>NW_028270159.1:83529666-83829666 GCF_037043375.1 Chiloscyllium plagiosum
TTCAACCAGAGAACGGGTTACTTCAGATTTGATATTATGTGACATGGAAGGATTGATGAATGATCTTGCAGTTAAGGATCCTCTTGGAACCAGTGACCGCAACATACTGTAGTTTCAAACTCAGATTAAATGTAAAAGGCAAGAGTCACACATGACGGTTTTAGTATTGAGCAATGATAATTATATTGTGCTAAGGAAGGAGGTGGCTTGGGTGGAATGGCCAGGAGAAAAAAACAAAACTATCAAGGGCAGGACAGATAAAAAAAAAGGTAAAGACAAAATGAGATACTAAATAACCTGTCAATTAAAGTATATTGGTGAGAGCAAGATGAATTGCATAATGGAGAAAAATCATCCATAATTTGACACGGACATCAATAATAGCTTGAGGGAAAATTCTCAGGCAAATCATATTACACAAGTTAGTCACACTCTGGGGGACTGGACAAGGCAGTGGCTTGGTGGTGGTATCGCTGAACTGTTAAGCAAGAGACCCAGCTAATGTTCTGATGACCTGGATTTGAACTCTGCCATGGCAGATGGTGGAGCTTGAATTCAAATGTGGAATTAAGAGACTGATGGTGATCATGAATCGATTGTAAGGGAAAACTCACGTGGTTCACTAATGTCCTTTAAGAAAGGAAACTTTCATCCTTACCATAGATTCACCACTCTCTGGCTGAAGACGTTTCTCCTTATCTCCGATATAAAACGTCCTCCCTTAACTATGAGACTATGCCTTTGGGTCCTTTCCCTCCAAACAATGGAAGCATCTTTCTGACATCTACTCTGGCCAGGCATTTAGTATTTTGTATGATTCAATTAGATCCCCTCATCCTTCTCAACTTCAGCGAGTTTAATCCCCGAAATCTCGTATGTTAGGCTTTTCATTCCTGAGGCCATTCCTGTGAACTGCCTCTGAACATGATCCAAGGCCAGTATATCCTTCCTGAGATATGGGGCCCAAGACATCACACAATAATCCAAATGTTGTCTGATTAGAGTCTTATAGAGTCTCAGAAGTACATCCATGCTTTTATATTCAAGTGCTCTCAAACTAAATGTCATCATTGTCTTTGCCTTTGTGACCAGTCGTGCCATATGAAATAATGAACTTATGATAGACAATAACAAATTTCCCTGGGATTGCAAAAATGAACAATGGTTAAAGTATGCTGGGAAATGGATCTCATCCTTGAGTAAACTCTCTGTGCTAATCCATATGCTGCAGAATCCAAACAGGCTGCAGCTACGTACAGACGGTTTGTAAACAAACTTGACAACGACAGACCATGGAATACAAACCGGGAGTTGAACTTGAATGGGACAACGGAAATCCGCCCTTGGGCCATCAATGCGTTAACCCTTGGTTGGGTCTGATTGATCAGAGTTATCCAACATGGTCATTCTGTTGACAGATCATTGCATATCCTCTCAAAATGAGGTGAAGTCTCTGAAGAATGAGAATCAATGAAAAACCCCACTTAGCACAGTAAATCGAGAATAACCACCAAAGCAGAAGATACCTCCAAGTCCATCGTAAGAAGGAGAAATCAGCACATGGAGCCCGGCAATATTGCATTGGAGTGCTATATGATCATACAGAGTTAGGTTAAAGCATATGATAGTTGGTAGTGTGTTTCGTCACGTTACAGTATAATTTATTGTACTAATATTATTTGAGTTCAATAAACAGATGTTGTTTATGAGTCGACTCACAGTTCTTTTGGTGAATGTTAGATTTCAAAACACACTGTGTCGTGATATAAAAGTTTCTAAACAATTGGTTCGCCTGCAAGTTTACCTTGAGAAAACCTTGGTCGAGAACTCCCAAGTGTATTTGCACTTCAGACTGGAGAATTTTCCCGAATTTAGAAAATAGTCCAATCCTGTATTCTTCGTAACAAAGTGCATGACCTCATACTTAGCCCCATTGTACTCCATCTGCCACTCCTTTGCCCACACTCCTTACGTGTCTAAAACCTTCTGCAGCCTCTCCACTTCCGCAATGCTACCTGTCTCTCCACCTATCTTTATATCATCTGAAAGGTTAACCAGAATGTCCTTAGAACATTCTTCTAGCCCATTAATTTACAAAGTAATAAGTCGTGGTCCCAACACTGAGCCTTGTGGAATATCACATGTCACTGGCTACCATACTGACATGATCATTTTTTATCCTCACTCGCTGTTTTCTGCCTTTTAACCTTTGTTGTTCCTCAATTCCATCCACACAGATTCTACACCATCTGTCCATGCTTCAATGATGGCAACTGAGTAATAGGACAGCAAAACACTTCAACATTGTCGCTAATTTATAGCTTGGACATGGACTAAATATATGACATTGCCAATTCCACTGAATTGTGGCGTCAACCTATGTCTTTGACGGAATATTCTGTTTGCATTCTGGAAGAATATAAACATGTGAACCTGCTTGAGAGGACACAGACAATTTCAGGTGTTTGTATTCTTCCATAATACAGACAGCATATTTGGTCAAAGACATAGGCTGTCGCCACATCCCAATGGACTTGACAACGTCATATTTTATTTTTTTTGTATTTATTTGTATATGAAGAATACACGAGTTAATAAAGGAATATAATTTGGTCAAATGAACAAATATTGCTGTATGGAGGTAGAATGGAAATGTGTCTGTGTTCAAATATGTTGGAAGTTTAATGGAAACGCACGAATTATTTAAATGAAGAGATTGAATTGAGGCACAGAGGAATCAGGCACCTGGATCACACAAAAAAGTTCGTGTACATCAAGGTTTTAGAGAGGCGAGACAAATGTTGCAACTTTTTTGAAACAGAATTCGGTCAGAAGTAGGAAGAATTTTCTACAGTTTTACAGGGTACTGGTGAGACCACATCGAAAGAGCTATGGCCATAATGACATGCAAAGCAGTCCAGAGAAGATTCACTCAACTGACTCCTGTGAAGAATTGTATTTCAGGAAATATTTACCAGACTGGCCCTGGATCTCCTGGAGTTTAGCTGGACAATATGTGATTTTGTTTAAACTCAGAATATTCCGAATAGTCTTTTTAAGTTGAATTCTGAAATGATACTTCAGTTTGTATGAGAGATTACAATAAGTGGATGGAAAGTAAAACTGAAGAATATCTCATTTAATAAGATATGTATTGTGTCAGCTCTCTCAAAGTGTTGTGTATTTGTGAAACCCTCTTTCTAGAGAGTAATGAAGGCGAGGGCATTTAATATTCCTGAGGCAGAGGCAGGCAGACTCTTGACTAAGAATGACACACTAACATTGTAAGGGCAAAGAAGGAACACTTACGCCTAATGCTAGCTTCTACTTTTTGTTGTCTTCAGCTTCCAAAAAATTAGGAGATCGTTTGCATAAACATGAAGACGTTTTCTTTCAGATTGATGGGCACAACTTTCCCAATGTATTTTTTTAAACATGGGAAATAACTGATTTGAAACTGTTTTAGAAATTAGATAATGTCGAATAGATGTCTTATTAGTGCAGCTGCCTTTCAGTTGTTGTTGTGAGGTGAGTTCCGTAAGCAAAGCCACCGATCCGTTGCCTATATTTAATTTCCACTCATAATGTGTTAGTGAACCCTAGTGTTCCTCGTGGTGCAGGAACACTAACATTTTTGTTTCAGAGAGAGTTACAGAATTCTGAACAAGTGATAGTGAAGGGACAATGGTTTCTATTCAAGTCAGGATGCAACGTGACCTTGGAGATTATATTCTTCACCAATTGATGCTCACAAGCTATGGAAATGGTGAGACTATTTTCTGTTTTCAAGAAATAAAGTGAAAGAGTCTTATGGCACACAAACAGGCCATTCAGTGGAACATGTCTACACCAACCAGAAAACACCAAACTACTATTAATGCAAGTTACCGCAAGGTGCATGACTGACTCTGCTCTGGCATTTTGTGCTCATTCAGCTGCTGATTAAAAGTTGCATTAACTTGTGGTGTGTTCGTGACCTGGGCTGTTAGTTGGCCTTGTATTTCAATGTATTCACGAAATGGTGTCTGCAAATACATCACACTACTTCAATGTCCGCAACAAGCTCATCAGATCAATAAACATGGTTACATTGTTCATTATTATTAGTAAATTGGATTTTTCAAAAACTCATTAAGGATTTTAATGGAGCTAGTCCAACATTAATTGCCGTTGAGAAGTTCCAGTCCAGTTGGTGTTGGTCCACCTAAAGTGGCTGTTGGGAGGTACAGCCAGCTGTGCATCTCGTGCAAGTTTAGCTGAGAGTAAGTATTACTGCTGGTGGAGGTCGTGTTAAAAAAGCTGCTGTACTGTGATGAACAGCTGGCAGAGGGTGGTGCTTCACAATATATCATGGAATCGTATAATAAATAAGATGCCTATCAAATCGGGCACCATTAAGTGTTGATACAAGTGCTTTGCCAAGTTTGTACGGTTTCCTTCCTCAACCACCCTCACGGGCAATGCATTCCAGAAGCATATCACACTCTGGATTCGAAACAGATTTCACAAATCCTCACTCAATCTCTTGTTTTTCAATTTAAACGTGCATCCCCTTGTATTTAACCGTTTGACTAAGGGCAACAGCTGCTGTCTGTTCCCTCTGCCTATATCTCTCATGCTGTTATACACGTCTGTCAGGTTCACCCCATAACCTCTACTCCAAAGTAAAGCAAAAGCAAATCTAGCCTCTCTCCATGGTTTGAGTCGTCTCTTGTTTTGTTACTTCTTTCAAAGTGCAGCATCTCACATATTGCAGTGTTATGTTTTTCGGTCATTGATGTGGCCATATGAACTATCCTTTTGTGCCCTCCTGTAACCTAACACTTTCGTTCTCACTGTGAGCCATAGGACAGATGCCGAAGGTCGTTTCTTTACTCAGAGAGCAGCAGGGGTGTGGAAAGCACTGCCTGCAACAGTAGTCGACTCGCCGAGTTTAAGACCATTTAAGTGATCATTGGATAGGCACATGGATGAAAAATGGAGTAGTGTAGTTTAGATGGGCTTCAGATTGGTTTCATAGATCGGTGCAACATCGAGTGCAGAATGGTCTGTACTGCGCTGTAATGTTCTATGTTCTCTATGTGCACAACCCTGTCGAACTCTAAAATCCAGTAATTGAAATACTTATGTAGCATACTATTCTTTCCATTTGAAATAGCCCTGTTCACATTCATCAAATGCATGTAGTGTGGAAACAGGTCCTTGGAAGAGTAGCCTGACCAGACCCATTCGTCTACCCCTCCCCACCCGCTCCCCATATTGAGCCCTCACTATTGTGCCTAACCTACACATCGGTGAACACAATGAGAAGATTAGCTGGCCAATTCACCTAATCTGCACGTCTTTGAACTGTGGGATGAAATACATTAAGACCTGGGGAGAATATGCAAACTCCACACAGAGATTCGCCTGAGGTTGGAATCGAACCAGGCCCTAGCTGTGAAAGTGTAGTGCTAATGCCCGACCCACAGAGCCACATCAGCAAACCACATTATATCTCATTTTGGTTGCTTTGCATTGCATTTAATTCTGTCTGCCAGAAAGCGTGAAGGTGACTGGGGGAATATCGTTGTCTACACTTCAAATCTCAACAACCACTGCTCCCATTCCTTTCTGTCTCCTAACTAATGTTATTTTCATTCTGTCCCTGGCTCATTAATCCAGGGGTTTTAATGAATCAGGTCTTTGTACATTCCGGTTTTTTTTCTTTGGACTGAAGTCAAAAAATGTAAATCTCACAGTTTCAAAGCGAATAAAACAGCAATAAGATGCTTGTCGATTAAAAAATACCGAAGCTCATTGTGTGTTCACATTACAGTGTTGCCTTCACATAGCAGTCAGAGTCACCTATCCAAACTTTCTCTGTACGTCAACAGCAACGATGCCCAGGGACAATCTTTTGGTTGGCAGTTGTTCTAGCGGAGGAGAGAACAATACAATAACTGCGTGATTGTATGATTTTCGGGGCTGCAAGCCATTACAACATTGTACATGAACAGCACAGCAGAATCATCTAACCTGCAAAAAGAAAAAATCCATCACTCCCACTCCGCCCTCACCTCGCCACCGACTTTGTAAGAGCAATTAGTGTCCGGAGATGTGGCCAATAGCTAGAGATTTCGACATCCAATCCAGTCCAGTTGTTAATGTGAGCTGCAAGTGCAGTAGTGAAAGGGTTAATTGGAACTGTTTGTTTAGTAACTGTGATTGATGTCAGCCTCCATGGATTCAACTGTGTCAATAGAGGCTTTCCCTCTCCTATTAGTCAGGGACTTCTTTTGGTGCCTTATACCTTGGTAGCAGCAGATACGCCACCTCCGACACGAAAGGAGTCAGCAGCTACGGGGAAAGGAGAGATCAGAATCTGAGAACAACAGACTGGAAAGTTCCAGTAATGGATCATAACCTGAGAATATTAGACTGGAATGTTACAACAATGGATCAGAATCTAAGAACGTTAGACTGGAATGTTCCAATAATCGACCAGAATCTGAGAACATTAGACTGGAATGTCACAACAATGTACAGGAGTTTATCCGATGGTCTTTTCTGGTTTTCCTGGTCTCAGTCAACATTAGCAGACCAAATGTACGGTATACTGTTGATTATTCAGGCATGTTATTATCCCATCCTCGCTATTGTTGGTGTTCCTGGTAAGTTTTTCCACCTCTATCTATTTATTACTTACATAAATCATGTTCAACTTCATTGTGGTTTTTTTTGTTATCTATATCTGGTAAAAACAGAAAATACTGTATTTAGTTTCGTTGTAAATTCCACTCATTATCCACAAATTTCAGACATCTTTCTCACAAACATTTGAAACAAAACTGTGAGCACCCTTTTTGCGTTGAACTGATTGATGTCTTGGTATTGTCTCCATCACCAAACCTGCTCACTACCAGCTTCATAACAACCTGAGTCTCCACCATTGTGTCAGTGCTGTTGCTGAATGAACCATTATCTTTGCCTTGGTGAAGGTCAGATTTTACAGATGCCACTGCTAGCCACTGCTCCAGTTACGAATAGATCGATAACAAACTTGTAATGTCTCTAAAGTAAGTTCATGACAGGGACACTGTGTCCGAGTAGTAATGTCGCTGGATGGGTGATTCGGAGGCACAGATCAGAATACTAAAGATACTGTTTCAAATCTTACCATAGCTGATCGCAGAACTTAAATTCAAATGATAAGAATCTAAATAAAAACAAATGCACAAACTGTAACCATAAAACGAGGAACATTTTGTCTAAAAATCTGCCTGTTTCACTGATGTCCTTTGCTAAAGGAATCTAACATTGTTACAGGGTCTGGATTGAGAGTGAGTTCACAACAATGTGCTTGGCTCAGTTCTGCCTTGTGGAAAGGTTACAATTAAGGGCAATTAGTGATGGTCATCAAATGCTGCCCTTGGCAGTGATGATGACATCCCATGAAATACCAAAAATAAACATTAAATCAAACAAAGAAAGCTACTGAAGATCTGAAACAAAAAGTGCTGGGGAAACGGAACGGGTTTGGCAGTTTCTATTGAGAGAAAAACAGAGTTGACATTTTCAGTCCAGTCACCATGCAGCAGATCTGAAACAGCTGGGAAATAGTTAAATTGTGTTGGTCGAGTGAGGTTGATATATAGAGAAAAAGAGATATAGAGTAAAATAATCAAACAAAGGAATTGTTGATAATCAGCTGGGATGGAAATAAAATGTGATATTAATCTCGTTGATTTTTAAAATCTTTTCCATATTCCTGAGTATCATGCCTATGTAGATATATATCCAAGTCCCTGCTTAAAACGAGGTATGTCCCCTCTGTCTCTCTTCCCTGAGTGTGGTCATCTTCTTTTATTCAATAATGGGACATGTGTGTCACTGGCTTGGCCAGTATATATTTCACTTTCCGGGTTGCCCACGAGAAGGTGTTGGTGAGCTGCCTGCTTGAACCAATGTAGCCCAAATGCTGTAGGCTGCCAGTGCTTAGATCTATCTGCTATCATTTCATTGAGATCTTGCAGAGATATGACTGAATGGCTGGCTTGGCCATTTCAAAGGGCAATTGAGAGTCAATCACATTTCTTTGGGTCTGGTGTCACATGTAGACCTGAACACGTGAAGGTAACATATTTCCTTCCACGAAGGACACAAGTGGGCCAGGTTTTATTTGATAATTGACAATCTTCATTAGATTGTTCATCCAAATACTACATTGAATTCAAGTTCCACAATCTGATGAGGCGGGATTCAAGGTCCAGGTCTGAGTCATTAGCTGGGCCCCTGGGTTAATAGTCTGGAGATAATAGCACTAGACGATCGGATCCCCAGCATCTACACTGGTAATGGGTAGTGTTGCTGTTATTGAGACTGAGGTAAAGAATTTTTTTCAGTTACATTGTCAACTATTTCAATAGAGAACAGAGCCAGTAATATTTCAGGTCACAGGGACTGTGCAGAGCTGCAATGGTTTGTCAGCCTGAAATGGAAACTGAGGAGAAAAAGTCATTTCTAAACTTTGAGTGGGTGTGACATGTATTCAGAGATTTGACTTGTACCCGTCACTGGAAAGTGAGTAGAGGTTCTCTGGATTGTATTCTTGGGTTTGTGTTATCAGCTACTGCAATGATTTAGGAAAACTGAGGGACTGGTGTCCCCACTCTGGACAAAGTTTGGGCACTGCATTTTGGAGAGAGTCTGGGTCTGCAGAGACTGCACAGGAAGGAGCAGAACACCACACTATCCTTTCTGAGATTTCCACAAGTATTTCCCAATGTTGTACCTTTCTCATGTGCAAAGTATGAAGCCAGTTAATTTCAACAATGAAGTCACAGACCTGTGAAACCTCCATCAGCACAAACTGTAGTATCACACCAGGGAGAGGACAGTACTAAAGATGCCCAACAAGTGTTTTGATTCTGAAACGTTCCAAGTAGGAGCGGGTGAAGCATTCATTTTGCCAGAGTGCGATCTTCTCATGTACTCACAAGGTGATGGAGGCCATCTCCGGCCGGTGAGGTGAATATATTGGTTATGTCTCTACAGAGGAAGGAATAGAAAATCTTCCCGAAATGTCAGGGTGACTGGCGAAAATGTGGAACTGCAAGAAGTTAGAATTATCAAAGAGGAAGTACTGCGAAAAAAACAAAGCTCATTGGATTGAATGTTGGTAAGTTGCTGGACTAAATGAGTTATGAATTGAGAGGGTTACAGAGTTAGGGCTGGAGAGTTGTACTTGCCAGGTAGCTCTTTCGGGAGCAGGTACAGAATGGCCTGATTCTGTACAGTCAATTCCTTAACTCTTTGAGGGAGGGCAAAGTTTGTCAAAGCATTTTATGTTATGGAAAGGATACTGCAGACTTAGAAGTAACTACTGTGACCACAAATATTTAAAACAGAATACCAACTGATGAATAAATCGATCTCAGATGTGAGAGAAACTATTAGATTTTTTTAGTAATCCACAATAACTATATCTTTGGAGAATAATGATATGATTTGCGGAGTCAGCCTAGATTTTAGAAAGGGAAATCGTTTTGATAAACCACTTGGAGTTTGGGGAGGATGTTGATTGTGACATCGACAAAGGAGAGCCAATATTTGAATTTTCAGGGAGCTTTTGACAGGAAAGGAAGAACTTTAGAGTCCTTGTGTAAGGGGCGAATATACTACATGTATTGAGAATTGGATAATGGGGAGAATACAAAGAGTAAGGCCCTGCTCTGGACTAAAGCTCATTGCTCATAGGGATCACATGTATCAGTGCTTGGAGCACAGCTGCTCACAAGACAAAGAAATTATTTGAATGTGAGCAAAAAATACAGTCCTTTTCGTTTTGAATTTATTAGAAGACTAGAGATTGGGAACTGCAGTTATCACTTACTCAATTCACATGAGCCAGCAAGTAATCAGGGCAGTAAATGGTATGTTGTCCTTCATTACAAAATGATTCAAGTGTTGAAGTAAATTCATCTTCCTGCAGCTGTAGAGTGTTGCTTGATCAGTATTTAGGCCACTGAGTACAGATTCTCTCTCCTTTATAAGGAATGATTTCATTGCAATTGAGATAGTGCAAAGTAGTTTCACCAGACTTATTCCTGGAATGATGGTACCGTGAGGAATGTGTGAAGAAAATGAGTGTTTAATCCGTGGCGCTGAGAGCGAATAACAGTCTTTTACATTTAAACTTGAAAATTAGGCACTAACACTCATATTGTCTAGACAAAGACTGATCATGTGCAACATTACATTTTTCCATGATATTTGATTCCCAATAGTTCAAATCCCTGCGTGGAGCCCCCATATTGGTTGAGTGGCAGCTCCAGGCTCTGAATGAACTCTCACAGTCTCAATATGCAATTGGTGTGCGAACCTGCACTGTTCACAAATCTGTCAGCAGCCACAATACCGTATTCCTGAAAGAGGTAACCATTCCCACCAGTTTCTAGTCTCCATAAAAAACACCAGTCTGTCTTCTCGGAGACAGAAGCTATTTAGTTGGGACTTGGCACGAACCATCCCCCTTCCTTTCTCACCTTCAGTAAATCAAGTTAAAGTAACACGTGCACCACTGGCAATGGATCCAGGAGGAACAACATAGCGCAGTTTATCTGTGTAGTCGCTGCTTCACTGTTAGCCATGTTGTGTCATCAACGACACCTTACTATTTCTGTATAATTGACTTAAAAGGCTGAATGGCCTCTTCCTGTTCACATGGAAGAGGCTCAAAGACCTGACTTGGCAACTCCTGTCTCCTGTTTAACATCTCGATGTTCTGTCTAGACTCCTTCCCTCCTTGTGTAATAAGCAGGAGGGACTGAATTGGCTATCTCTGTTCTTGTCTAATAGTTTCAGTGGGTTGAATACATTCCATTGCAACCAGCTTGAGGTGTTGATTGAGCTCCTCTTATTTAACTGTGGGACTAGTTGGACAGCTACATGAATGTTATCTTCACTTTAGCAACACAGTTTAGATGTTATCCAGGCATTGCTGCACATGGACATGGACTGCTTCAGCAGTGGACAGGTGACAAATTATTCTTAACAGTCTTCAGTGAACATCTCCCGCCTCCGACCGTATGATGTGGGAAAGACGTTGAAGCAGCTGAAGAAAACTACCTTGAGGATGCGCCCTGAGATATCCTGTGACAGAGATGATTGATCCTCACCAACCTTGTCCTCTGAATGCATCTAACCACTGGGGAGTTTACAATTCATTCCCATTGCATTCAATTCTGTTCGGGTTCCTTGATACCATCCACAGTTAAATCCGGCCTTGATATCAGGGCCAGCCACTCTTACGGCGTGTTCATATCTTTTATTCATGTGAATAGGTCACAGTGTGTTTGTGAGGGGCGTTTCCTTCTCACCGAGGGTAGTGACTATCGGGACTTGTGTATTCCAGAGAGGTAGGGGAGGTAGATAAATAAGATGTTTGGAAGGGGGCACAATGGATATATGAGGCATCATAATATTGAGGGCTGCAGGTATTGAGCATAAAAGAATAGTTGAGGATTTTGCAGATTAGCTATGATCATATTGACGGGAAAAAAGACAAGAAGGGCTGAATGACCTGTTCGTGTATCTGAAGTTCTCTCATTCTGTTATTCGGAAGTTATTTTCCTGGAAGTTCTGTTATTGGATGTTGCAATCAGGGAGACCAGAGGATTTTGTGGGCCATCGCTGGGTGAGGTATGGGCGCTGTATTTACAGTGAATCTGGATCGGCAACATGACCAACAAATGAAGACAGTTCTGCAAAGACAGAGGAGTGAGATCTTTCACTCCGTCACCTACCCTTTCTTTTCCCAAGAATATTTTCCAACGCCGTGTCAAAATGTGTGTGACAGTCTTCATTGGCTGAATGGTTTCCGTTGTGTCTGTGCACCAGGTTACTGGGGTGAATGGCCTCCGACTGTTCCTGTCCAGTAGGTTTGAGAGGTTCAATCGAACATAGGAACATGGAATAGAGAAGGGTTGGTCATTAGAGACTTTGAGCCTTCTCCACCAGGCACTAAGATTGTGGCTGATCAGGTTGTGGCTTCAGCCTGACTTTCCTGTCTGTAGTTCATTGTCCTTTACTATCCAATATCGTAGTAGCATGGTTTTGAATAAATGCAAACACACAAGCACCACAAACTTCTGGGGAAGACCATTCCCACTCAAACAGCTGTGAATTTCTTCTCATCCCTGTTCAGACAGGGCATGGAGATGTCTCTGTTTCATTTTCTACTCCAGCTCCTCCATTGGTCATGACACATGTTAAATGTAACTAAGTTGGTGATATGACCAATGATGTAGTTCTCAGACTAGGTCAGGTTCTTTGTTATGGACAAGTCAGGTAGATAGCTTAAATTGGGAAAGGTAATTTACCAAAGTAAACTTACTCAACCTATGATGTAAAGATACATGACAAGCAGTGTGAACAAATATGTACTTTAATATTTATCTTTCAATGTATACTGAGATACACACGCAACACATGCATGAAGACAAACAGAAAAACAACTCTGTAGAATAGCAGTTTGAAAGAGCTTTTCGTAGCAAAAGTTAAATTCAAGACAAAAGGAAATATTAAATTGTATTCTGCATCTGAGGTTATTCTGTTCACACAAGCTGCTGTCAATCGGATTCCTTCCTGGAACATTTGGATTTGGCTGAATTCCCTTTGCTTCTGGCAGTGTGGAGATTCCAATGAATCCTCAACAAGTATCCTTCACGAGTGCTAAAGATGAGTTTTCCCCTCTCATACGTTGCTGTGAGAAGGAACAAGGAAACAAAGGAAACAATAAGCCGTGACTTCTCTAGCAGGTTGCATCTTCTCCAACTTTTAAATGAAATATGCAATAATGTTATCTGACCACCTAATTGGGCCATGTGAAGCCTCGTTGAACATGTTTGGGGCTGTACGAATCCGTCCCTGTTCCCTGCTCCATTTAGGAGCAATTTATAAGCTGTCATTTGAAGATGCATTTGTATGTGTCCTCATAATTTTGTCCAATAAATTAATGTCTTTGGACTATCTGTGTCAAAATGAATACATTGTTCTCTTAAATTTGAACCCTTAGTTCTAGTTTCCCACACCAGAGGAAATATCCATCAGCCAAGCACTCTCCCCAAGATCTTATATGGTTCAGTATGAAAATCTCTCATTCCCAAACCTGAAGTGTTCTGGCATTGTAGGGGTTTATAACATCATGAGGGGTATGGAAATAGTAAATTGCCAAGGAGATTTTCTGAGGTTTAGGGAGTCCAAAACTAGAGCACATAGTTTGAAGATAAAGGGGAAAGATTTAAAATAAATAAAACTGGTAATCTTTTCTCGGAGTGTATCGATTAAACTGCCAAAGGAAGTGTTGCCGGCTGGGAAAATTACATTTTAAAACCATTTGAATGGATTCTTGAATAAGAAGGTTTATGGGCCAAGTGTTGGCAAATGGGACAAGATTAATTGAGGACATCGAGTCGTCATGGACAAGGTGAAACGAGAGATCTGTTTCTGAGTGTAAGGCAGAATAAAGCCTTCTTTCTAGGAACAAGTACAATTTTACAATGCTTCCGAATCAATTGAGTATATTTATTTTTCAGTTTAGGGAATCATAACTGCACACAATACATCAGATGCAGTAAAATATACTGATAGCCTTTGCATGTAATAGAATAATTCCATATACTTTCCTAACCACTTACCATATCTGCATAATTACTTTGTGTCATACATGTACCAGGATGCACAAATCCCTTTGTAGCACTGAGTTTTGTGATCTCTCTCCTTTTAAGTTGTTTAATGTTGTTTTACCCTATTGTTACAGCATAAACTTCATTTGCGCAGGTTATACTGTTTTTGCTAAAGGTTTACACACTAACCTCCCTTGTCTCTACCCCCATTACAGACTCTCTACCTCCACTTGACATCTTATTGAATGAATGTCTTGGTGCCTGAACCAAATGAGCTCCAATCCAATCAATCGCCACATCCAAATCATTGACAGGTTCGAAATAGTTGTTGATCTTGCACTGATATCGAAGGCACTCCACCACGTTAAAGATTTCCAAGCTGACATCAAACATTAATCCCTACTGTCTATTTCCTGATAGGTACCCAGGGTTCCCTGTTCCTGCGTAGCAGCTCAGAAAGGTTGGATGGCCTCCTCATGTGATTTGTAATGAACTCAAATCGCTGAATGACTTGATCATCTTCCTTTGTAAATCCTTATATGGCAAAAAGGTCTCCTCCTGTCTCATTGCTGACGGGCTGAATTGGATCTTCCTCTCCCTCTGTAACAGAATAGAGGGTTTGAGTGAGAGAACAAGGCATGGGTTCGGAACGGCAGGTGGCCATCCAGCCCTTCGCGCCTGCTACCCCATTTAGAATGTGCATTGTTGATGTGATTGTAACTAAACTTCCCTTTCCTGTCTGTTCCCAATAAACATGGATGCGTTTGTTCATCAATGATCTATGGAACTCAATTTTGAATGTTTTTAGTAACCCAGTCTTCATTGCTGCGTGGGCGTAGGAACACGACAGATCACACAAACTAAAGAGAAAGAAACATCCCTGTCTCAGTCAGAAATGGGAATGCCCTTATTCTTAAAATGTGTCCTCCCTCAAGCCAATCACCACTCTTCTGACACAGGGACACAACAATTAGAAACAGATATAGGCCATTCAAAACTCAGACCTGTCCCAATTTCATTTAACAACCGATGATCAAATACTTACCAAATTTAGCCTCAGCTGAGGGTAGATGAACTCCAGATTCCATAAGCTCATAAGAGTATAGGAAATTGAAACATAGAAGAATGCAGCACAGCCCTTCAGCCTTCGATGTTGTGCCAATCTTTTATTCTAGTCTAAGACTAAACTAAACTTCATACCCTTCATTTTATTATCATCCATGTGTCTATCCAAGAGTTGCTTGAATGTCCTGAATGTATCTGATTCTACGACCACCGCTGGCTGTGCATTCCACGCACCTGCCACAATCTGTAGAAAAGAAAAACTGTCTCTGACATCTCCCCTCAGCCTTCCTCCAATCACTTTAAAATTATTCTCCCTGCGTGATAGCCATTTCCACCCTGTTAAAAAGTCTCCAGCTGTCCACTCTATCTATGCCTCATCATCTTGCACACCTACATTATGTAGCTCTCATCCTTCTTCTCTCCAATGAGAAAAGCCCAGCTCCCTTAGAAAGTCTCCATAAGACACGCACTCCTGCACAGGCAACATCCTGGTAAATCCTGTCTGCACCCTCTGGAAAGCTTCCAATTTCTTTCCGTAATGGGCGAGCAGAACGCAACACAATACTTCATGTGTGGTTTAACCAGGGCTTTATAGAGCTCCAGCATAATCTCGCGGGTCTTAAACTCAAACTCTCTTTTAACGAATACCAACTCACCATACTCCTCTTTACACCCCTATCAACTTGAATGGTAACTTGGAGGTACCTACGGACGTGGACCCGAAGATCCATCTGTTCCTACACACGGCCAAGAATGCTACCTATGACCCTGCAATCTGCATTTTAATTCGATCTTCCAAAATGAATCACTTCAGAAAATAGGAAATTGGAGCAGAATTAAGCCATTTAGCCAATAGGATCTGCTGTGCCGTTTGATCACAGGTGAAATGTTTCACAGCTGCATTCTTCTGCCTTCGTCAACTGATCAAATGGTTCCCTCATTAATGGAAAACGTATTTATCTCTATCTTAAATAAACTACTTGTTCTGTGTGCAAGAGTGTGCATGTGTTAATGTGTAAGTGTTCATACCTGTATCTATATGTATTGTGTGTTTAATGTGTCTATGTATGTTTGTGTGTATCTCTGTCAGCATCTCTGTTCAACATGGCAATTGTAGTTTTTGGGGTAAATCCACTGAAATTGACACCAACACCCTCCCTTTTCCTCCATCTCTACTGTCTGTCAATGTTAAGTGTAGAGCCATACAATGCCACCCTCTGCTGGCCTCCCTGTGCAAAAGTCAGATTGTTTTCTCTCTCAGATGACATCAAATTCTATGAATCTCTCAGATTGCACGGCTGCTTGGGTTTTCAAATAACGCCTTTTTAAGCACAGAGCAGTTTCATCTGATACCTAGTGATATCGTTCCTGAGATTTTCCCAACATCACTGGGTCAGTTTCAAGACTTTTCAATCCTTTCTCACTTATAATTTGTAAGAGTGCATTACAGAAGATTTCAAGTTCAAGAACGTGCAATAAATGCATTTCATCACTTTACAAATGTTTCATAGAACATAGAACAATACAGCACAGAACAGGCCCTTCGGCCCACGATGTTGTGCCAAACATTTGTCCTAGCTTAAGCACCCATCCATGTACCTATCCAATTGCCGCTTAAAGGTCACCAATGATTCTGACTCTACCACTCCCACAGGCAGCGCATTCCATACCCCCACCACTCTCTGGGTAAAGAACCCACCCTTGACATCTCCCCTATACCTTCAACCCTTCACCTTAAATTTATGTCCCCTTGTTTCAGTCGACCTTCATTGGATGCAGTTGCAATGGAAATACTCTTTATTGTGGACACTCCGTGTCACGAATAATCTTGCAAGACAAATCACTTCCACGTTGTAGAAGGAGCGCAGAAATTACTCTACATTAACATTCTCCACTCTTGGGAGGGGAGCTCATATCCTGCCACTTTCAGCATGGGCTGCAAGTTTCCCCATACTGGGCAGTGATCTAACACAATATTCCTGAAAATTGCACTGGGGTGGTGTGCAGA
This sequence comes from Chiloscyllium plagiosum, assembly GCF_037043375.1. Taxonomy (NCBI): domain Eukaryota; kingdom Metazoa; phylum Chordata; class Chondrichthyes; order Orectolobiformes; family Hemiscylliidae; genus Chiloscyllium; species Chiloscyllium plagiosum. The sequence continues at coordinate 83,546,407 of NW_028270159.1, forward strand.
GTCCTCAATTCTGGGAGGGTAACTGCTCCTGGTTTACAGATCAATGCAATAGGATGGTGTACACAGCTCTGCATGCTGGGAGGGTAACTTCCAGCTTTCCAGATCAATGCACTGGGGTGATGTACACAGTCCTACATGCTGGTATGGTAACTGCTCCAGCTTTACAGACAATTCACTGTTATACACTGCACAGCTCCCCACGGAATGGTGTGGTCCGCACTGTCTGTACAGAGCACTGGGTTGTATTGAGCAGTACACCTGGTCTGCACTGTGCTCCATGCTAAACGGATATCTCCTCTGGATTATGATGTCTGATTCTGTGAGGCGGATTGGGCATCTGATGTAATTGACCATTTGAGATCATGTCTCAGCATATTTATTTTATGTTCTTATTCTTGTTATTGGACGCTGCCCCCAAAGTCTGATATCTCCAGATAGTCCTATTTCTCTGAGAAGAGCCACGTTTATTCAATTTGCCAGTCAAGTAATCATCAAATTATAACATGAATATCCGTCCTTCTGTACCTTAACCTAGCAGTTGGTTATCATATCCCTGGATTCCCATGGACATCATTATCAAGCTCCAAAACAATGTGCAAGATGCATGGCTTGAGCTCTCCTGTATTTTCCGGCTGTGTGTCCCAATTTGCTCCTTAGTGTATCGAGAGCTGGCATTGTGAAGCCGTGTTTGTTCAGAATGTTTCCTCCCATGGGGCATCTAGGACACCAGACACAATGCTAATGGTTACACAAGGGCCCTGACCAAAATAGTCAGTAAGTCTGCGCCTACACGGTTCAAAAAGGGCCGCCACAACCTATCAAAAAGTTCCATTTTCTGGTGCATGATAATTGTAACGAAGTCCAGGGGGATATGCTCCATAACTATCCTACACAACCCCGAAAATCCTGGGGGATTTTCCGACACCACCACATCAGAATGCTCTTTCTCGCACAAAATGAAAGTATGCTAAATAATTTCTTCCCAAAGATGCGTGATTTGACAAACCTAAGAGGCGGGACATCAGATCTATCTGGACCTCGGTTCCCAAGACCCCTTCCAAAACACTCGCTATAGGGCCCCAATAACTACGAAGTTTGTGGCATGATGTGATATGCGTACTAACATCTGCTTTACATTTGGGCACTTTGGGAACGCTCCGTTCTTAAATTTGGCAAGCCACTCCGATGCCAAATAAACCCTGTGGAGTATCTTCAGTTGCATAGCTTGCGTCCTATTGCAAATCGAAATCTTCCAGACATTCTTCCAAATTTCTGCCCACTCCTCTGGTGAAGATATCCACCGCCAATTGCTGAACCCAAATTCCACACAGCTGCTTGATGTCCTTTGAGATAGTACCTCCGATCAAATGCTAGAAAGTGCTGACTGAGAGACTGCACGTGGACTGAAGCACTCTCACCTCCATATTCGACTTTTGGGAAATAACCATGAATGTAGTCTTTTTTTCTGTATAAAAAAACCTAATCTCCTAGATAGCTCATATTTCTCGCTCAGCTACTTGAAAGGCATCCTGCCCACCATGTCAAATAAATCTACCAAACAGGAAACTCCTCTGTACTCCCAGAATCCATCAATCCTACAATGGGAGTAAAAGGGGAAGTGTTTTCTTTTGTAAATTGCCTTCAATTTGTTGCATCATTCTCCATGCTTTAACTGTGTTAAGGACAGCTGGATTTCTGCAATGGAACATAACAGTTCGCATCTTGCCCATGAACACCAGATTAATGAGAGGACATTTTGCCTCGGAGGCATCGATGTCCAAGCACATTGACCGCGCGTCTTGGCGAGTCAAATCAGCCACATAGGCCAGGAGGGAACTCAATTGGTATTTGGTAAAGTGTGTAAAACCCACATCCCTCAGCCCCTGCGGAAGCTGAAATTGGGTGAGCTCCACAAGAGGCCGCCTGTGATGCCAAATAAAAGATGCAAGCCGACTGCAAAGCTCCTAATAGGTTGCCTGGGCAGCATCAAAAAGCGCATTTGCATGAGATATAAAAACGGGGGAATACATTCATTTTGACAGGAGCTATTCTACCCAACCAAGATATCGAAATATCCTCCCAATGCTGAAGGTCCTGCCTTATGTTCTCGAGCAACTGCAGGAAGATAGATTTATCTAATTAATTGAAGGCTGGTGTGATAAAAATGCCTAAATACATGAAAGCTCCCTCTGGCTATCTGAAAGGGAATCGGACTCCACCTCCAAGACCAGGAACTCTAATAATACCCCCGACAGGCATGGTCTTCGATTTCATGAAATTGATTTTATAGCCCAAGATCCAAATTCATTAATCACTTGGGGCACAGATATCATCGAGTTGGTTAGAAAGGGAAGAAAGTCATCTGCATAAAGTGTGATCTTATGCCATCCTGATCCTACCTCCAGGGCAGTAATATTGTGGTCCCTCCGGATGGGCTTTGCCAACTGCTCGATCACCAATATAAATAATAACGGTGAAAGAGGACACCCTTGATGGCTGCCTCTGCCATTGCTAAAATTGTCAGACCTTATACCTGAGTGAGATCCGCTGCTTTGTAATTATATAAAATGTCATCCACCTGGCAAAGGCCCCTTCAAGGCCAAACCATTCCAGGATATAAAAGAGGTACTTCCACTCCACCTGGTCAAATGTTTTCTCTGCATTCACTACCAAGCCTGGAATCGACCCTTGCTGGCACACCTGAACCATATTAGCACTCTCCTATTATTATTAGACGACCTATGACCCCCTAATAACACATGTCTGGTCCTATTTCATAACGAAGGGCAAGACCTTCTCCAGCTTCAACGCCAGCATTTTCACCAAAATATTAAAGTCCACGTTTAATAAAGATATAGGCCTATATGAAGTGCAATCCTCTGGAGAATAACATAAATATTTCTTTCTCTCAGAGAGGATGGGAGGCAGGCCTGACCGTATGATTAATTGTACATATCCAACATTGGCCCAGCCAGCATCTCTATGAACCCCTTATAAATATCTCTCTAAAATCCATCTGGGCACGTTGCTTTACCACTCTGGAGCTGCGTCGGCGTCTCCAGTATCTTTTGGATTGTCAGAGGGGAATTAGAAAGAGATGCCTGCTCTGAAGTTACACCTGGGAAGTCCAGGTTACTAAAAATGGGCTTCATCATCGACAATCTGTCCTCACAGTCCACTGACTGGAACAGCCCAGAAAAGAACTTCATGAATGCTGCATTAATCTTTCTGGGATCGCAGGTGCTAGTAACAGCACACTCCCAAATGGATGTGATGGATTGGGGGCACGGTACTTTCTGGACAAGTATGCAGATCTCTACCCGGATGATCACCATCCTCGAATACCCTCTGTTTTGCAAACAACATCGCTGTCTTTGCTGTCTGGGTGAGCGTTCAGAGAAGCCCGGAGCATTGTAATCTGTTGCAACTTGGGTCCAGACGGTCTATCAAAATATGCTGTCTCAACTGCGGCTCTCCCTTCTACAGCTCCGAGTCGCCGAGTAAGAAATAATCAAATCCCTTGAATAATTTGGCCAACAGCTGATATAGATGGTTCTTCTGAATGAGTAAAGCTACTCCTCTACATCTTGAATTAAACGATGAAAATAACACCCAGCCAAACACTCTCTTCTGTTACTTTAAATATTTCTTATCAGTTAGATGTTATTTTTCTTGCTACCTCGACACTATCCTTTCTAAGGCTTGAAAGCATCAGTCGATGAGTGACTCCCCTTTTACCGTTCCAGACTCACCATTTAAACGGGCGACTAGCCATAGCCATTCAAAACAGTCCATGGCCACACTGTGAGGAAGAATCCCTTTCAATGGCCGTACCTCTTTTAATGAATTCGACTGGGACAACACAACCATTATAGGGCAAGCCAAACAGAGAACACCCAGGGAATTCCTAGAGGCATGGCACTCATCCACAGACTCTATCAACAAACACATCGACCTGGACACAACATACCGGCCACTACAGCGGACAGCTGGAACAGAAAACCGGAAGCGGCAGAGACAGACCACTATAAATGCCGGAGAAAACAGCACAGAAGCGCTTCACAGGAGGCTCCCAAGCACTCAGGATATCACCTCGACAGGGGACGAAACGTTTGCAAGACAAATTCCCAGCTCGGCGAACAGAACCACAACAACACAAAGGCATTTTACACTTACGTGAGGAATAAGAGAATGGTCAAAGAAAGAGTAGGGCCGATCAGGGAATTTGTGTGTGGAGTCTGAGGAGGTAGGGGAAGCCCTAAATGAGATTTTTGCTTCTGTCTTTACGAAAGAAACGAACTTTGTAGTGAATGAAACCTTTGAAAGGCAGGTGTGCATGCTGAAATGGATAGAGATAGAAGAAGCTGATGTGCTGAAAATTTTGTCAAACATTAAGATTGACAAGTCGCCAGGCCTGGACCAGATTTGTCCTCGGCTGCTTTGGGAAACAGGAAATGCCATTGCTTCGCAACTTGCGAAGATCTTTGCATTCTCGCTCTCCACTGGAGCCGTACCTGAGGACTAGAGAGGGGCAAATGTAATTCCTGTTTTCAAGAAAGGAAATAGGGAAATCCACAGCAATTACAGAGCCGTAAGTCTCACGTATGTCGTCTGCAAGGTGTCAGAAAGGATTCTGAGGGATTTATGACCATCTGGAAGAGCATGGCTTGATTAAATGCAGTCAACACGGCTTTGTAAGGAGCAGGTCATGCCTCACAAACCTTTTCGAGTTCTTTGAGGATGTGACTAGAAAATTGATGAAGGTCGAGCTGTGGATGTGGTGTATATAGACTTCAGCAAGGCATTTGATAAAGTTCCCCATGGTAAGCTCATTCAGAATGGTCAGGTGGAATGGGATTCAGGGGAACATAGCTGTCTGGATACAGAATTGACTGGTCAACAGAAGACAGCGAGTGGTAGTAGAAGGAAAATATTCTGCCTGGAAGTCTGTGGTGAGTGGTGTTCCATAGGGCTCTATCCTTGGGTCTCTAATGTTTGTAATTTTTATTAATGACTTGGATTGGGGGATTTAAGGATGGGTCAGCAAGTTTGCAGATGGCACAAAGGTTGGAGGTGTCGTTGACAGTATAGAGAGCTGTTGTAGGCTGCAGCGGGACATTGATAGGATGCAGAGATGGGCTGAGAGGTGGCAGATGGAGTTCAACCTGGATAAATGCGAGGTGATGCATTTTGGAAGGTCGAATCTGAAAGCTGAGTACAGGATTAAGGATAGGATTCTTGGCAGTGTGGAGGAACAGAGAGATCTTGGGGTGCAGGTACATAGATCCCTTAAAATGGCCAACCAAGGGTCGTTAAGAAAGCACATGGTGTTTTGGCTTTCATTAACAGGGGTATTGAGTTTCAGAGTCGTGAGATCTTGTTGCAGCTGTATAAAACTTTGGTTAAATCGCACTTGGAAAACTGCGTCCAGTTCTGGTCGTCCTATTACAAGAAAGATGTGGACCCTCTCCAAAGGAGGTTTACCAGGATGCTGCCTGGACTGGAGGGCTTATCTTATGAAGAGAGGTTGACTGAGCGCGGACTTTTTTCATTGGAGAAAAGGAGGAGAAGAGGGAAACTAATTGAGGTATACAAGATAATGAGAGGCATAGATAGAGTCGATAGCCAGAGAATATTTCCCAGGGCAGAAATGACTAACACGAGGGGTCATAGTTTTAAGCTGGTTGGAGGAAAGTATAGAGGGGATGTCAGAGGCATGTTCTTTACACAAGAGTTGTGAGAGCATTGAATGCGTTTCCAGTTGTGGAGGCAGGGTCATTGAGAACATTTAAGAGACTCCTGGACATGCATACGGTCACAGAAATTAGAGGGTGCATACATAAGGATCAGTGCTAGGCACAACGTCGTGGGCTGAAGGTCCTGTTCTGTGCTGTACTGTTCTATGTTCTATGTTCTATCCATGTTCTAAATTGCCCATAGTGTTAGGTGAAGGGGTAAATGTAGGGGACTGGGTCTGGGTGGGTTGCTCTTCAGCGGGTCGGTGTGGACTTGTTGGGCCTAAGGGCCTGTTTCCACACTGTAAGTAATCTAATCTCAACATCAATGCCACCATTTGGTGACAGAGGATATATATTGTGGATGAGGTGAAAGTTTTCTCTTTCAGCAGAGAGCTGCCAGGTGAAACCATGTATTCTCAGTATAGCAGGATTGCCGAAGATGTACATGGCTCTGTTGGCTCCCCATTTAATAATGAGGAGATCTAGAGGAAATGTGGGTGGCACGGTGGCACAGTGGTTAGCACTGCTGCCTCACAGCGCCAGAGACCCGGGTTCAATTCTCGCCTCAGGCAGGTCATGTGAATTGGCCATGCTAAATTGCCCGTAGTGTTAGGTTAGGGGTATGGGTGGGTTGCGCTTCGGCAGGGCGGTGTGTACTTGTTGGGCTGAAGGGCCAGTTTCCACATTGTAAGTAATCTAATCTAATGAAGGAAATGAAGAAACTCTCACCCCATTAATGTTACAGTGCGCCCATGCAGAGAGCATCCTGTTGATGAATACTCACTGCCCTGGCAGATGCCACTGCATCTTCATTCAGACGCAGTCAGCCATTCCCATCGTCTTTGGCTCTCCATTCGGAAAGAAAGTCTCTTGGACCTTGAAACACGGTCCTGGATTAGTGGTGCTGGAAGAGCACAGCAGTTCAGGCAGCATCCGAGGAACAGCAGCAAAATCGACGTTTCGGGCAAAAGCCCTTCATCAGGAATAAAGGCAGTGAGCCTGAAGCGTGGAGAGATAAGGGGAGGGTGTGGGTGGGGAGAGAGTAGCATAGAGTACAATGGGTGAGTGGGGGAGGAGATGAAGGTGATAGGTCAGGGAGGAGAGGGTGGAGTGGATAGGTGGAAAAGGAGCTAGGCAGGTCGGACAAGTCTGGACAAGTCATGGGGACAGTGCTGAGCTGGAAGTTTGAAACGAGGGTGAGGTGGGGGAAGGGGAAATGAGGAAGCTGTTGAAGTCCACATTGATGCCCTGGGGTTGAAGTGTTCCGAGGCGGAAGATGAGGCGTTCTGCCTCCAGGCGTCTGGTGGTGTGGGAGCGGCGGTGAAGGAGGCCCAGGACCTCCATGTCCTCGGCAGAGTGTTGGGCCACGGGGTGGTGTGGTTGATTGGTGCGGGTGTCCCAGAGATGTTTCCTGAAGCGCTTTGCCAGGAGGCACCCAGTCTCCCCAATGTAGAGGAGACCGCATCAGGAGCAACTTATACAATAAATGATATTAGTAGATGTGCAAGTAAAACTTTGATGGATGTGGAAGGCTCCCTTAGGGCCTTGGATAGAGGTGAGGGAGGAGGTGTGGGTTTTACAGTTTTACAGTTCCTGCATTGGCAGGGGAAAGTGCCAGGATGGGAGGGTGGGTTGTAGGGGGGCATGGACCTGACCAGGTAGTCACAGAGGGAACGGTCTTTGTGGAAGGTGGAAAGGGGTGGGGAGGGAAATATATCTCTGGTGGTGGGGTCTGTTTGGAGGTGGCGGAAATGTCGGTGGATGATTTGGTTTATGCGAAGGTTGGTAGGGTGGAAGGTGAGCACCAGGGGCGTTCTGTCCTTGTTACGGTTGGGGGGGTGGGGTCTGAGGGCGGAGGTGCGGGATGTGGACGAGATGCATTGGAGGGCATCTTTAACCACGTGGGAAGGGAAATTACGGTCTCTAAAGAAGGAGGCCATCCGGTGTGTTCTGTGGTGGAACTGGTCCTCCTGGGAGCAGATATGGTGGAGGCGGAGGAATTCGGAATACGGGACGGCAGTTTTGCAAGAGGTCGGGTGGGACGGCTCAAAACATCCTCCTCCTTACCCCTCCCCACCGCCAACAAACCACATCAAAATATCCCATGTGTACTGAGAGCAATAGAACAATTGGGAATGTCAGGGAGCAGACCATCAGCGAGATGGAGCAACACTTCCCATGTCTGAATGGGTTAGAGTAAACCCTCCAGAACGCACTGTGTCTCTACGTTGAGTAATCCCTCTCCATTTCAGTAACACACTGCCTTCCATTCTTCCTGAAAAAGCTGGCAGGTTATACATTCCGTTATATTCCACTTGGGAAAGTATTATTCATTGACTTTACCTGTCCATATCAATTTGCAGACTCTCCACATTCTCTTGATAATTTAATGTCTTGCTTACCTGAGTGTCATCACCAAACTTAGTAGCAATACATCTGTTCTATCATCCTGATCACTGATAGCGATTGAAACAGTTGAGGACCCAGCACTGGTCACTGTGTAACTCTACTGGTTACGTTCTGTCAAACTGATTAAGACTGATTTATCCGGAGTGCCTGCTTCCTGATAGATAACCAGTCCTCCCCCGTTCCTGTGGAGCACAGTCGAAGGGCTGAATAAGAAAGAGGAACTATCCAGCCCCTCAAGCCTGTTCCGCCATTGAATACAATCATGACTGATGTCATCGCTGGCTCAGTTCCATTTCCCTGCCTGCTCTTCATATCCCTTCATTGACTCAACATCCCAGCATCCCCCGCACACTGGGACAGTGAACTACACAGATTCACAACCCTTTGAGAGAAGTAAGTTCTCCTCACCCCTGTTTTAAATCTGCTCTGCCTAATCCTAAAACCATGATCTCTTGTTCTAGTTTGCCCCAAATGAGGAAATATCCACTCCATACCGACATTGTCAATCACCTTTAATATCCTTCAGGCCTCAATGAGGTCTCCTCTCATTCTTCTAAACCTAGAGTGCATCGGCCTGAACTGCTCGAACATGTCAAAAGACCAATTCATCTATGGAATCAATCTAATGAACGTTGTCTGAACTGCTTTCGTTGAAACAACATCATTCCTGCAGTCAGGACAACAAATCTGAACACAGTAACGTCAGTTACCGTCTCACTAATATCTTGCAGAGTTGCAGTAATTCTTCCCTTTATTTATCCTCTATACTTTTATAAGTAAATGCTGAAAATACACTTGCTTTTCCCATTCTCTACTGTACCTGCATGTGAGTTTTCTGTGGTCTGCACAAGGACACCCAGATGCCTCTGCAAGTAAGCACTCTGAAGTTGCTGTCCATTTCCATAACATGTTGAATTCCTCTGGGGAATATCCTCGATAGCCTTTTGCTTCCAGATGTTGGCACATTCATCTAAACTGTACATGTCCATTTGTAACAGTTTTACATCAACCTACTTTTCCACTTGTTTTAGTGTCAGCTGAAAATGTGGCTATGGATGGTAAATTGTCAGGTCATGTGGTCTGATCTCTATGGAACCCCAAAAGTTGCCAACCACTAACGAAACAACTATTCTATCTCTGTGCATTTTGTTGGCTCACCAGCCCACTATCCATGCGAATAACTTCCTCGCAAACCCATGTCCTCTTATTTTACAGCTTAATATTTTGTGCAGCGTTTAATCAATGCCTTTTCAAAGTCCAGGTACTTTACTCCTCCAGGATACCTATTGTCTAACTTTGCATGTCACATCTTTAAAGAATTCGAGCAAACAAATGCTTTAAAAATGTTGATTCTGATGTATTCTGGTTTTACTTTGCAAATCCGCTGTTGTTAATTAATTAATAATGGAATCTCACAATTTCCCTTAATTCCCAACAGTTTGCTCACAATCTTTTATTGACAAGTGAAGATGATTATCCTAATTCTTAACTTTTCTGTACCCTCTACGTTCCCTTTCCCGTGTACCTCTGTAACAGGTACAAATCTTTAAAAGATCTGTTCCAATTGCTGTGTAATAGGCATGAGTGTCTGAATGGATTCGCTCAGTTCCTGGTTTATACGCTCAACGGACTGAATGACCCCATGGTGTTCCTACATTATAGTCTTGATGCCAGATTGTCCTGATTTACAGATTCAAAATCTGTTTCTCCTCTTACTGATAATATGTCAGAAGCCTGAAGGATTGTGGAATTTTCCTGTTGCTGTGCAACATTTTGAGGGGCTGAAAGGTCTCTTCATATTCCTTCAAAACAGGCTCGAGATACTGAACAATCACCTCCTGCATTCCTGAAATGGGATCAAAGGAGTGATTTGTCTTCTTCTGTTCCCATACAACAGACACATGGGTGAATTACCTCCTCCTTTCCGTAACAAGTCTCAAATAATTTGATCTCCTTCTTTAATTCTCGTGCTGAATGGCCTCCTGTTATTCTAGTGTACCAATCTCTTTCAGTTCCTGTGTTAGCGAATTGAGGAGGCTGAATGGACTGATCCTGTTGCTGCATAACAGGATACTGGTGCCTCATGGCCTACTCTGCGTGCAGTGTTATAGACTCGAGGGGCTGATTGGCCTCCTCCTGACTGTATATCAGGATTCAGGGGCTGAATAACCTTGTCCTGTTCTAGTGTAACAGGATCGAAGTCCTGAATACCTTTCTGCTGTTCCTGTGTTACAGGTTGGAGAAACGGAATTGGCTGTGTAATTGGCTTCTGCTGCTGACTCTTTCCGGTGTTCTATGTAAAAATAAGGTAACTTTTCATTCTTGTAAACTCTGATGCGTATTGGATCAACCTGATAATCCTTTCCTTGTAAGTTAACCACTTCATTGCGGGAATCAGTTGAAGGAACCATTTCTGATCTGCTTCCAATATAGCAATATTCTTTCTTCAGTGAGGAGACTAAATCTGTGGACACTACTCAAGATGTGATCTGATTATGATCCTGTACAACATCAGCAACACTTTACCAGTCTGCTATTAGGTTCCCAGCCAGGTTAGAGCACGCTCAGCTGTCTGGGGGAATGCATAGCATTGTTGAAAGATCATTGCTCTTCTCTACTCCACCAGCATAATGGGAGATCTGGTGAAAATGTCATAATAACACTTAAGAAGAATGAATGACGTGACGAGATTATCTTAACATCGAAATAGGCTTCACCAAATATCTCACCTGAATCTACCATTAATCTTCCAAGAGGCCACATAGCTCAAATTCCACAGAATCTAATAAGTTGAAGCTTAGAAGCAACAAGGAGAAGCAAAGATTGATGGAAGTCATATGTCAAAGTGAAAGTGTCAAGACAAATGTTGGGTATGATATAAAACAGAAAATTAGATATCCAGGTTTGTGGGTACCGCAGTAATAATGAACAGTTTCAAGCTACATCTAAACTGTGGTAACCCACGTGAATAATAATGCGGGGAAAATGGATTTCATTAGCGTATTTGAGATGGTTTCGTTTAACAGTATGTTGAGTACTGAGGTAGAGGTGAGGCTGTTTTGAAAAGGATATTATGTGATCAGAAGAGCTAATTGAAAACCCTGCTGAAAAGGAGGTTACAGGAATAGTATTTATAATATATTGAATTTTATATGATGTCTGAAAGCAAACCAGTTATTTTTGAAACTGTGGTTATAAACCTGAGTATGTAATTCCCGAAAGTATGAGGCTAAAATTAGATTCAGTGAATTGGAGAAGTACGTGAAAAAGATTTACTGGAAGACAGGCAATGGTTGTTGTTTAAATAAACACCTAAAAATGTACAATATACACATGTCCACCACAGTTCAAAAAGGAAAGGGGTAAAGTGACTTAACAATAGTTAACAAAATAAGTTAAAGATTGCATTAGATCAAAGGACGCAGCTCAGGAAATTGTCAGATATTGTTGTAAGCCCTGGATTCAGAGACATTTGAGGACCAATGAACTGATAATTAAATAATAAAAAAAGAATGCAAACTAAAAAGAAACATTAGGATGACCGAACGCTTCTCTCGATACTTGATGGGAAAGTGAAGGCAAGGACACATGTGGAATGGAGAATATCCACACAAGATAGTTTCTTGAAGAGAACTTGGAAATTACAGAGAAACTAAACAGTTACTTTCATGCCAACCTTATTAGAGGCAAGATTAACTGATGGAGATATTCAGTTTGTGTTCTCCGGTGATTGCCAAAATGAAATGAGATCGCAGTGAAGCTCAGAAAGCTCACACAGAGAGACGGACTCTCACAGGGGCATGGAGAAGTGTTGCCAGGCAAGGTTTGGGAGAATCCCAAGATGTTGTCCACGTATATCAATCAGAACAAAATAACCAGGACACAGCTAGGGCCCATTAGAGACCAAGGGAGCACTCTGTGTGCGAAGCTGGAGAACATTGATCGATTGTTACATGAAAGCTCCATATCTGTTTTACTTGGAGAAGGAGGATGCAGAGACAGAATTCAAGAAGATGGGTTGGGAAGTTCTTGAACAGACTGATATAAGATGGGAGCAGGGATTGGAGGCTTTGGCTGGTATAAAATTGGACTGTTGCCAGGTCTGGATAAGTTGCATTACAGGCTGCTGTTCGAGACAAAGGAGAAAAGAAGCTGACACAAATTTTATGTCGAATCTGGCCACAGGGAAGTTGGAGCTGCCAGATGACTGGAGAACAACGAATATGGTCGCACCTTACAGGACGGATGGTGGAAATAGACTGACTGTTAACCAGTTAGTTTTTGATCCGTGTTAGGGCAAGTACTGGAGAAAATAAGAAAGGAGAAAATTTGTCTCTATTTGCAGAGACAAGGTTTGATCAGGGGGAGTCAGCATGACATGGAGGGAAGTCATACCAAGTGAATGTTATTGTCTGTTTTCGAGCATGTTGTTCTTATGGTTTTTCAGCAAGACCTTTGACAGAGCCCCATATGTGAAACTGATAAAAAAAAGTCATGATATTAAGGGTAACTTCGTGAGTTACATCAAACATCAAACAAGAAGTGTAGTTCTTGTAAAGCACAGTCGGTCAAGCAGCATGTGTGCGGCACGGTGGCACTGTGGTTAGCACTGCTGCCTCACAGCGCCAGAGACCCGGGTTCAATTCCCACCTCAGGCGACTGACTGTGTAGAATTTGCACCTTCTCCCCGTGTCTGCGTGGGTTTCTTCCGGGTGTTCGGGTTTCCTCCCACAGTCACAAAGATGTGCAGGTCAGGTGAATTGGTCATGCTAAATAGCCCGTAGTGTTAGGTAAAAGGGTAAATGTAGGGGAACGGGTGCGTTGCGCTTCGGCCGGGTGGTGTGGACTTGTTGGCCCGAAGGGCCTGTTTCCACACTGTAAGCAATCTAATTGTCTTATTCGCAGGAGACAGAGGATGGTGGAGGAAGGCTGTTTGGGTGACTGGAGACCGATGTACCTCAGTGCAGTGCATCTTATTATTTGTGGTATTATAAATGTGAATGTGTTTGCGGGGGGGAAGGAGGTGAGGGAGTGTGCTAATTAAGTTTTGATTTGACAGAAATACTGGCTGGGTGGTTGGCAGTGAGGAGGAAGGCCTTATGTTACAGGAAGATGTAGATCGAATGGTCAGATAATCAGATGGAATGTAACCCTGATAGACATGTGGTGATGCACTTTGGAAGAAGGAAGCAAAAATGGGAGTATACGATGAATGGCAGCACACTAAGAAGCTGAGAGGGTCTTCCTCCACAGATCCCTGATTGTGACGGCACGGGGTAATAGTTTAGGGAAAAATGAGGACTGCAGATGTTTGAGATCAGAATCAAGAAGTGTAGTTCTTGTAAAGCACAGTCGGTCAAGCAGCATGCAAGGAGCAGGAGAGTCGATGTTTTGATCATAAGCTTTTTATCAGGATTGGTGGCCACATTCCTGATGAAAAGCATATTCTCAAAACATCAACTTTCCTGTTTCTCGGATGCTGGATGATCTGCTGTGCTTTTCCAGCAATATACTTTTTTGACTGAGGTTAATACGTTAGTTAATAAGGCAGAGGGAACCGGAGGCAGAACCTTCATTCACCGACGTATAGATTCTCAGAGCTATACAAGTCTGTGGTTAGGCCATGTTGGAACACTGTGCGTAGTTATGGGAGCCATATTGCAGGAAGGATGTGATTGTAGTGGAGGGGTGCAGAGGAGATTCACCGGGATGCTCCCTGGGATGGAGCAGATCAACTATGGAGAGAGGCTGGATAAGCTCGGGTTGTTTACTTTGGAGCAAAGAAGGCTGAGGGAGAGGTGATTCACAAGGATAAGATTACGAGGGGGATTTCCAGAAAGATTTTTGCTGAAGTCCCAAACCCAGTGTGCAAAATCATATCTTATGGGATTGTGGCAAATATTTGGACATGGTTGCAGAATGGGACAGCTGGCAGAAAAGAGTGAGTAAAAGTTTTTGATTTTGATTTCATGACCAGGTATATTTCCCAGGATAAATACAATAAAATACAGTGAAATGCTTTCAATTGTTGACACAAAGTGGTGCCATTTTGAATAATTGAAGACAATGGAATAAACAGAGGATACAACCTGAAGAGAGTTTATGGGTTGTGAGACAGCTCGTCATCATCGACCACCCCTGCAACCCAACCCCTTCATGACAGCTTCATTCCCATCTACACCAGACCCCAGCAACATCGAAGTTTCTGATCCTCAGGCACCATCTTTGCCACTGGGCAGATACTCCTCCATCACCAGCTCATTATCTCCTCTGCCAGGCCATTCCAATGTCAGAGACATGTCTCTTACTGCTGGGCCCACTTCATCGATGTTACCATCATGGCCTTCCACTATCCCCTTCACCACAACCAGTGCAGGACCCAATCAACAACATGTCTCCAATCTTCAGGCATCACCTTTTGCTTCTGGGCCCTATCTCACTCACGTTGATTCTGCTGATGTTGCAGCTTACCAATTCCAGGTCATGTGCTTGCTCCGGAAAAGTAAGTAAGGACTCACTCTCCTCCACACTGGGCTCAGCTTGAGTTCCAAACGTTGGGTCCAGCTTGAAGTCAGTAAATTACAAAAAGAAAAGTAGAGGAGAAAATAAGAGAAAGAAAGCAGGTCAGCAAAGGAGCCCTTGGACCGGAAAAACAGGAATAAAAGGATCATTTTATTGGAGATGAAGGTTCGTGGAGTATTTCAGGAATATGTCCTCGGGTCTCAGCTATTCGCAAACACCTCAAACATTTGGTTGACGGAATCAATTGCAATATATCTCAGTCTGCTATAGGTGAAATGTATTGAGGAGATTCTCAGCCATGATGAGAACGTGGGAGGCTCAATGTGTTGAATGACATACTTCTTTCCAAAGGTTTCTATGTCGTCTGTGGATAAGCACTTTCAATGTTGTCACAAGCGCTCAGATGTTAGGAAGGAGGTCTCTGCAGTGTTGACAGGCCTGTATTTCCCTTTTCTGATGCAGAAGCTGATGCCGGGTGTTCTGACCGGTTTTATCCTTTAAGACTTCGGAGCAGTTTGATACAATTGAGTGTCTTGTTTGGCCATTTCAGAGACCATTGAAGGGTATATCACATGACTGTGTGTCTGGAGTCACTTTTAGGGCAGACCAGGAAAACACGGGAGATTCACTTCCTGAAAGTACGTTGGGGAAGCAAATTGGTGTTTATAATTGACATTTGCTTCAAGGTCATTATTACTGACTCAAGATTTTAGATCTCGATATTTTATTAATTGTTATTAACTTCCACCAGCTGCCAGAGCATTGGCCTGGTCTGTATTAGTAATCCAGTGACATTTACATCTCCATATAGTAACCTATCGCAAACCACACTGAACAGTTTATTTCTGTGCTGCAAGACAACTCTGTCAAAAAGAACTCCCAACAATTTGACTGTCATTATGGAATTGAGGGGGTGATGTTGGTCATTCTGTAATTATTCTCCTCTTAAGGGACGTGTCATAGTTGAGTAATTTTCCACATTGCCATATAAATGTCAGAGTTGGAACTGGAATGAAACAGCTTCCCCAGGGACACGGCTTGTTGTACGTTGCCTTTGTCATATCTACTGTATTCAGATGTTGCTTCATGTCACATAGAGCGAATCAGATTGTTTGAAAACTGCCATCTGTAATTCTATTGGCATCCTGACGAGGTGAGATAGATCATTGACTCAATACTTCTGGCTGAGTATGGCGCAGATAACTACATGCTTGTATTTTGCACTGATGTGCATGGCTGTTCCATTATTAAGGAGGGTCCTCTCCTGCAGTGAGTTGTTTGATCCATTAACGACTGGATCTGGCAGGTCTGTAGAGCTTCGAACTGATCTGTTGGTCTTGCAATCATTCCACCCTCCCGATCAGATGGTAGTTCTGCTTTTTGGAACGTAAACAGTCAAGTGTAGTAGCTTTATGGTTTGCCATCAGTTTTAGTACACATCGTTCTGCCCTGGCATGTTCACCACACTCGTCCCTGAAGCATAGGTTCGCTTATTGTTAATGGTAGATTGAGGGATAATCCCAGACAAAAAGTTACAGATTATGGTTGAATATAATTTTGCTTCTGTTGCTGTTGTGGTCTACAGCATCACATGGAACACGCAGTTTGAGCTGCAATATCTCCAATACAGCTCTGCCCTCAGTTCAAACCAAGTCCCACTCACTCATCAGCCATGTACTCAGTGGCCTACTCTGGTTTCTGATGTTTCACACTTCCAATTTTATATTCTCATTCTACTGAGAGTCTTTCCATGGTGTCACACTTGCAATTTGTCTCATTGCCCAACACCCTTTAACATAATCATCTGAATCCTTTCCTTTCCAGTATGTGCTACCTTCTGTGTTTAGAGTGAATGCGTGTCCCTCTGTTTTTCTGTCTCTGACTAACAGTAAGAACTCTGTAGTTTCAGTGATGCCAGCTTTACGTCATTTCAGAGACGCGGAAATTGTGCCTCTTGTGTTATCTTTCACTTCCCGGTATATGCCGCTCCAGGTTGAACAGGGCGTTTGAGCCACGTTGACACATGTCTTTGAAACGTGGTGAAAAGCAGAAATTGCCAGAGAAATTAAGCAGGTCTGGCAGCTTCAGTGGTGTGAAAGCAGGCTTAATCATTTGGGTGCAGTGACCATTCTTCAAGGCTCACAGGTTTTTCTTTTGTTCTCGTTTCAGAGTTCAAGTATCCAGAGTTAATTTGTTTAATTGAAAATGTGCTTTTTTCATTATTGGAGAAACACAGCTGATCTGGCAGCATCTGCAGAGAGAGAGAAACACAGTTAGCATTTCAAGTCCAGTGTGACTCCTCTTCAGAACGGGAAGGGATTGTAAAATGGGCTTTTAACTCCCTTGACCGAGGTAGAGGATGGGTGACGGGAAACAAGATGGTGTGGAGGAGCAATGCCACTGACAAATTGACTTTTATTTCTGGTAAAACAGAATCAAATGTAAAATGAGTATTAATGAGATTGTGAAGAGGGGAAGTAGGTTCCTTAATTAAGTGCAAGACAAACGATTCACAAACAGGGCAAGTTCATTTGGAGACCAGGAAAAGGAATGTGTCAAAAAAATGGAGAACAGCCATAAAGCGGTCAGGCTGTGGAAGTATGAAATTAAATAAAAACTACTTCAGGATAGAACGTACCAAGGTCTAAAGTGAGGTGTTACTCGAGGTTGAGTTGTGCTTCATTGGAGCATTACAGCAGCCCAGGACTGAAATGTTAGCATGACAGGAAGGTACTTTATTGAAATGGGAAACAATGAGAAGGTCAGGGTTATTCCTACAGGCAGAGTGGGAGTGTTCCTCAAAACAGTTTCTGTTTGATCTCCCCAATGTAAAGGAGACTGCATTGTGAGCAGCAATGACAGGAGACTGGATTGCAAGAGCACAAATGAAATGCTGCTTCATCTAGAAGGTGTGTATTAGGTTGTAATGAATTAACGAATGTGTCCGCGATCTTTTCAAATGTCCAAATTTATTTCTTCTGGTATGTACACCACCTAGCTCCACAGTTTGGAGAGAGGAAGTACTAAAGGTGCGTGAGGCCAGAGTTAATAAACTTGGAGCTTGATAAACACAGAGGTAAAAACAATGACTGCCGATGCTGGAAACCAGATTCTGGATCAGTGGTGCTGGAAGAGCACAGCAATTCAGGCAGCATCCGAGGAGCTTCGAAATCGACGTTTCGGGCAAAAGCCCTTCATCAGGAATAAAGGCAGAGAGCCTGAAGCGTGGAGAGATAAGCTAGAAAAGGTGGGGGTGGGGATAGAGTAGCATAGAGTACAGTAGGTCAGTGGGGGAGGAGATCAAGGTGATAGGTCAGGGAGGAGAGGGTGAAGTGGATAGGTGGAAAAGGAGCTGGGCAGGTCGGACAAGTCCGGACAAGTCATGGGGACAGTGTTGCTGGAGGTTAGAAACTAGGATGAGGTGGGGGAAGGGGAAATGAGGAAGCTGTTGAAATCCACATTGATGCCCTGGGGTTGAAGTGTTCCGAGGCGGAAGATGAGGCGTTCTGCCTCCAGGCGTCTGGTGGTGTGGGAGCGGCGGTGGAGGAGGCCCAGCACCTCCATATCCTCGGCAGAGTGGGAGGGGGTGTTGAAATGTTGAGCCACGGGGCGGTTTGGTTGATTGGTGCGGGTGTCTCGGAGATGTTCCCTAAAGCGCTCTGCTAGGAGGCGCCCAGTCTCCCCAATGTAGAGGAGAGCAACGGATACAATAAATGATATTAGTGGATGTGCAAGTAAAACTTTGATGGATGTGGAAGGCTCCTTAAGGGCCTTGGATGGAGGTGAGGGAGGAGGTGTGGGCACAGGTTTTACAGTTCCTGCGGTGGCAGGGGAAAGTGCCAGGATGGGAGGGTGGGTCGTAGGGGGGCGTGGATCTGAGCAGGTAGTCACGGAGGGAACGGTCTTTGCGGAAGGCGGAGAGGGGTGGGGAGGGAAATATATCCCTGGTGGTGGGGTCTGTTTGGAGGTGGCGGAAATGTCGGCGGATGATTTGGTTTATGCGAAGGTTGGTAGGGTGGAAGGTGAGCACCAGGGGCGTTCTGTCCTTGTTGCGGTTGGAGGGGTTGGTTCTGAGGGCGGAGGTGCGGGATGTGGACGAGATGCGTTGGAGGGCATCTTTAACCACGTGGGAAGGGAAATGGCGGTCTCTAAAGAAGGAGGCCATCTGGTATGTTCTATGGTGTAACTGCTCCTCCTGGGAGCAGATACGGCGGAGGCGGAGGAATTGGGAATACGGGATGGCATTTTTGCAAGAGGTAGGGTGGGAAGAGGTGTAATCCAGGTAGCTGTGGGTGTTGGTAGGTTTGTAGAAAATGTCAGTGTCAAGTCGGTCGTCACTGATGGAGATGGAGAGGTCCAGGAAGGGGAGGGAGGTGTCAGAGATGGTCCAGATAAATTTAAGGTCAGGGTGGAATGTGTTGGTGAAGTTGATGAATTGCTCAACCTCCTCGCGGGTGCACGAGGTGGCGCCAATGCAGTCATCAATGTAGCGGAGGAAGACTTGGGGAGTGGTGCCGGTGTAATTACGGAAGATCAACTGCTCTACGTAGCCAACAAAGAGACAGGCATAGCTGGGGCCCATACGTGTGCCCATGGCTACCCCTTTGGTCTGGAGGAAGTGGGAGGATTCAGAGGAGAAATTGTTAAGGGTGAGGACCAGTTCGGCCAAATGAATGAGAGTGTCGGTGGAGGGGTACTGTTGGGAACGTCTGGAGAGGAAAAAACGGAGGGCTTGGAGGCCCTGGTCATGGCGGATGGAGGTGTAGAGGGATTGGATATCCATGGTGAAGATGAGGCGTTGGGGGCCGGGGAAACGTAAGTCTTGGAGGAGGTGGAGGGCGTGAGTGGTGTCTCGAACGTATGTGGGGAGTTCCTGGACTGGGGGGATAGGACTGTGTCGAGGTAGGTAGAGATGAGTTCAGTGGGGCAGGAGCATGCTGAGACAATGGGTCGGCCAGGGTGGTCAGGCTTGTGGATCTTGGGAAGGAGGTAGAACCGGGCTTGATAAACACAGCAGACCAGACAGAATCAGAGGAGCAGCAAAGGCACTATTTTGATCTTGGACCTTTCGTCTGGTTTGATGAGGAGCAGGGGAGCCCAGAAATGGAGTGTTGGGATATGAAAAGGTGGGGGGTAGGTATGGTGCTGGTAGGTACATGAAGGTACGAGGTTACTGTGATTGTTCAGTGGGAAGGAGGGAGCAGATACTGGTGTCTCTGGTCAGGGAGAAGGGACATGGGATAAGGCTGTGGGTTGAGGGCTTTTGAAGCGGCTTCAGTCAAAATTGAAGCCATTGGGCTATTAGCTTCAAAGGTAAACTCTCAGGTGGTGTACCTCTGACAGTGGACAGGCTAAGGATGAGCATGTCGCCGGGCGAGTGGGAGTGAAAATTAAAATGAATGGTAACTGGAAAGTCGGGTTGTTTGTTTCATGCAGAGCACTAATACTCCACACAGAGCCTGATCCTGGCCCACCGAGCTCGTCTCCAACTCCCAACGTGGTCTCCCCTATGTTGTGGAGACGAAGGGAGACTCAGGGACATATTCATGGAGCATCTGCTCTCTGCACCCTTTAACAAACTCAGCATTCCAGTTGCCATTCATTTCAATCACTCCCCTCCCCTTGCTCATTCGGCAAAAGGGCCATCTTTGGCCTCCTCCACTTTCAGAGTGAAGCCAAACAGAAACTGGGGAACACAACCTGATATTTCAGCTGGAGACCTTACAGCTCAATGGTCTCAATATTGACTTCACTGGCTTCAAAATTTCTCTACCCACAGCCTTACCCCATGTCCCCTTCCCTGAACTGACCAAAGCTGTCCATCTTCCCATTCGTATGTCTGTTCCCCCCTCCCACTGACCAATCACAATAATGCCCTGCCTGCATCCCCTATTGCCATTCCACCTACCCTTGCACCAGCCCCACGCCCCTCCCTCTACTTACTTCCCGGCTCCCCTTTCCCACCCCAATCCTGATGAAGTCTTTCAGCCTGAAACGTTGACTTTCCTCTTCCTAGGATGCTGTCTCACTTGCTTTGCTTTTTCAGCTTCATATGTATTGGCTACATAGTTGCACGTTGAGACGTTATCAGCAACAGATTTTATTGTGCTTTTTATGCATTCTTTGTTGTCTGTTTACTGACAAGCTTATCTCAACATTCTCACTGCAGGATCTAGGAAACAGTCTTTTTGTCACTAATGCTTCTGTCTGCTTCGAACTGATTTCCTTTGTTTTAACCGTACTTTCACCTTTGATGTTCGCAATGACATTGTAAACGTAACTCTTGTTATGCTGTAGCTTAATCACACCATTTCCAATATACTTCATAAATTCCTTATTCTTATACTCCACACATCTATTCATATACCCAAAGATCCAATAAGTCCTTCTATAATTTCCTGTCTTCTGTGTCCCGCTCTCCTTAAATGGGGAGGTTACATTTACCAGTCTTCCCGCACTCCAAAGTTTCCTGAAAGATCACCAGCAATGCCTCCACAATTACCATCGATATCTCTTTAGAACTACGAGCTGTTGTCCAACTGGTCTCGCTGATTGATTCAACTTCACCTTCCCTAGCACCTTTTCCTTACTGAGGTCAGTGTACTCACCTCTATACCCTGACTGTCTTGAAGTTCTGGCATTTTGCTGGTGTCTTCCACCGTGAAGACTGATGTAAAGTATCTATTCAATTCCTCTGCCATTCCACTGCTTCCCATAACTACTCAAGCCTCCTTTTCCAACAGTCCTTTGTTTGTTTTTTTACTCCCTGTCGCTTTCCATACTCTTTTACACGATTAAGAAGCGTAATATAATATTTCACTCTCTCCTCCCATTTGCTGTTATTAGTTATCCATGCTGAAATTTGTAGACTTCGTAATCCTTTGGATTCCCAATAATCTTCACCACATTGTGTGTATTTTCTTTTGTTTTTATGCTTTCCCTGAGTTCGTTATCACTCACGGCTGACTTGTCTTCTGCTGAATATTGTCCTTCTTACTTGTGATGAGTTTCTGATTGTGCTGAGGAATTATCTCCAGATACCTCTGCCATTGCTGCTTCACCATCTTCCCGTGCTCAGCTTCCCTTCCAACTAAGTCTGGCCAACTGCTCCCTCATCTCTTGTAGTTAAATTACTCTTATAATTAAGACATCACATTCAAAAGTGAGCAATAGATGTAAACAGAAGGAGGGAAGTCTGAGGCATGGGACAGAAAGAACGATTGGACGATTTATTAATTGGATTAAAAGAGCAATCGAGAGACAGAGAGAGAGAATATAGACATGGAGATATAAAAATAGAGAAGTCTACATGACTGATAGATATAGATGTACATTTGTATTTGGTTTGAAAATTCCTGTGTGCTGTGGTCCTTTGAACAATGTATGTGCAACAGATTAATATGTTAAAATGTGGGTCTGATGCCAGAACTTTCATCACCATCAATATGACAGGCAACAGATGTTGACAGAACCAGCAGGCCAATGTATATGTTTCCCGGTAGAAAATTGATTAACTGAAATAAATTGGAACTCAAGAAGCCGGAATTTATAACATACATCCTGATAAGAATTAGTGATTAGGTCTGGGAATGCAAGGAAGAGGCAGGAGGCAGAGTGTCCGTTGAAAGAAGGGGAACATAACATCTCAGCTGCAGATTAAATAACATGTTAACGTTTTAGAAATTTTGTACATCACATGCACCATTTTTGTTAAATATGTCTCTCTTGTTCATTCTGAATATGGTGCACACATATGAACAGTCTTATGTATCTGCACGCACGCATACACACACACACACACATATTCGCACTAACACACTGTTTTAAAAAATTCTCAAGGTCAGGTTCGTAGGAGAGTAGTCTGACACAGAACAAACGACCAAGAGGCGAGTCTGCTAGAATATGAGCATTTTATTCCCCGCAGCGTCGCCACAACCAGGTCTCATACTTACAACGGGTCTGGCTTATACTCACTCTACATGTTACCGGAACTGGGAGCCGTCAGTTCTCGTAGAGCGGTTGCCAACAACCCACGCTCGGCGGTTAAACGCAACCCCAGAGCAGACTCACCGAACTGGAGACTTTTCCAGCTGATATACTCTTTTCCAGATATAAACATTCATGTGAACAGCAGAGCAAGGCTAAAAAACACATTCCATTCTGGTTACATACAGGTAAGAAGATTCACACGGGGAGGTGTGTAATAAGATTCACACGGGACTAAGCAACACCTCCATTCCGGTTAGATTCACACATGTATTGGGACATAATTTTTAACAGTTTCACCACACACACACAGACACACCCACATACACCCTCACACACAGAGACACACGCACAGACACCCACACACACAGACGCGCACTCACACAGAGACACACATGCAAACACCCACACACACTCTCACACACAGAGACATACAAACACGCACTCACACACACAGACACACAACTCACTCATGCACAGACACACACACAGACACACACATACTCTCTCTCTCTCACACACACACACACATCAATCATTGTTCAGCCATTTCATTTCAAATTCTCCTGTTTTATTTACACTGTCATTTGCAATTCCTTCTTCCCATTATATTCTCTTTCTTTCTCTACATTTGATTTTATTCTGTCTGTCAAGAAGACATTGGGGACTTGGGCGATATAACTCTACTCCTCATCAGTCTCCAAAGTCACTGTCTTCTATTCCTTTCTGTTTCTTAGCCCATGGAAAATACATACTGTGTCTGACCCTTGAATCCCGATAAACAGGTCACTTTTTTAAGATTATTTTCAGTATGGAAACAGGCCCTTCGGCCCAACAAGTCCACATCGACCCTCCGAAGAGAAAGCCAAACAGACCCATTCCCCTACCCTCTATTCCCCCCTTACACTATGGGCAATTTAGTATGGCCAATTCAACTAACCTGCATATCTTTGGATTGTGGGAGGAAACCGTAGCACCCGGAGAAAATCCACACAGACACGGTGACAATGTGCAAATGCCACACAGACAGTTGCCCAATGCTGTTCAGTAAACAAAACATGCACTTTTGTGCTAAGGCTACAACAAATATAAAAAAGAAAAGGTATACAAATTGTGCAATAAGATGTTTCCATCTTTGCAAACAAATTATTGAATTACATTGTGTAAACGATAATTAACTGATAAAAGTTATGATAGTATAATCCAGCAAAATACGTAGCACAGCGAGAGAATAACAAGCGATTACATTTAAACTTAAGGGTTATGGACTAACAGTTATTATGTCCAGAAAAAAATGATGATTTTGTGAGAAATTGCATTTTCCCCATGATATGTAATTCCCAATAGTTCACATTTCAGTGTGGAGACCCCATGCTGGTTGAGAGGGAGCTGCAGGCTCTGCATGAATTCTCACCGTTTCAATGTGCAGTTGATGTGTACCTCTGCACTGTTCATAAATCTATGAGCAGCTTTAATGCATTACTCCTGAAATAGTTCGCTATTCCCACCAGCTTCTGACCTCTATAGGAGTACAATAATATCTTCGCGGAGACAGAAGGCATTTCCTGGAGACTTGACACAAATCATTCACTTTTCCCTCTCACGTTCAGCAAACCAAGTTAAAGTGACACATGTGCACCACGAGCAAAGGAACCAGGAGGAAAAACATAGAGCAGTCTATCTGTGTAGAATCTGCTTCACTTTTTTGTTTTGTTGGGGCATCAAAGACATTTCTGTAAACGTGGTTTGATAGTCTGAATGGCCACGTCCTGGTCATCTGGAAGCTGCTCAAGGACCTGACTTGGCGACTCCGGTTCCTGTTTAACATCTCGATGTGCTAGCTACACTCCTTCCCTCCTTATATAACAGGCAAGCGGGTCTGAATGGGCTATCCCTATTCTTGTCCAATAGTTTCAATGGATTGAATAGCGTCCTTGTATTTTGTTGAAACCACGTTTCGGGCAGAAGCTTATGCTCAGAAACGGCGATTCTCCTGCTACTCGGATGCTGCCTGACCTGCTGTGCTTTTACAGCGCTACACTCTCGAGTCTTCAGTCACTGAATGGTCTCCTCTGTTTCTGTGCACCAGGTTATCGGAATAAATGACCTCCAAATGCTCCTGTCTTGCAGTTTTGAGGAACTGAATGGAACATAGGAGTGTAGTACTGACGAGTAGGAGTGTATCATTAGACACTTTAAGCCCTCTCAACGAGGCAGTAAGGTCGTGGCTGATCTGGATGTGTTCTCAGCCCCACTTCCATATCTGTAGTTCATTGTCATTTACTGTCCAATATATAAATGCTTTGACTAAATGCAAACACACAGGCACCACAAACTTTGGGGGAAGAACATTCCCACTCAAACCACACTTTGTGAAATTCTCCTCATCCGTGTTCAGACTGGGGTTGGACGGAGCACTGTTTCATTTTCTAGTCCCGTTCCTCCATTGATCATGATAAATTTTAAATGTAACCCGGTTGGTGATATGACCAATGATATAGGTCTCAGACCAAGTCAGGTTCTTTGCTGGGGACAAGTCAGCTCGATATCTTACATTTGCAAAAATAATTCACCAAAGCAAAGTTACTCAAAGCTAAGATGGAAAAATAAAGTGCAAACAGTTTGGACAAATATGTACATTAATATTTATCTTTGAACGCATACTGAGATGCAGTCTGTGCATACACAGAGACACACACTAAGGCATACACAGTGTCTCACACACGCAAGTGCACACAGACATACACATACACATGCCTAAATACAAGCAGGAAGAAAAGCTGCAAAATATCAGCTTGAAAGAGCTTTGTCCAAGCAATAGTTAAACTCAAGACAAAAGTAAAATAATTAAATGTTATTCTGCCTCTGAGGTTGTTCTGCTCACACAAGCAGGATTTATTCGTGGAAAAGTCGGATTGGCCGAATTACCTTTGATTTTAGGCAGTAGGGAGATGCTAATGATTCCTCAACAGTAATCCTACATGACTGATAAAGATGACTGAATAGTTTTCACCTCTCATACACTGGTGCGAGAAGGAACAAGGAACAATAGGGAGCAATAAGCAGTGGCTTCTCCAGCATGTTGCATTTTCTCCATCTCGGAGCAGAAATATACAATAATGTTATCTGAACACCAAACTGAAACACGTGAGGCCTCCTGGAACATTCTCGGAACTGTATGACTCTATCCCTGTCGAGATGAATACAGACACACAGATACTCACACATGAAAATAGGCATGCAGATAGACATAGAGATGAATACACACACGCAGATACAGACCTGAATGCAGACACGCAGATGCACACAGAGACGGATGCAGACACGCAGATACACACAGAGACACGCAGAAGGACAGAGAGATGGATGGAGACACACAGATACACGCAAGATGAATACAGACACGCAGATACACACAGAGACAAACACAAACACGCAGATACACACAGTATCTGAGACGAATACAGTCACACAGATGCCTACAGAGACGAATAAAGACACACGGATACACACAGAGATGAAAACAGACACACATATACACACAGAGACAAACACAGACACGTAAATACACATAGAGATTCGCAGATACACACAGAGACGAATTTAATGACACACACAGATGAATACAGGCAGGCAGATGCACATAGAGATGAATAAAGGCACACAGATGCACATAGAGATGAATACAGACACGCAGATTCAGAGATGAATGCAGACACGCAGATGCACACAGAAACAAATACATGCACACAGATACACAGAAAGACAAATAAAGAGACACGCAGATACACAGAAAGACAAATATAGAAACGCAGTTACACACAGAGACAAATAAGGTCACACAGATACCAATAGATTCGAATACAACTACACATTTACACACAGAGTTGAACACAGATAAACTGGTATACACAGAGACAAAAACAGACGTGCTGATTCACACAGAGATGCGCAGATACACACAGAGACGAATAGAGACACACAGCTACACACAGAAATGGATACAGACACGCAGATACACACAGAGGTGAATACAGACAGTCTGGTACAAAGAGAGATGAATACGACATGCAGCTGCACACAGACGTAAATACAGGCATACAGAAACGCACAGAGACAAATACAGACATGCAGATGCACACAGCGATGAATGCAGAAACGCAGATATACACAGTGACAAAATCAGACATGCAGAGACACACAGAGATGAATATAGATGCACAGACACACACGGAGACTGATGCAATACCACATATAATAATACAGGCACACATAGACAAATTCCTGAAGAAGGGCTTATGCCCATACCGTCGATTCTCCTGCTCCTTGGATGCTGCCTGACCTGCTGCGGTTTTCCAGCAACACATTTTCAGCACACACAAAGACAAATACCGATACACAGATGCACATGCACACACAGATACCCAGTCATCAATACAGACGCACTACACCCATACTGACGTTTATATAGACATCGGGAATCTGCCAGTGTTTACTTTACACGTGGTGACTTTCTCAATATTTCACTCTCTCTGTGTGGCTTGTGTCAATCTTTCTGCTGTTCCATAGATAATTCTCTGCTTTCTCTCTATAGCCTCCACCTCTTTTCTTCAATGAGGTGACCAGAACACGGTATTGCAAGCGTGGTGTTATGACACAGCGATGAACCCTTCTGCTAGTGAAACCAAACACTCAGAAAAGCTCACCTCGCTCATAATCTGTTAAAGTCGAGTGACAGAGAGCTCGCATATTCCACTAATTAACAGGAAATAATTAGATTACTTACAGTTTGGAAACAGGCCCTTCGGCCCAACAAGTCCACACCGACCCGCCGAAGCGCAACCCACCCATACCCCTACATTTACCCCTTTAACCTAACACTACGGGCAATTTATCATGGCCAATTCACCTGACCTGCACATCTTTGTGACTGTGGGAGGAAACCGGAACACCCGGAGGAAACGCACGCTGACACGGGGAGAATGTGCAAACTCCACACAGTCAGTTGCCTGAGTCGGGAATTGAACCCGGGTCTCTGGCGCTGTGAGGCAGCAGTGCTAACCACTGTGCCACCATGTCGCCCAATAATATCAGTGTATTCCTTAAATCTAAAAGTGAGCATTGAACATCAACAATTATTCCTAACTCTACGTTTTCCTTTCACTGAACTGTTTGTTATCTTCCTCCACCTTTAACAATATACTCTTCCAATTAAAGAAAAACTGTATTAAAATTACATAAACCAGACAGTGGCTGTAGTCTCCAATGCGCTCTTTCTTTCCACTGAATATCTCCCTGGGTCACGTTCTGTCTTCTAATACAAGGATATTTCGTTCAAAAATGAATCTTACACAGAGAATGTTGTTCATAGCAGACTCTCACGCTGGCAGTTTACTTTCTGTCTAACTTTCAAAATGCGCGCCTCTTTATTCCTTCAACATCAGCTCATCTCCTTGGTTTGATGTTGGCAAAACAATAAATTTAAAATCGATTGGGTTTAGTATAGTGGAACATTATTTAAACTTGATTGTTTAAATTCGAATAGTTGTTAAAAGAGCAACCAAATCTCAATATATCTGTTTCACAGCCAAATGTCACATAGTTTCAGTACAGTAAACTCTAAAAATATTAGCTAGTCACATGACAAGTACTTGCAAGCTCTCAATGCAGAACAGCATTCAACTTCATCACAGTGAGTTAAACAGTGGGATTATAGAGCTGCAGCAAAACCTCACAGCTCTGAAACTGAACTCCCCGGCTGTGAAAGCCAACACATCATATGCCTTCTAAACAACAGCACCAACCTGGATGGCAACTTTGAGGATCCATAGACATGGACCCAAGATCCCGCCGTTCCAGATTTATCTCGATCTGTCACACATCAGCTCTGTTCTGTCAATGTCCTGTTGCAACCTACAACAGCCCTCCATGCTAACCACCAACTCCACCAAAGTTCGTGACATCGGCAAACCTATGAACCCACCCTTCCAATTCGTTATCCAGCTCTCTTATAAAAAAATCACAAAGAGCAGAGGTCCCAGAACACATCACCAAGCTAGTCACCAAGCTGCATTTGTTCCATCTACCACCACCTTCTGTCTTCTGTGGGCCAGCCAATTCTGCATCCAGACAACATGATCTCCCTGTAAGCCATGCCTCCTTATTTTGTGAATGAGCTTACCGTGGAGAACTTTAGCAAACGCTTTGCTGTAATCCATATATACCACATCCATTGCTCTAATTCATCAACGTGTTTTGTCACATCCTTAAGGAATTCAGTAAGATCTATGAGACATGACCTGCTCCTCACAAAGCCATGATGACTGTATCTAATCATTTATAATTTTCCAAGTATTCATAAATCCTGTCTCTCAAATCCTCTGCAATACTTTGCCCGCCACTGGTGTAAGACTGGTTAGCCAATAATTCCGAGGATTATCCCTATTCCCTTTCTTGAACCAGCGAATAACCTTTGCCGTCTGGCACGACTCCAATGGACAGTGAGGATGCAAAGATCATTGCAAAATGCGCAGCAATCTCTTCTCACTTCCTATAGTATCCTAGGGCATATACTGTTTGGCCAAATAAATTAAACTTTCCGTGTGTTTCTCGAATTTTTCAACACATCCTCCTGTTCTAGCATATTCGCCTGTTTCATGCTGTCCTCAGAAACGTCAAGGTCCCTCTGATTAGTGAATACTGAAGCAAACATTCATTAAGAACCTTTGTTACCTTCTCCAAATCCTGGCGCAAGTTCCCTGCACTATCCTGATCAGCCCTACCCTCACTCTGGCCATCCTCTTGTTTCTCACGTAAGTGTAGAACGTCTTAGGTTTTACCTTAATTCTACCCGCCAAGGCTTTATCATGCACACTTTTATCCCTCCTGAGTTCATTCTTCATTTCTACCCTGGTTACCTTGTAACCTTTTAGGGCACTGCCTAACCCTTGTCTCCTCAACCTTATATAAGCTTCATCCTTCCTCTTGACTAGATGTTCTAAAGCGCCTGGCACAATGAAGATATGGAGCTGTAAATAAGTGGAGAGATCCCCCCTTCCTGCAGAGGGTGTACATATTACCCATTAATCCCCCATGGCTTCTCCGAGCTGAAGCCGCTCACCAAATCCAGGCAAAACAATGTTTTAAAAAGTTGCACGCGTCTTACAACAAGAACATTAAATCCGTCCCATCCATACTTTGACCTCAGGCAGTCCGGGTGAAACAAAATGTAACCACCCCCACCATCCCCAAACCCACTTTCTCATTCGGCGGTAAGTGAGAGAAATGAAAAGAAGTTGACGAGCTGGCCGTCTTCTTTTCGTTCTGGCAGCCCGACCAGGCTGATGTTCTGCTGACGGCCCCGATTTTCGAGGTCGTCGACCTTCTCTACTAAGGCCCTTTCCTACCTTCCCAGGGCTTGGACACGACCCGCCGGGGATTCTGCCGTGGTTTCTGAAGCCGCGGTCCGCTGTTCCACCTCGACGATGCACGGCCCGAGACGCTGTGTCTCCTGATCCTGCTTCTGCATCTTGGCTGAGATCAGTTCTAACCTGATTCGGGTCTCCTCCATCCCTGAATCAATCTTCTCTCGCAGGCTCTGAACTCCAAGACCAGGCTCTACTCCATAGTTAAGTCCCCTGGGGCGTTCGCAGAGGCCGACGTCACAGCCACGGGCGGATCCATCGCTACAGTGCCCTGCTAGTTGTGATCCTCATGGTCCTTTTCCCTTAGTCATTTTCCGTTACTCACTTAAAATGGCATAGAGCAATACTGGGGATCAAAAACCTCAGACTTTACCACAATAGGGAAGAAAAAAAGGGTGAATGCATCACTTTGTCTGGGTTCTGGTGCAGAGCTCAGCAGGGCAGGTCTACTGGATCACCGCCATCTTGGATGTCACCCGAATAATCACTGTTAACAAACTTTTTTTTGAAATGGCTTGAAGATGTTTCTTGTAGGGGGAGACAATGGAGAACTATTGGATGTGATATAGTTAGATATTCAGGAGGATGTTTAAGAGTTCAGAAAGTGAATTGTAAATGAAATTGAACCAACGTGGTTCAGGGGCGACTCTGGGAAATGGAAAGGTAAAAGTGAAGTTGGCCTTCAGTTACCGGAAATGGGAATATCGAAGTAAAGGCGTTCTGCACAGACTGATGCAGCGTGGATGAGATTATACCTGTGTTCTGTGCTGTTTCAAAGAATGAGATGATATCTCAGGGAAACTTAGAAGATTCACGAACAGCAGACTGACTCATACAGGGGCATGGAGAAGTGCAGCAGGCAAAGTTAGCGAGAACCCAAGATGTTCTACAAAAGCATCAACCTGAACAGAATAACCAGGGAAAAATTAGGATCCATTTCGAAACCAAGGGGGTAATAAGTATGTGAAACTGGGGAACATTGATAGACAGTGACATGAGAGCTTCACATCTGTTTTATTTGGGAGAGGAAGATGCAGGTACAGAATTCAAGAAGATGGACTGGGAAGCTCTCGAGCAGATTGATATAAGATGCAAGTTGGGATTAATGGTTTTGGATGATGTAAAGTCCAGATGAGTTGTATCGCAGGATGCTGTTGGAGACAAGAGAGGAAATGTCCTGACCTAAATGTTTTGGTCGAATCTGACCACACAAGGGAGGTGCTAGAGGACTAGAAAACAGCTATGTGGTCCCAAGTTACTGGAAAGATGGTAGCGATAGACCAGTGTCTGGTGGTATACCACTGCGAGAAGTGCAGTGTATCTAATTGTTTGTATTATTCATAAATTATGTAAATATGAATGAGGAGGGGGTGGTGGGAGGTGGGGGTTGAGCGTAATAAGTAATTTTGTGTTTGATATAAAGATTGGCCAGGTGGTTGGCAGTGAGGAGGAAGGCCTTATATTATGGGAAGATAAGGTGGAATGGTCAGATGGTCAGATCAATGGCAGATGGAATGGAACCCTGATAAATAGGATGTGATGCACTTTGGATGAAGGAACTAGACGGGGAGAATTCAATGAATAGCAGACCACTGGGGAAGTCAGAGAGTGTTTCTCCACACATCCCTGAATGTGACTGGACAATGTAATGGCCAGTTAAGAAATCACAAGGGACTGTAGGCATAGTGTTTATTCATCGAGGCGACATAATATGAGTTAAACATGCCATTGGTTATTCCATAGATAGATTACTGTGTGCAGTTCTGGCAGCCACAATTCAGGAAGTGTTTTGGTTTCTCAGTAACATCAGAAGCTATTGGGGTCACCACAGAGTTGGAAGCTTCAGTGGATTGGTTTTCCCTTCTAGATTGGAGAACTGCATCTCAGAATTTGTGTCTGATCTTTCCTTTTTGCCAAGTACATGTTTTTGGGATATTACTGTATCACAACACTTAATTGTTGATAGTGTCGAGGCCAACGCCTTCAAATATTTTTGAGGAGCTCTGCTGTCTTCTATAACACGTGACTCCTTCTCGTCTTGTATAATTCGTTGGATGCACTAAATGGGCTATCTCTACACTTCTCCAATAATTTCATTGAGCTGAATGCCTTCCTCATATTCCTGTGAAGCTACCGTGAGGAGCTGAATAATCTCCTCCTTTTAACTGTGGAAATGTGCAGGGTCCAGCAGCACTGTTGCATGAATGTTACCAATACTTCCAACAGAACAAGCCTGAATGTTGTCCAGGTCTTGTTGCACATGGACACGGACTAGTTCAGGAGCTGAAGGGGGACATTTTTCCTGAATATTGTGTGACCTTCAGTGAACACCCTCACTTCTAATCTTTATGAACCAGGTGAAGATGTTTGTGCTGAGGAAGCTACCTTGAGGATCTTTTGCAGACATGTCCTTTGCGGACTGCATAGATTTTTGTACACAAACCACAATCATTGTGCTTTATGGTTTAAATCATTGTAACCAGGGAAGTTTACAACTCATTCTCATTAAGTGCAATCCTACTCAGGCTCCTTGAGACCATTCTTATTAAATGATGCCTTGATGTCAGGGCCGGTCAATCTTCCCTGAGACCTTGTGTTCACGTCTTTTGCTCATATCAATAGGTCACAGTGTTGGGTTAAGGAATGCTTTTTAACCAATCAGAGTTGAGGGCTGTGAACAACTGGAAATGAAAGAGGATGTTAGACCTTAAATCTTTCTCCTCTCACCTTTAACCAATGCCCTCTTGTTTGCAATTCCAACAGGCACTAAGATTGTGGCTGATTGGGTTATAGTCACAGCCCCACTTTCCTGACTGTATCCCGTTATCCATGACTCACTTCTCTGCCAAACATTTCACTAACTCAGCTTTGAATCACTGTAAACAAACAGGCATCTCAAACTTGTGGGGAAGAGAATTCCCACTTGAAATGGCTGTTTAGAATGCCTCTTCATCCCTCTTATAGAGTCATATAGCATGCAACTTTGTCCGTGCTGACCAGACATCTCAATCTGATCGAGTCTGATTTGCCAGCATTTGGCTCATATTCCTCTATACCTTCTTATTCAGATACCCATCAAGATGCCAGACTCCACCACATCCTCTGGCAGATGATTCCATATGCATACCTCCCTCTGTATGAAATCTAAGT
The DNA here is from genome assembly GCF_037043375.1 of Chiloscyllium plagiosum. Lineage (NCBI taxonomy): Eukaryota > Metazoa > Chordata > Chondrichthyes > Orectolobiformes > Hemiscylliidae > Chiloscyllium > Chiloscyllium plagiosum. Next base: position 83,579,636 of record NW_028270159.1, read on the forward strand.
TCCATCTAAATTATTTCCCCTCGCACCTTAAACCTATACCCTCTATTTTTGGAATCTCCTATTCTGGGAAGTCGACCTTGTCTACTTACAAAATCCATGCCCCTTATGATTTTATAAACCTCTATAAGGTCAGCCCTAAGCCCGTAATTCTGCAGGGAAAACCGCTTTAGCCCTTTCAGCCTCTGCTCATAGCTCAACTCTCCAAACCTGGCAACATCCTTATAAATCTTTTCTAAACCCTTTCGAGTTTCACAGCAACCTTCGTACAGCAGGGAGACCGGAACTGCACACAGTATTCCAAAATGTGGCCTCACTGACATCCTGTACAGCTGTAACATGACATCTCAACTCCGAAACTCAATGCTCTGACCAATGAAGGCAAACATACCAAACACCTTGTTCACTATACAATTCAATTTGAAGGAGCGTTGCACTACATCTCTCCGTCTCGTTACTCAGCAACATCCTCCAATAAATTTCCATTAAGTACCCCGATTTGCTTCCCAAAATGCAGCACTTCACATTTATCTGAATTAAACACCATCTGCCAATCGTCAGCCCATGGGCCCATCTAATCGAGGTCTCATTGCACTCTGAGATAAGTTTCTTCATTACCCACAGCACCAAAAATGTTGGTGTAATCTGCAAACTTGCTACACTTACCACCTATGGTCACATCCATATCATTTATATAAATGACGAAAAGCAGTGGGCTCAGCATTGATCCTTGTGGCACAGTACTGTTCACAGGCCTCCAGTCTGAAAAGCAATCCTCTACCAACAACTGTCGCCTCCCTTCAATCTAATTTTTTATTCAATTGTCTTCGGTGCGCTGGTTCCCATGTGACCTATCCTTACTAACTTGCCTAATATGCAGAATCTTGTCGAAGAACTTGCTCCAGTCTATATGGAAAGCATCTACAACATTACTTCATCAATCTGCTTTGTCACCTCTTTAAAATACTCAGTCAAATTAGTGTGACACGATTTCTCATGCAAAAAGCCATGGTGACTATCCCCAATCAAGCCTTGCCTTTGAACATGCATGCAATTGGCTATCCCTTAGAATCCCCTCCAACCACTCACCGACCACAGATGTCAGGCTCATCGGTCCAGAGTTCCCTGGGTTGTTGAGTAAGTGTTTTCTTTTCTACTGCCACTCCTCTATTGGTCACAGCAAATTATTAGTGTTACCAGTTTGATAATATGGCTATAATATAGGTCTCACATTGGGTCAGAGTCGTCCTAGGAAGAAGTCATGTAGATTTCCTTCTCTGTTAAAATAACAAATTCATGACTAAAACAAAGTTCCTCAAGCTATGATGCAAAGATGAATGACAAACAGTCTAGAAATTACAAAAATGTACATTGTTATTTCCATTACTAAAAGTAATGAAGAGGACAAACATATGCAGACACACACAGATACATACACAGGCACACATTGACAAACTCAAAGACACACACAGACATGCACACACAGGCACACACAAACACACACACGGACGTGCACACGCAGACACACTCAACCTCACAAAAACACAGAAACACAAAAACACGGACACACAGTCACACATGCACCCGCAAATACACACACTAACACAGACGAATGCACGTACCATAGTGCATACAAAATTACAGCAGTAAAAAGGCCATTTGGCCCATCCAGTCTACTGAACTATTGATCATGGCTGTAATTTTTTTCAAGTTAGTACTACTACCCACTCACAAAAACCTTGAGCCCATCTTTAATCATAACTTATCGAGTTATATTCTAAAGACTCTGAGGTGTGTGTGCGTGTGCGGCACGTGCATGCACGTATGTATCTGTGTGTGTGTGTTTCTGTGTGTGTGTATATATGTCTCTTTGTGCGTCCGTGTGTGTCTGTGTGCATGTGTTGTGTCTGTGTGTGTGTGTCTGTGCGTGTGCATGTGTCTGTGTGTCTCTGTGTGCGTCTCTTTGTGTGTGTGTATCTGTGTATGTGCGTCTGTGCGTGTGTGTGTTTCTGTGTGTATGTGTCTGGGTGCGTGTGTATGTGTGTGTGTCGTGTACGTGTCTGTGTGTGTTCACCTAATAGCAGGAGACAGCATTATCAAGGATGGTTGTTTTTCAGACTGGAGGCCTGTTGTTATGGACTAGGCCAGACCACTCAAAATTTTCTTAACCAGGCTGCGCAGACGGTAACTTTGTAATTTGTTTCAGTAAGTGCACAGTGAAAATTATCAGGTTTTAAAAAAGGCAAAAAAAATCACAAAACTACACAATGAAACACAAAGAACAGAATAAAGAACCCCTACAGAACTCAATCTATTCATACTAGACTTAATTAGTTGTTCTGGAAGCACTCAACCATCCCAATAAGCAACCCCCCCCTCCCCCCCCCCCCCCCCAAAGAACAGTGCAAATGGAACAAATGCTTACAGGTTGAAGCTAGAAGGGCAGAAGGAGAGAGAGAGAGAGAGAGCGAGAGAGAGAGAGAGAGAGAGAGAGAGAGAAAGAGAGAGAGAGAGAGAGAGAGCCTATCCACACAGCTGAACTACAAACTGGTTCTGGACTGAACTGCTCACATAGAGAGCTAACCACTCCCCTTTCATTATACCTTTAATCACAAAACCGTTTAATCTCTATACCAAGCCGATCACCTTGGAGCCGGGAACTATTTACGACCCTTCTGAAAAAAATCAAGGACACAGTATCTTTGAGAAAAGGAAGCTTTTAGAGAAAAGGTACCAGCTTTGTGACACTGTGCACAGTGGTGTTCCACAGGGACTTGTGCTCAATCCATTTTTCTTTGACATTTCGACAAATGATTCAGATGAGAATTATAGAAGGCACGGTTAGAAAGATTGTGGATGAAACCAAATTTGGCTATATAGTGGACAATGAAGATTAAACAGAGACCTAGATCAAATGGCTTGATGAATCTTAGAGTTGTACAGCACGGAAGCAAACACTTTTGACCAACTCGTCCATGACAACCTGATTTCTGAAATTAATCGTGCCCTACTTGGGTTGGTGCAGTGGCTCAATGCTACTGCCACTCAGTACCAGGGACCTGTGTTTGATTGCTGGCTCAGGTGACTGACTGTGTGGATTTTGTACATTCTCGCTGTGTCTGCGTGGGTTTCCTCGCACAGTCCAAAGTTGTGCAGGTTATGTGAATAGGCCATGCAAAGTTGTACATACTGTCAGGTGCATTAGTTAGGGGCAAATGTGGTGAGATGGTTCTGGGTGGGTAACTCTTCAGAGGTTTGGTGTGGACTTGTGCTACACTGTAGCTAATCTAATCTATTTGCCAGCAATTGGTCCATATCACTCTAAATCCATCCTATTAATATACCCATCTGTGTGCCACTACGTCCGGCAGTTCATTTCCACTTTCTGAGTTAAAAAGTTGCCTCGAGGTCACTTTAAAATCTTTCCCCTCTCACATTAAATCTATGCCTACTAATTTTGGACTTCCAAACATGGGGAAAAGATCTTGACTACTCACCCTCTATCCATGCAATTCATGAATTTATAAACCTCTAGAAGGTGCAAACGCGTCTCCCACCCAAGGTCTGTGTTTCCGGGGCTTAAATTCTGAAATTCAATACTGACACCTCTTCCATCGTGATCAAACGACAATTTTAAAATCGTTTTAGTCAACGTGTTCAGACATATTAAAAAAACGCCTCTAGTAGGATTAGAGCCTAGACCTTTGGGGCCAGAGGCAGGGACACTACCATCACCCCACAATAGACCCGAAAGTCACAACACTATTCTCCTGTGGTGTTTGTTCATCAGCCTGTTCTGACACGCTGCACCAGAACCTAGACAATATGGTCTCGAGCTAGGGACACTACTAGACAAGTTCAGGAATTGGAATAGAATCCAGAACTCTGCCTCAGAGGCAGGGATACTACCGACTACACAAGGTCTAAACCATGCCCAAACTTTTAACTTTAAATGCCAGCTTTCAGATCGGTATGGATTCATTGAAATCTGGTTCTCTTTACTGAATTACCCAGTTAGAATAATAATGTTGTTTAAAATGCAAGGTACTTGCCTCAACTGTAGGATATCGAGTTTATGTGCTCTGCCTTCGAGATAAACTATGAACATCTTTAAATACTTGGCTATTGTTTCCAGTTTAAATCGCTATTATCTGTAGTCGCTGAAAATGTGTTGCTGGAAAAGCACAGCAGGTCAGGCAGCATCCAAAGAGCAGGAGAATCGACGGTTCGGGCATGAGCCCTTCTTCCGACCTCTCTTCCAGCTCCTTGGATGCTGCCTGACCTGCTGCTCTTTTCCAGCAACACATTTTCAGCTCTGATCTCCAGCATCTGCAGTCCTCATTTTCTCCTATTATTTGTAGTCTGCAATATGAGGAATGAAATCCTGTAGACACACTCTGCACTGTGAAGGAACTCAAATAGATATCAGTACTGAATATCAGAGACAAAGCCAGAGCAGACTTTCTGGCCTGAAACACCGATCACTGTTTCCCATCTCTAACGTGTGACTGCCCTCTTCCTGAAACCATTAAATGATACAAGGCAACTGATTACTTTCCAGCCTTTCTTCCCCAGCATTATCATTCACTGGGCTAAAGAATTGTAGATGGAGTTTAATGTTGATAAATGCAATGTATTGTACTTTGGTAAAACAAACTAATAAAACAATTATACAATTAAATGTTGAGCCATTGGTAGTATTGTAGAACAGAGCAACATAATTGTTTCAGACATAATTCTTTGAAGTTTTCTTCATATGTAGACAGGGTGGTTATGAAGGTGTTTCACCTGTTGGCCTTCATTATAGAGACATAGAGTCATAGAGATGTACTGCACGGAAACAGGCCCTTTGGTACAACTTGTCCATGTCGACTAGACACCATAAGCTAATCTTGTCAATTTAGCCAACTCTTACCCATATCCCTCTGAACACTTCCTATTAATATACTCATTCAGGTGTCTTTTAAATACTTTAATTTGACCTGCTTCTGGCAACTCATTCCATACACATACAACCCTCTAAACATAAAAATTGCCCCTGAGGTCCCTTTTAAATTTTCCCCTCTCATCCTAAACCTATGCTCTCTAGTTGTGGACTCTCCCACCCCGGGGAAAAGACATTGTCTATTTACCCCATGCATGCCTCTCATGATTTTATAAACCTCTGTCGTTCACCTTTCAGCCTCTAATGATTCAGAGAAAACAGCGCAAGCCTATTCCGGCTCTCCCTCCAGCTCAAATCCTCCAGCCCTGGCAACATCCTTGTAAATCTTTTCTGAACTCTTCCAAGTTTCTCAACATCTTTCCGATAGGAATGAGACAAGAATTCTACGCATTATTCCAAAAGTGGCCTAACCAATGTCCTGCACAGCCGCAACATGACCTCACAACTCTTGTACTCAGTGGTTTGAACAATAAAGGAAAGCATATTAAACACCTACTTCACTATCCTATCTACCTGCAACTCTACTTTCAAGGAAATATGAACCTGTACTCCAAGGTATCTTTGTTCAGCAACACTCTCCAGGACTTTATCATTAAGTGTGTAAGTCCTGCTCTGATTTGCTATCCCAAAATGAAGCACCTCGCATTTTTCTAAATATACCTCCATCTGCCACTCCTCAGTCCATTGGCCCACCTGATTAAGATTCCATTTTACTCAGTGGTAACGTTCTTAACTGTTCATTACACCTCCAATTTTGGTGTCATCTGCAAATTTACTAGCTATATTTCCTATATTCACATCCAAACCATTTATATAAATTACGAATAGCAGTGGACAGTCCTTTGAGTACAGGAGTTGGGGTGTTGTGTTCTGGTTGCACAGGACTTTCGTGAGGCACGTGCTGGAAGACTGTGTGCAGTTCTGGTCGCCCTGTTATATAGAGAATATTATTAAGTTCGGGATAGTTCAGAAGACGTTTATCAGGATATTGCTGGGAATGGAGTGTTTGAATTATAAGGACAGGCTCAACAAACAGAGACATTTTCTATTGGAGCGTAGGAGGCTGAGAGGTAACCTTGTAGAGGTTTATAATATCATGAAAGTTATCGATAATGTTGAATATTAGGTCTCTTTTCCCTCGATTGGGAGATTGTTTTAAGATAAGAGGACGAGGTTTCTGAAAAGACATAGAGTCATAGAACTGTATAGCGTGGAAACAGACCTTTTGGTCCAACGTGTCCATGCCAACCAGACAGCCAAAATCATCCTCATGCCATTTGCCGGCATTTGGTCAATTTCCATCAGAACCCTTCCCATTTATCTGTGCATCCAGATGCCTATTAAATGTTGAAATTGTGCCAGCTTCAATACCTTCCTCTGGCAGCTCATTACACACGGACAATCCTCTACATGAAGATGTTGCCCATTAGAACCTTTTTTTGTCTTTCCCATCCCACCTTAAACCTTTGCCACCGAGTGTTTTACTCCACTACTCTAGGGAAAAGACCTTGGCTATTCACTCTATCTGTTGCACCCATGATTTTGCTAACCTCTAACAGCAACCCTCATCCTCTGATCCTCCAGGGAAAACAGGCTCAGCCGATTCAGCCTCTCCCTCTAATTCAAACCCTTCAACCATGGCAAAATCAGCGTCAACCATTCTTGAACCCTTTCAACTTTCACAACATCCTTCCTACAGAGCAGGGAGATCAGAATTGCATACAGGATGCCAAAAGTGGCTGAACCAATGTCCTATACAGTCGCATTCCAGTCTCCTAACGCATATACATAATACACTGACCAATAACATATCAAATACTTTCTTCACTGTCCTATCTACCTGCAAATCCACTTTCAAGGAACTATAAACCTGTGCTCTGAGGTCACTTTGTTCAGCAACACTCCCCAGTAAGTGTATACGTCCTGCCCAGATATGCCTTTCCAATGCAGCATCTCACAATTATCTAAATTAAACTCTGTCTGCCACTCCTCGGTCCATTGGCCCATCTGATTAAGATCCCATCGTAATCTGAGGTAACCTTCTTTGCTGGCCACTACACCTCCAATTTTGGTGTCATTTGCAAACTTACTAACTTTCCTATGTTCATATCGTGATCATTTATATTAATGACGAAATGCAGCGGACCCAGCATCGATCCGTGTGGCACTCCATTGGTCACAGGCCTCCAGTCTGCAAAACAACCCTCCACCACCCTCTGTCCTCTGCATTTGAGCCAGTTCTGTCTCCAACTAGCTAATTCTCCCTGTATTCCCTGTGATCTAACCTTACTAACCAGTCTCTATGGGGAACTATGTCGAATGCCTAACTGAAGTCCATATAGATCACATCCAGCATTCTGTCATCATGAATCCTCTCCTTTACTTCGCAACAAAAAATATATCAAATTAGTGAGACATGATTTTCCACGCATAACCCCATTTCACTATCCAGATAAAGGGTATTTGCCCAGAACGTCGATTTTCCCGCTCGTCAGATGCTGTCTGACCTGCTGGGCGTTTCCAGTACCACTCTCATCTAGACTATGATCTCCAGCATCAGCAGTCCTCAATGTTGCCTATCAGCAGCTCTGGAAGCATCTTTGGACAAAAATGAAAGTTGACGTTTGGATCGAGTGACCCTTACTCAGAACACATATCGGGGGATATTACATCACTTTAAACATCACAGAGACTGCCAGACCCGCCCCACACAGATACACACACGAATACAGACACATAGAGGCACTCACTATATATTGACAGTAAGACAGACATGGAGAGTATGTCAATATTTCACTCGCTCTGTCTGGTGTGTGTCATTATTTTTGGGTGGAGTGTGACTGTAGGACAATTTCAATATTTGCAGATACCAAACCTGAAAGAATTGTAAAGTTTGTTGAGGACGGTGTGGAACTCCAACAGGAAAGTTATATGTTGGTGTAGTGTTCAGGTGTATGGCAGATGAGAATCAATGCAGCGCAGTGTGAGGTGATGCTCTTTAGTAGGAAGGACATTGAAAGCCAATAAAAAACAGGTTGTACCGTTATAAAGGAGGTGCAGGAACAGAGGGCCCAGGGTGTATATGAGAACCGATTATTGAAGATGTCAGGACAGGTGGGGAGAGCAGTAAATCTCACAGATTAGTTTTAGCATCTGAGCTGTTTACAGGAGGAGGTGTACGAGGGAATTTCCATGCTCCCTTCCTGAGATGTCATGGAGACGATGTGATGTGAGTCCACCTTCCTGCCCACCGAGACCGTGGGGATTCCATTTGTACCAGCTCGACACAAAAGGGAGATGGCATCAGGGCCACGGCTTCTAATTGTGCCGGGGGGAAATGGAACTGACAGTGAGTTTAGAGTGAGAATTGCCCTTCACTGAATATTGCTCCTTACTCAGTAGGTGGGACGTGGATAGTTCAGAATCTCCACATGAGGCTTGGTCATTTCTGTCTATTCCAGGCTGTTTCTCCTGGAATGGGAGAAAGGGAAGGAGGGAGGGAGGGTTGGAGTGGGTACCCCTGTTGTTAGTGCTGGTGTAGGTGGGTGGAAATATGGTGAGGTGTCTGGAGGGAGTCAGTCCACAGTGGCATATCTATGCAATGTTATTAGTGTGTGCGTGTGGCGGGGGAGGGGGGATAATGGGGAGAGAGAGAGAGGGGGGGGGAAGGTGTTGCAAGCAGCAGTGAGAGTGGTGGAGCAAGAACGTTGTTCTGGGTCGCTGCTGCAACAGATATACAGTGAGTGTGAGGGAGCAGAGAGAATTCGGTGACCCTTATCCTGAAAGAACGAGGCAGGTTATTGATGGTTGTGCTGTGTTGCTGGGCATTTCTTCAGACCACAGGTACTGCACTGAGCTGGGTGGTGAGCTCAGACCATGCCAGGTGTGTCTGATAGTGTGAGCCCCTTCTGAGAAGAGAATGGTCCTCCTCTGTACTAGTCCATCCACCAGGACCTCCGTGTCCCTGTCGACAAACTGTGGTGTAATTGCCCCTTATCTGCCATGCTCGGGGTAAACTGTACAAACCAGCTCCGACATCAAAAAAGCTCAACTGTGTGCCCACTGGCCTTTTAAAGATGGCACCAGTGCCAGGGATAACATAATATCCAAGTGTATCAGTGCGATGGTGGGTACCTCCAGTCGTGATGGGTGGGAGAATAAGGCTGGTATTGAATGATAGGGGCACCATGGGGTGGGGGAGGTAGTTAATGAAATGATTTCGATAAGGTAGCACCAGGAAACGAGCTCGACCTTGTGCAGACAATCCCTCTGTCACACTCAATGAAAATGGCACTGAGATAATTTATTGTTCGATTCAGCCCAATGAGACGAAGACACTGTTGAGCCCAATCCCAGTTACAACGCTGCAGCTGCTTGACCAATGCTCTCCATCAAAGAGAAGGAGCTCAACGTCACCTTCCCCTTGGGAAATATGGCAGGGCAGGAGACTGAGGTATCAGTGAGGAAGCACGTTTGGACACATAATCATAATTCTACTAGTTTTAAAATAGAGATGGAAAAGGACGAACTGGGTTTAAAAGATGATGCTCTAAATTGGAGGAAGGCCAATTTTGATGATATTAGCAAGAACTTCCAAACGGGTTTGGAACAGATATTCGCAGTTATGGGGCCAGCTGAGAAAGGGAAACCTTCAAAAATGAGATGTCAAAATCACAGAGACAGTCTATCCCTGTTAGAGTGAAGGGTAAGGCTGGCAGGTGTAAGGAATGCTGGAGGACTGGAGAAATTGAGTGTCAGGTTACAAATAAAAGGGAAGCATATGTCAGGTAGAGACAGAGAGAGAGCAGGAGTCAAGGTTTTTTTCAGTACTCATTCACGGGATGCGGGTATCACTAGTTGGGCCTGCATTCATTACCCAACACAAACACATTGTTGTCGGTCTGGAGTCACATGTAACCTATGCCGGGTAAGGAGTCAGTTGGCTTCCTTCAAGGCCATCAGCGAACCTGATGGGTTTTTCCAAAAATCGAAAATGGATTCATCATCGTCATTTGGCTCTTAATTCCAGATTTAAAGTGACTGTCGAGAAGGGTCTAAAGCCAGTAGGAGTATACATATGAGGGAAATCCGGAGGCCATAAAGGGGACATGAGATAGTTCTGGCAAATAGGGTTAAGGAGAATCCAAAGGGACTCTACACATACATTAAGGACAAAAGAATAATTCGGGAGAGTTTTGGGCCACTTAGAGATCAGCAAGGTTGCCGATGTGCAAAACCGCAGGAGATGGAGGCGATACTAAACAAGCATCGTGCGTCAGTATTGACTGTGCAGAAAGACATGGAAGCCAAAGAAATTTGGAAATAAACCGTGACACGTTGAAAAGTGCCTGTATTACAGAGAAGGAGATGCTGGAGTTCGTAAAGCCCGTAAAGGTGGGAAAATCTCCAGGACCTGATCAGATGGACCCTAGAACACTGTGGGAAGCGAGTGAAGTGATTGATGGGCCCATTGCTGAGATATTTGTATCGTCAATTGTCACAGATGAGATGCTGGAAGATAGGAGGCTTGCGAACTTGTTGCGATTACTGACAATGTTTAAGAAGGATGGTAAGGAAAAGGTAGTGAGCCTGACTTCAGTGGAGGGCAAGTTGTTGGTAAGGATTATGAGGCACAATGTTTGCACGGATTTTGAAAAGCAAGGACTGATAAGTGATAGGCAACATGTCACGAAGCATGGAAAGTTGTGTCTCACTGAATTGACTGAGTATGTTTTAAGAAGTGACTAAGAGGATTCATTGAGGCAGAGGTGTATATTGTTGGTATGGACTTCAGTAAAGCATTTGACAACTTTCTGCATGGTAAGTTGGTTAACAAGTTTAGTTCATATGGAATACGGGGAGAACTAGCCATAGGTATACAGAATTAGCCCGAAGGCAGGAGACAGAGGGTGGTGGTGAAGGATTGTTTTTCGAACAGGAGAGTTGTGACCATTGGTGTGCTACAAGGATTGGTACTGGATCCGCTACTTTTCACTATTCACATAAATCATTTGGATGTGAACATTGCAGCAATAGTTGCTAAGTTTGCAGCTGAAACCAAAATCGATGGTGTAGTGGAGAGCAAAGAAGGTTTATGTCAGAGTACAATGGGATCTTGATCAGATGGGCACATGGGCTGAGAATTGGCAGATGGTTTTTAATCTAGATAAATGGGAGGTGCTGCATTTTGGAAATGCAAATCAGGTCAGGACATATATATATACTTAATGGTAAGGTCCTGGGGAGTGTTGCTGAACAAAGAGATCTTGGAATGCGGGTTCATAGCTTCTTGAAAGAAGAGTCGCAGGTAGATAGGATTGTGCAGAAGGCATTTGGTATGCTTGCCTTTATTGGCCAGTGCTTTGACTATTTGAATTGGGTGGTTATGTTTCTGCTGTACAGCGCATTACTTTGGCCACTTTTGGAGTACTGCATTCAATTCTGGTCTCCCTCCTTTTGGAAATATATCGTGAAAATTGAAGAGAGTCAGTAAAGGTTTACAAGGATATTGCCAGGATTGGAGCTATAGGGAGCGTGCGAGTAGGTTATTCCAGTAGCGTGAAGAGCATGTATAGGGTGTATAGCCAAGGTCTTTTTCCCTAAAACTAGAGGGCATCTATTTTCGATGAGAGAGAAAAGATTTAATAATGACCTAAAGAGCTACTTCTTCCCACAGAGTGTGGTGCATGCGTGGAATCAGCTGCCAGAGGAGGTGGTGGAGGTTTTTACAATTACGACTTCTAAATGGAATTTGGATGGGTACATTAAGAGAAAGGGTTTACATCAATATTGGCCAAATGCTGGCAAATGTGATTAGTTTAATTTGGGATATTCCATCAGCATGGACGAGTTAGTCTGAAGCGTCTTATTCCGTGCTGTACACCTCCGAGACTCTGACTCGATCTGACCTTGCACCAATATCGTATTAATTCATTATTCCCGGACATACTAACCTATATTGCTAGATATGATCGAAATGTCTTCAATTCAGCATTCTGAAGCCTGCAAACACATCCTTCCATAACACTGACTCAGAGTCTCTCTCCCTTTGTCTATTTCCCAAATCCGTCCCATTTGTTGGTGTTTAAACTGCTTCCCCACCATCCAGTTTTAATAGTCCAGTTTTAATGTGAATATCTGCCGTATATCTTTTCCTGCCCTTGAATGTTGCTCACCCAAGAGCATCAGCTTCCAACACTAAGAAGCTTAGAAACAATGTTCAAAAAGCATTGCATGCATTTTCTTTGACTTCCCAGTGTCCTGTCCTGTGCTCCATGTTGGATAGTGGGGTTTTAGCAGTTTTGAGTCACACCTTTGTAACTTGCTCTGTGCCTAACCATTGAAAGCCTGTGTTAATGACTCTCTGCTGCTCATGTACTCAGTAACATGTTAATGATTTAGACCAGGCTTCTCACTTGCATTTGACTGACATTTGACTTAACTCTAGTTTTTGTACGTTCGAGGAAATGCTGGGGCTGATTTCATGGAGGCTGTGTTTTAAGCTGCTGTGGAAATTTATGAAGACCAGAGGCTTTGGAGACCCAACTCTGGATGAAACATGGTGACTGTAGTTGCAGCATCTGGATCTGCAACATGACCAACAAATAGAGCAGAGGCTGCAGAGAGGGGAATCTCTGTAAAATGGGATGAGGGAATAACAATCAGATCAGCCATGGTTTTGAAAAAACGTTGGAGCAAGATTGAATTGCTCGCTAATGCAACTTATTCAGATATTCCTGTTAGTAACAAGCCAATTTCCCTTTTCTCCCAGTGTCCCAGACTGGTGGGTAGTGAGTCGCCTCCTCCTGTTCCTGGGGAACAGAAATCTGGGGCCTCACTAGCCTCCAGATTTCCCTGTTTCCCAGTCCCGGACAATTGAGTGACTGCCTCCTGTTCCCGTGTTCCGGTATCGAGCAGTTGAGTGTCTACCTCCTGTCCCTGTGTTCCAGTCTCGAACAGTTGAAAGACTGTCTCCTGTCTCTGTGTCCCAGTCTCGAACAGTTGAAAGACTGCCTCCTGTTCTTGTGTCCCAGTCTCAAGCAGTTGAGTGTCTACCTCCTGTCCCTGTTTCCCAGTCTTGAGCAGTTGAGTGACTACCTCCTGTATCTCCCTGTTCCTGAGCAGCAGTTTCAATGCTCTGAATGAAAGGTTAAGAAAGGACTTGATAACAGGGAATTTCAAACTTGGAGCAGCATTGCACAAAGGTATCTAGAAATTTCTCCACCAAACATTTTATACAGCTGTTACTTTATTCCTGTCTCCTTTTATAAACAGGGTGGAACATATACAACAGTGCAGTGTTCCGACAATACTCCCACATACAGGGAAGACAGGTTATAAAGATTGAAAGATTTGTGGTCTATCCCTCAGCAACCCTCATCCATTCCATCAAAACCAAGTAAATGTTCCCTTTTATTGTGTTATGTAAAATGATGTAAGGAACTGATTAACTGAACATGTTTGTTTGGTGACTGTGACTAATGTCAGTCTCCATGGATTCTAATTATCCCAGTGGAGGGTTTCCATCTTTTCATGATAAAAGGGCTCCATTCAATATGTTATCCCATAGTATGGGCGGGAGTAACACTGATAGCACTAACTGGGATCGACTGCTCCAGAGAGAGAGAGAGATCAGAAATTGAGAACATTGGACTGGAAAGTTCCAACAGTAGATCAGAATCTGAGAATGTTATACTGGAATGTTCCAACAGTGGATCAGAATCTGAGAACATTCGACTTGAAAGTTCCAACAGTGGATCAGAATCTGAGAACAATAGACTGGAATGTGCCAACAATGGACAGGAGGCTATCCGATTATGTTTGGATTCTTTCTACATATTATTGGTGGCCGTTAACATCGCGGATCAAATATGCACTTTACATTATTCATATTTTTTATTATCCTATCCTGGCTATTGTTGGTGTCCCTGGTAAGTTTCCCTGTCGATATATTATTTGCATTAATCACGTGCGACTGTATTACTGTTCTTTTCATTTACTCTACTCTTTAAGTATTCACGCTCCAAACCACAACAAACAACAGTGAACTTGTTCATTCTTTCACTCCTTCGTTAGTTCTGGAACTGTGCCTTGTTGGTTGACCTACTCACTTTCAGGTATGAACCAGGATGCATTGCATCACTGCCCTTGCTATTTAAATATTGAAAGCCTCAAGGTCACTGTCTTCTGTTCTGGATGCAAACTCCATTTCCGTCCTCTGACTACATCTCATCCCTGGCCAATAACTGAGGCTGAAACAGACGAGTCACAACTACGGTGGTCCCTTTGACGACAAACTGATTACTGACACTATATCCTGACCATTCCTAATTTTAACTATTGACAACTGCAGATTATACTTCACTGGTTCATCCCATCTGCTGTTTGAACCTTCATTTGAAACACAGTCTTAATAAAGCCAATGATCTGCTGCTGCTTAACTAAATCTGAGTCGGTATTCCATGGCTTTTATCTAAACGCAGACCAAAATCCCATCATTCCTGTACGGATTGCTTTATATTGTTGCTGGGTCTGGCAATGCCTTTACTTTAATATTCACAAGCACGGCGTCACCTCTGTCTATGACACGGTCCTCAGTCTCCCTCTGTTAATGACAAAAAGTCCTGTCAGTTGTTCACATTTAAGCTGATTTCCTCTAAGTGTATTCTCTCTCAAATAGCAATTTACAAATCTACTGCCACCAACACACACACACACACACACACACACACACACACACACACACACACACACACACACACACACACACACACACACACACACACACATTCACAAACAATCTCTTGCCTTTTATTTCGGCAGTGGAGATACAGAGCCATACATTTGTGGGAGTCCATTTACTGTCACTCACTGCATGGGTTACTCATCTTCCAGTGCAAGACATTTCTGTAGTGCAAGTATAGTAGCAATATACTGGCAAAGGTTTGCAATGGTCCCCATGCTGGGCAGGTAGAACAGTTTATAGAGTAGTCCACGAGCATGGTGTGCATAGCTTGCCATTCTGGTTGGTCCCTTGTCCCAGTTTATGGTGCCTGGGATGGTTCTGTGAGGCAGATTCACAATTTGATGTAACTAACCATTTCAACCGATCTGGCAGTAATTTTATTGAATGCTCTCATTCTTGTGATTGGACCCACCATTGTCTCACTTCTCCAGTTACTCCCACTCCCCTTTCTCCTTATCCATATTTTCACAACATGTTATCAGTTAATTAAATATTTGTTTTTCTGTACCTTTCCCTGGCGTTGTTTTTTTGGCTCCCAAGTGTATCGAGTGCTGGCATTGTGAAGCTCAGAAACAATTAAATGGCATGTGGCGGGCTGTTTCTCCAAGTTGTAAAGGGGGTCCCAGCAGTATTGAGACACGTCTTTGAAACTTGGTCTGTGCCTGACCACTGAAAGCCTGTGTTTGTCCCTCTTCCATGATTGTGCGGTTCATCACATGAGGAAACCCTTCGAGAAATATTCTCAAGTAACAGGTCTTTTACTTGGAGCTGAGGGGCTTCTGACTGACTCCTGTTATGGAAAGGTTAGTGGAGGGGCTGTGGATGGTTTTCTGGAGGTTGTACTGTGAGCTGCCTCAGATATACAGGGAGACCTGAGGATTTGGTGACCCAACTCTGGATGGAGCATGGGGAGTGTAGTTACAGCATCTGAGTCTGCAATATGAACAACAAATGGAGCAGAGACTGCAGAGAGGGGAAGCTCTGAAACCACAGTGTGTGTGTGGGGAAAGGGATCTGTTAAATCTGCCTGCGTTTTAACGAGGAGACATACATCCTTTCCCTCTCCCTTTAAATACACCCATGCAAATTCACCCTCTCCTCCCCGCACACAAATACATTCCCCCACTCTCACATGCACACACACACTCTCCCCTCTCTCACACGCACGCACACCCTCTCTCTCCCTCCCAAAGACTCACATCCTCACCCTCACTCTCTCACAAACACACACACTCTCTCTCCATCCCACAGACATTCCACCTTATTTTCAACACACACACGCACGTGCACGCAAACACACAGACACATCGACACACACACACATCTAATATGTAAGATGAATTTTCATTTGCTGGCTTTTATTTCAAGATGCATTATATTTTCTCAAAAAATATACAATTTGTAGACAGTCAGTCAATGTGATATTTTATGAACTCCTACTTTGGAAATAAACCCAGTCTGATTCCAGGTGAAGACACATACAGACCCCAAACAAGACCACATGCCTAAAATACGTTGTCTTACTGGAAGGGTCACCTCCTTTACATTGATAATACCTGAAGGTATCTCCAGGCAGGAGTTGAAAGGAACTCTGGAATTTGCATATTCATCAATCAAAACCTGCATCTCCATTCTAACCGAATTAAGATTTAGCAGCCATCTTAGATGTGTTCAATTCATGTGCATGTTTTATATAAGCCTTTTATCTCTTCCTAATAAATTTTGTGCCTAAGGTCTTCTCTCTCTAACACCTGACGAAGGATCAGGACAATGAAAGCTTGTGTCTTCAAATAAACCCGTCAGTCTATAACCTGGTGCCATATAATTATTGACCTTACTCATCCCAGTCCAAAGCTAGCACCTCCATACCATGGTTTTTATTGGTTAGCCAATTCTCTCTCCAAGCAAATAAATCGTCCCAACCCCATGTGCTCTTGTCTTGCATATTAATCTTTCGTCAAGCATGTTATGCATTGCCTTCTTGAAGTCCAGATATAATACATCTTTCAGGTTCCCCTTATTCAACTTGTTTGTCACACTTCTTAATACAAAAAAGATAGGAAAATCATTCAAACATGATTTATCCTAAATACAATCATGTCGACTTTGATGGATTGTGGTTTGACTTTCAAAGTCTCCTGTTGTTAATTCGTTAATAACAGATTTGAACAATTTATCTTTAGTCCCAATCGTTTGCTCATACCTTTCCAATCCCGAGTTAAGTTGGTTATTCTAAGTTCTTCTCTTTTCATAACCTCGACAGTCCGTTTCAATTCCTGTGAAATAGGCACGAGTCTGTGAAAGATTGGTTCCAATTGCTGTGTGAGGGGCATGGGTGGCTGATTGGATTCGTTCTGTTCCTTCTTTACACACACGATGGGCTGAATGTCCTCCTGGTGTTCCTATACTATAGCTTCGATGTCTTGCATGTCCTGCGCCTGTTCCTGACCAAGCCACTTAAGATACCATCGTCCTCATCCTGTTGCACAATGACAAGTATGGAGACTTATGGAATCTCCCTGCTGTTATGCCACATTTCGAGTGTTGAATTTAGCAGGCACAGTAGGCAGTTCAGTGGTAAGCACTGCTGCCTCCCAGCACCAGAGATCTGGTTCAGTTTCAGTCTCGGGTCATTGTGTGTGTGGATTATGCACATTCCCCCTGTGCCTGCAAGGGGTGTCTGTCGTGTACTGCAGTTTCCTCCCAAAGTCCCAAGATGTGCCATTTAGGTGCATTAGTCATGGAAAATGTTGGGTTGCAGAGATTGGGTTGGGAATGGGGTTAGGGAGTGGGGTTTGTATGGGATGGCCTTCGGGGGATCAGTGTGGAGTCGATGGGTCAAATGGTCTGCTTCCAAACTGTCGGGATTCTATGATTAACACCTTCATTGCAGAAATCAGTTGAGGGAATAATATTTGAGTTAATACCAATACCCTTTTTTGGTGAGGAGATTAAATCTGTGCACATTATTCCAGAAGTGATCTCATGAAGACCCTGTACAGCAGCAGCCACACTTTACCAGCCTGCTGTAAGTTTCCTACTCAGGTTAGAGCAGGCTCAGCTGTCACGGGAATACACAATTTTGTTAAAAATGAATGGTGTGCTGACCTTCATTCCAGGATGTTTTGAGTACAGGAGTAAGGGTGTCTTACTGCAGCTGTACAGGCCCTTGGTGAGACCCCATCTTGAACATTGTGCAGTATTGTGTGCAGTTTTGGTCTCCATACCTAATAAAGGACAAACGTGACATTGAGGGAGAGCAGCGAAGGATGACCAGACTGATCTCTGGGATGACAGGCTTGTTGTGGGAACAGAGTTTGGGGCGACTGTGCCTGTATTCCATGAGGTTTAGGAAAATGGGTGAACTATATAAAACTCTGACATGGCGAGACAGATTTGAAGCAGGGATGATAATTCCCTGGGTGGGATGTCCAAAACACCGGCTCAGTGTTGGGTACAGACAGGCCAAAGTGCGTCGAGATGAGACTAAATGTCTGCACTCAGAGACTGGTGAACTTGGGGAATTATTTCCCTGATCAGGCTGTGAAAGTTAAGGTACTGAATATAAATAGGGATTTCAAGACACAGAAGGGATGGGAAGAGTGCAGGAGTTTGGTTGTGGAGGTAAAGAATCAGCAATAATTACATGGAGTTATCCAATAATGTGGCAGCTGTGTTCCTGTGGAATACCGTATTATAGAAAACGGTGCAATATAAATAATGGGGCCAATGGGAAAAAGAGACTTCGGTGCGAACCCCCAAAATTACCAGTAAAAATCAAAACAATAATAATAGTCAGCCTAACACAAACAATAGCACAGGCTACATAAATCTTTAAACTGTATATTGCAATGAGTTAGTGCAGTAAATGCCACACTTTAACAGTACAGTCACTGACTACAACATTGTACCTTTCACCAAGATCTTCACCAGAAATCGCGCGAGCTAACTGACCACGTGATGTCGATGCGGCATTCCAGTTCTCTCCAAGATATTCCCCTCCCGGTTTGAAATAAAATTCCTTCTAAATGTAGACCACAAATCCCACATTCAGGCTCAGTTTCAAGGCTTGCAGAGCAGATTACATTCCTGCTTTATCTGAACACACTGAGGGTGCATTTGGCAAACAGAAGAATCCTGAGGCTGGGATTTACTGTTCAGCTGGTGCCAGAGACGGACTTCCATAACAGTGAACGGGAGCTCGCTTTATAAAGAAAGGGGCACAATTCAGCGAATTGCAGCGAAATTGCGTTTAATAAACACACCTTTATTGGATAACTGCTTGTAAATTAAATGGAGGATCAAAATTGATGGACCAACGCGAATACAGTAGTTCCTATTTTTTGTGTTCCGATGTTTAAACATACTGAAGGATATGAACACTGTGTGGGGAAAACTGAATTGAGGAGATTTTCACCATGAACTAGAATGGAGGATGCTCAGTGTGTTGAATGACCTACTCCATTCCCGATGTTTCTGTGCAGTCCGCGGGAAAGCTCTGTAAATGTTGCCACCTGCTCTCAGATGTTAGGAAGGAGGTCTCTGCAGGGTCAATAGGATAGTGTTTCCCGTTCCAATACTGAGGCTGGTGCCAGGTGATCTGTGCGGTTTTATTCTTTAAGACCTCGGAGCAGTTTGGTACAATAGAGTGTGTTGCTTGGCTGTTTCCGAGACCATTGAAGAGTTTTTCATATATCTGTGTGTCTGGAGTCACTTTTAGGCCAGAACAGGAAAACACCCGAGATTCAATTCCTGAAAGTACATTGAGGAAGTAAATTGGTATTTACAATCGACATTGGCTTCAAGGTTACTGTTAATGACTCCAGGTTTTACATCTCGATATTTTATTAATTATAACTTCCACCGGCTGCCAGAGCATTAGCCTGGTCTAGATTAGTAATCCAGTGATATTTCTACAACAACACCATCTCCATATGGGGACCTATCTGAAACCACACTGAGCAGGTTATTTCTGTGCTACTTTACAGATCTGTCAAAAAAAACTCCCACCAATGTGACTATTGCGAGGGGACTCAGGGCGTGGTAAATGGTCAGACTGTAGTTATTCCCTTGTTATGGGACTGTAAATAGCTGAGTAATTTTCCACACTGCCAGGGAGATGTCAGAGTTGAATCTGGAATGAAACAGCTTCCCCAGGGACACGGCTTGTTGTGCAGCACAAGTCTTCAGTCCTATTGCAGGAATGGGGTCAGGGCCCATTGCCTTTTTCATATCTACTATGTTCAGCTGTTTCTTCATGTCACGTGCAGTGAATCAGATCGATTAAAGACTGGCATCTGTGATTCTGCGGGCAGCATGGCGAGGGTCAGGTGGATCATCAACTCAACACTTCGAGCTGAGGACGGTGCAGATAATACAACCATGTATTTTACACTGATGTACAGGGCTGTTCCGTGATTTAGGATGGTGATATTTATGGAGTCCTCTCCTCCAGTGAGTTGTTTAATAGTCCATCGACATTTACGTCTGGATGTGGCAGCACTGCAGAACTTCGATCTGATCTGTTAGTCTTGGGATCATTTCGCCCTCTGTATCAGATGTTAGTTCTGCTGTTTCTAATGTAACCAGTCAAGTACGGTAGCTTTAATAGATTATCATCAGATTTAGTTACACATGTTTCCGACCCTATTATGTTCACTCATACTCGTCACTGAACCAAAAATCGGTTTGATGGTAATGGCAGGCTGAGGGATTATCCTGGGGAAAATGTTACAGAGTGTAATTGAATACAATTCTGCTCCTGCTGTGATTGTACCGCACCACATGAATCCCCACTTTGAGCTCCAATATGTTCAATTCAATTCTACTGACTGTCCCCCAGTTCACACCAAGACCCATTCACGCATCAGCTCTGTACTCAGTGTCTTAACCTGGTTTCTGATGTGGTAACACTTCAATTTTCCTATTCTCATTGTGCTGAGGGTCTATCCCTGGTGTCACGCGTCCAATTTGTTACTTTATTCAAATCCCTGAACATATGCATCTGAATCATTTCCATTCCCCCATTGCCATCTTCTGTGTTTGATGTGAATGTGTTTCCTTTTGTTTCTCTCCCTGACCATAATAAAGAGCTCTGTAGTGTCAGTGATGCCAGCATTATGCAATTTTAGATCAATGAATTTGGGCACCTTGCATTTTCGGTCAATTCCTAGTGAATGGCAGGGCGTTAGAGCAGCTTTAATACACGTCTATAGAACTTGTTTAAAAACAGAAATTGCTGACGAAACTCGGCAGTTCTGGCAGTATTTGTGGAGTGAAAGCAGAGTTAATTTTTCAGGGCCAGTTACCCTTCTACATAGCTCCCATTTTCTCCAGCAATTTTTGCATTTTCATTTCCAGTATCCATAGTTATTTGTATAATTGATAACTTGTTCTGAGCCTATTCATTTCTAGAGAAGGTCAACAGGTCTGGCATCATCTGCAGAGACAGAGAAACAGAGTTAGCGTTTCAAGTCCAGTATGACACTTCTTCAGAACTGAAAAGCATTGGAAAATGAGCTTTATAATCCTTGACAGATGTGGGGAGTGGGTTGAAGGGTAAAAGAGGGTGCGGCAAATAATAAACATGCTTTTAGTAGTGGTGAACGAGAAGATCATGTGAAATAGCTTTAAATTAAGCTGTGAATGGGGAAAAGGGATTCTCTCTATTGAGTGAAAAATAAAAAAGATACAACCACACAAGGTCATAGGGAGACAGGAGGGAGAATGTACGGAAACTAGAGAACAGTTATAATGGGGTCAGTCTGTGAAGTTGTGAAATTGTACATAAACTCCGACAGGATGTAACGACGAAAGTGTAAAGTGAGTTGTTACTCGAGCTTGGGTTGTGCTTCCTTGGAACATTGCAGCAGCCCAGGGCCGAAATGTTAGTATGAGAGCAAGGGAGGTTATCGAAATGGGAAGCAATGAGAGAGTCAAGATTATTTCCACAGACAGAGTGGGAGTGTTCCTTAAAGCAATCTCTGTTTGGTCTCGCCTATATAGAGAGACTGCATTGTGAACAGCAATGATAGGAGACCAGATTGACAGTTTACAAGTGAAATGCTGCTTCACCTGGAAGGTATGTTTGATTCCTTGGACAGTGAGGAGGGAAGAGGCGAATGAGCAAGTGTTGCAGCTTCTGCAATTGCATGGGAAAGTGCCATGGGGGAGTGGGGAAGTGTTCGGGGTGTTGGAGGGGACAGAGAGGGAACGGTCCCTGTGAAATACTGCAAGTGGGCGGGAGGGGAAGATGTGTTTGATAGCGCTGTCCTGTTGGAGATGGTGGAAATGGTGTAAGATGATTATGTGAATGTGGATTCTAGTGCAGGAGGGAGTGTGGACAGGAGGAATCTATCATTGTTCTGGCATGGAGGGGACGGATTGAGGGCAACACCGTGGGGGTGGAACAGTGACAGCTGAAGGCCCTGTCCACCAGAGTTAGGGGATTTCTGGTTTGAAGAAAAAGGTGGCCACATTAGACGCAGCTTACAGGAATGTGGCATTATCAAACAAAAATAGCAGAGATGGAGAAACTGGGAGAATGGAGTCAGCCTCCGCTGATCATGGGCTCAGCCACAGGCAGAAATCTCCCCTGAATGATTGAAAAGAACCAGGCATCTAAACTGAGGATTTCTGCCTCACATCCCGTCTGAAGCGGAATGTGAAAATAGACCCAGAGGAAGGTCAGTGAGTATACGTAAGCAGACATTCAAGCAGATATCCCAAACCGCCCAGTAATTGTTCAAGATGAAGAACTCGATCAGAAGGTGAACCACCCATGGTTGACAAAAGGTCTCAAGGATACTATTGATGAGCAATAGTGGAGGGCCAGATTCATAATGTTTATTTCAGGGACCATAAGCAGATGTTAGGCTTGAATTTCAGCTGTGCTTCCTGATTTACCCCCAAGAAAACCCTACCATTGCTGCTCCATCCTCTTCCCTGCTCGTCTCCCCTTCCTTATTCCAGGTTCTTCCTCTCAAATTACAGAGCACATTCTCTAACATTATGGTCCCTAACCACTTCATCTGAAATTCTTTGATCAAGCCTACCTACTCTGCAGTAGCATCAAGCTGCGTTTTATGCTGCAACTTTGCCTCTGGTCTCAGTGTGGCTCGGCCTCTCCATTCATGCTGTTTTACCCCTCCCATTCACATCTCACGCCGGAAAGTTTCCTTCTTGGAGTAAACCTTATTGAAAACATCTCTCCCCCTTTGCACTGAATTCACAATGTGATCCAAATTTCAAAAAGTATACTCAGTCTTCATCTCACTCTGCTAAAGGCAACTGCACGCTGACCGTGTGGTACAAGAATTCCCCTTCTTGCATGGTTGAGGCCAGTGATGCGCTTTTACTGTAGAGATCATCACCCCATTTAGACAAAGCTTTTCAGGTGTTTGAACTCTTATTGGTACTCGTAAGAGTTCATGCTGCCTTACGATTGTAACATGGAGAAAAACAAATCACAGTACGAAGCTTGGGCTGAGCGTTATTTACCTGTCATTTGAATACTGTTTCAAATTTGCAGTGCTTATCTTTAAATGCTTGTTTGTAAAGTTAGTGTCAGATAGCGTGTCGGTGGTTGAGGGATGATATTGTATAAGTTTATAAAATCATGAGAGGTATGAATAGAGTGACCAGCCAAGGCCATTTCCACGGGATGGGGGAGTTCACCCATAGAAGGCGTAGGTTAAGGTGAAAGAGGGAAGATTTGTAATGGACGAAGGGTCAATGTTTTCACACAGAGGGTGATGGGTGTATATGGAATGAGCTGTCAGAGGAAGAGTGGGAGATGCCAGTACAGCGACAACATTTAAAACTCATTAGGGCAAATATATGAATGGGAAAAGTTTAGAGGCATTTGGACAAAATGCAATCAGATGGGACTAGTTTAGTTTGGAAAATCTGGTCAGCATGGACAAGATGGACCAAAGGGTGTGTTTGTGCGCAATATGACTGTATGAGTCTAGAAAGCGAGGAAAAGGGGAGAAAAGACATGATGTAGTAAATTGACGAGAAATACAAAAAACATGCAGCACAAGCTTTTTCGAGCATATAAAAAAAGTTTAAGATGAGTGTGTGACTTTAGGTGAAATTAAGTCAGGATAATTGGAGGGTGTAACTGAAGAATTGGCTACAGGGAGCAGACAGATAATTTACACCATAGTTTACATCTTTCATCACAGGGGAAGGCACAGTAAGTATTTCAATGATGTTAACAAAATGGTAATAGGAGGGAAGTTCTTGAACCGTCTCTAACAAAAGGAACAAGGATTTTTCTATCAGATAAGACGAAGAGTTGACAGGCCAGCAGTAATTCGTAGCTGGTTTTAAAAGAAATGGTCACAGTCTTGGGGTCATGACGCCCTCTCTATCAGCTATTAGTTCTACTGTTTGATAATGTAAGCAGTAAGTGCGGTAGCTTGAATGGATTGTCATCAGGTTTAGGTACACACGGTCCTGACCGTGGCAGGTTCACCCACACTCATCACTGAAACAGAGATCGGCTTCATGGTAATGGTAGACTGAGAGAATATATTGTGGTTGAATATAATTCTACTGCTGCTGCTACTACAGCTATTATGATTTGCAGCATCACATGAATGCCCAGTTTGAGCTGCAATATCTGCAATACAATTCTGCTCAATTCACATGGGGACCCGGTCACCCTTCTCCCCTGTACACAGTGCCGTATCCCGCTTTCTGATGTGGGAACGCTTCCATTTTTATAAAAATTCTCATCCTGTTAGGATATCTTCATGATGCCATGCCTCCAATTTGCCGCATTCCTCAATAGCATTTAACGTTTTCACCTGAATATTTTCCCCTCCAGTAATGCCATCTTCCGTTTAAAGCGAATGTGTTTCCATCTGTTTGTCTCCATGACCATGATTCAGAGCTCTGTTGTGTCGGTGATAACAGCCTTATGTAGTTTCAGGACAAATGAATTTCTTTACCTTGCATTATCATTCACTTCCCGGTGTATGGCGCTCCATGTTGGACAGGGCGTGTGAGCAGCTTTGACACACATGTTTGAAACTTATTCAAAAACAGAAATTGCTGAAGACACTGACAGGTCTGACAGCATCTGTGCAGTGAAAGCAGAGTTAATCTTTCGGATTCTGTGACTGTTCCTCAAAGCACCCAGTAAGTCCAACAATTTTTGTTTTTGTTTCAGATTTCCTGTATCCAATTATCTTTGCTATATTGAAAGTATATTCTGTAACTTTTCATTTTTGAAGGAACTCAGTGGGTCTGACAACATCTGCAGAGACAGAGAAACAATGTTAATGCTTCAAGTACAGTCTCAATCTTCTTTGGACGTGTAAAGGATTGGAAAGTGAGCGCTTTAGCATCTTGGAAGAGGTGGGAAAGAGTGTTTGGAAGCCCAGTGTGAAAGACAAATGGGCTTTAAATTGTGGTGCAAGAGACACAGATATATAATGGGTGTAAATTAATGTGTAAATATTAGGAATTGATTTTCTCTGTTGAATGCAACATAAACAAGACACGAACTTAGGGAGCCCAATTGGTCTATACTGACCCTCCAAAGAGTATGTGAACTAATCCCATTCTCTACCCTAATACTATACATAAACCTTTGACTATAGCGCCTAACCTCAACATCCCTGAACATAATCGGCTATTCAGCACGGCCAGTTCACCTAACCTGCACAACTTTGAACTGTGGCAGGAAACTGGAGCACCCAGAGGAAATCGAACCCAGGTCCCTGATGCTGTGAGGCAGCAGTGCAAACCATTGAGCCACCATGTGATCCAGGACCGAAATATCATCAGACCACACGACTATACGAGCAGAAAGAAGCCATTCGGACCATCACGTCTGCTCCACCATTCGATCACGACTGATAGATTTTCAACCCCATTTCCCTGCTTCCTCTCAGTAACCTTTGATTCCCTTGTCAATCAAGAACCTATTTGCCTCTGTTATAAATGTACTAAATAGAACATTGAACATAGAAAGGTACAGCACAGAACAGGCCCTTTGGCCCACAATGTTGTCCCGAGATTTAATCCTAATGTAAAATGTAATAACTTAATCTACGCAACCCTCAACTCACCGCTCTCCATGTGCATGTCCAGCAGTCGTATAAATGTCCCCAATGGCTCTGCTTCCACCACCAGAGCTGGCAGCACATTCCATGCATTCACAACTCTCTGCGTAACGAACCTACCTCTGACGTCTCCCTTATACCTTCCTCTTAACACCTTCAAACTATGACTTCTCGTACTAGTCAATCCTGCCCTGGGGAAAAGTCTCTGGGTATTGACTCTATCTATTCCTCTCATTATTTTGTACACCTCGATCAGGTCTCCTCTCTCCTCCTTGTCTCCAGAGAGAAAGGTCCAAGCTTGTTAAACCTTTCCTCATAAAGGAAGGCCTCCATTCCTGGCAGCATCCTGGTAAAACTTCTTTGCAACCTCTCCAAAGCCTCTGTATCTTTCCTATAGTAGGGCGACCACAACTACAAGCAACATTCCTAGTGTGGTCTCACCAGGGACTTGCAGAACTACAGCAAAACTTTGCGGCTCTTAAACATGACCACACTGTTAATGAAAGCTAAAACACCATATGCTTTCTTGACACACTATCCACTTGGGTGGCAACTTTGAGGGATCTATGCACTTGCACACCTTGATCCCACTGTTCCTCCACACTGCCAAGAATCCTGTATTTAATGCTATATTCAGCATTCGGATTTGACCTTAAAAAATGCATCACTTCGCATTTATCCAGGTTGAACTCCATCTGCCATTTCTCAGCCCAGCTGTGCATCCTGTCTATGTCGCACTGCAGCCTACAGTAGCCCTTTATACTATCGACAACACGTCCAACCTTTGTGTCATCAGCAAATTTGCTAATCCACCCCACAACCTCCTCATCCAAGTCATTTATTAAAAAAACTACAAAGAGCAGAGGCCCAAGAAAACAGGCCTGTGCGATCCCACTCAACACTGTCCTCCAAGCAGAATACTTCCCATCTATAATCACTGTTTGCCTTCTGCCAGCCAGTCAATTCTGAATCCAGAGAGCCAAATCTCCCTGTATCCCATAATTCCTGACATTATGAATGAGCCTTCCATGGGGAACCCTATCAAATGCCTCGCTGAAGTCCACATGCACCACATCCATTGCTCGACCGTTGTAAACCTGTCTTGACACCTTCTCAAAGAAATCAATAAGATTTGTGAGGCATGACCTGCACCTCACAAAGCCATACTGACTGCCTTTAACCACACAATGTTTTGTCAAATAGTCATAGATTCTATCCCTCAGAATTTTTTCCAAACTTTGCTCACCACAGACGTAAGACTGGCTGGTCTCTAATTGCCAAGGATTTCCCTATTACCCTTCTTGAAATAAGGAACAACATTTGCCTCCTTCCAATCCTCCGGTACGACTCCTGTGGAGAGTGAGGAGGAAAATATCCTCACCAGCGGCTTAGCAACCTCCTTTCTTGATTCCCGGAGCAGTCTAGGGTAAATCTGGTCCGGCCCTGGGGATGTATCCATATTAATGTTTCCCAAAATTGCTAGCACATCAACTTCATCAATCCTGACCTGGTCAAGAGTGATCTGGCCCAGTTCCTCTAAGTTTTCATTTACAACAAGCTCCCTTTTCTTGGTGAAAATCGAAGCAAAAAGCTCATTTAGGGCTTCCCCTATCTGCTCAGACTCCACGCATAAGTTCCTATGCTATCCCTGATTGGCCCTACATTCTCCCTGATTATTCACTTATTCCTCACGTATGAGAAAAATGCCTTTGGTTTCTCTCTAATCCTTCTTGCCAAGCCTTTTTAGTGCCCCATCATGGCTCGCCTCAGTCCATTTCTGAGCTCCTTTCTAGCAATCCCTGTAATCCTCTAAAGTTGTGCTAGATTCTTGCTTCCTCCATCTTACGTAAGCTGCCTGCGTCCTTTTGACGAGACATTCCTCTGTGCTCATCATCCAAGGTTCCTTAATCTTGCCCCTTCTTACCTGGGGCAAGTCTGAGAAGAACAAATATGTGTATTAATCGCAACAACTGCTCCTTAAACAGTCTCCACATGTCTGCTGTGCCCGTTCTGTGGAACAATTGCTCCCAGTCTGTACTTCACAACTCCTGTCTGATAGCATCATAATTTCCTTTTCCACAATTAAATATCTTCCCTCGGAAACTGTTCCTTTCACTCTCCCAGACAATGCTACATGTGAGGCAGTTGTGATTACTTTCGCCAAAGTGCTCTCTCACCGTGAGTTCTGACACCTGTCCTGGCTCGTTGCCAGGCACCAAATCCAAAATGGCCTCTCCCCTCTTCGGTCTGTCTACATATTGAGCAAGTAAACCCTCTTGAACACAACTGGCAAAACCAGCTTCATCCACACCATCTGCACTTAGGAGGTTCCAGTCGATATTGGGAAAGTTGAAATCACCCATAATAATAACCCTGCTAATTTTGCATTTTTCCAGAATCTGCCCGCCTATGAGATCTTCAATCTCTCTCCTGTTACTAGGTGGTCTGCAGGAAACCCACAAATGCGGTGACTGTTCCCTTGCTGTTCCTACCTTCCACCCATACCGACTCAATAGTCAAACCTTTCTCAACAACCTTCATTTCTGTAGCTGTGACGAACTCACTGATTAGCAATGCTGCACCCCTCCTCATTTTCCACCCACACTGTTCTTTTTTAGATTAAATTAGATTATTTACAGTGTGGAAACAGGCCCTTTGGCCCAATATTTCACACCAACCTTCCATAGAGCAACCCACCCAGAACCATTCCCCTACATTTCCCCCCTTCATCTAACACTACGGGCAATTTAGCATGGCCAATTCACCTCATCTGCGCATTTTTGGATTATGGGAGAAGACCAGAGCACCCGGAGGAAACCCACGTGGAAAATTTGCAAATTCCACACAGACAGTTCCCTGAGATCGGAATTGAACCCGGATCGCTGGCGCTGTGAGGCAGCAGTGCTAATCACTGTCCCAACGTTTCGCCCCGAAACGTTTTTAAAAGTTCTAAAGCCTGGAACATCAAGCGACCATTTCTGTCCCTGTGAAACCTACGTCTCCGTTATAGCCACGACATCGTAGCCCCAAGTACTGATCCATGCTTTAAGTTCGTCACTCTTATTTCGAACATTCCTTGCATTAAATCTGACACACTTTAACTGATCCCTTTGTTTCATCATGCGAGAAACCTTCCTGATAGATTCAATACATCCTGTCACTGTCCCGTCTGCAACTAACCCCCTCTCAGATATGTGGTCTTATGTGCGGGCAGCTCCAAACTTAGAAAGCTCAACATTGTGCCCATTGGCCTTTTAAAGTTGACAGCACTGCCAGGGTTCATGGAATATCCAGGGACATCCGGGGCGATTGCGAGTACCTCCAGCTATGATGGGTGGGAGAATCGGGATGGTATTGAATGAAGTGGGTCGGGTAGTTAATGAGGTGAGTTCGATAAAATAGCACGAGGAAAATAGCTTGGTCTCGTGCAGATAATCCCTCTGTCACATTCAATGAAAATGGCACTGAGACATATTAATATTAGATTTAGCGCAATGAGTCGAAGACTCTGGTGACCCTGCTCCCAGTTACAAAGCTGCAGACCAAATACTCATCCAAAAATCTCCATCATCTGACCACACACCATTATCCTGTTCACCTGGATACAGTGATCCAAACTGCAAGATGCTATTAAATGTTTTCATTTCAGTTTTTATACTTAACATCATTCCTTCTCTGAAATTCTTTCTCAATCTCCCTCCTCTTTTAACCAAGATCCTCCCATTTTGTGGTCTTTCAACTGATTCATGGTCTCTCTCTGGCAGTGAGTTCCATACCCACAGCACCCATTGACATGGCCTAATGGAGATATGGAGCTGTACATGGATGGGAGCTGCACTTCCTGTCACTTCCAGCATGGGCTGCAAGCTCCCCCACACTGGGCAATGATCTAACACAGTGTTACTCAGCAATGCAGTGGTTGGTGTAGACAGCTGCACATGCTGGGAAGGTAACTGCTCCAGATTAACACACAACGTCACTTCTATTCACTTTCACTGCACAGCTCCCCATGATGGACAGACACAGTCTGTGTTTATCGAACAATGAACTGGTGTGATCTGCACAGCACCCTGTGCTGAACAGGTTATTTAGTCCAATTTAAATATCATTGCACTGTTTGAGGGATAAGAAATGGACTGGTGAGCTCTGAACAGTGTTCAATCCTGGAAAGATTGCTGAGCAGTGCACTAGCCTGGTCTACGCAGTGTTTCTTGATGAACAGATATCTCATCTTAGATTATGCATGTCCAGGCTTGATCTGTTCGGTGGATTGAGTATCCGACATAACTATCACTCCTCCTGCTCGGCCCATTTCCACTGCCAAACCCCATATTTCTGCAATATTTGTTCATTCAGTAATTAGCGCTGAAAACGTGTTGCTGGAAAAGCGCAGAAAGTCAGGCAGCATCCAGGGAACAGCAGAATCGACGTTTCGGGCATAAGCCCTTCTTCAGGAATGAAGAAGGGCTTATGCCCGAAACGTTGATTCTCCTGTTCCCTGGATGCTGCCTGACCTGCTGCGCTTTTCCAGCAACACATTTTCAGCTCTGATCTCCAGCATCTGCAGACCTCACGTTCTCCTCATTCAGTAATTACCCAAGTAAAACGAAAATATGTGTCCGTTTGTTATGGACCAGAGCAAATCCCCTCCAAATACATGGAGAAATTAACCTCGGGCCGAAAGTTTTCTTATCTTAATGGTAAATGTGAGGTGCTGTGTTTTAGATACAATTTGCTTGTTCCAAATATTCGACATTAAGCAAAACACAGTTTATTCAAACATTGCCGACAAAATACAACAAAAGGAAATGGAACTTAGAATAACTTAATTCTGTTGGAAAACTTAACAGAATAATAGGTTATTTAACTACGATACAGTAACTGCTCAAACATGGTAACATTCAATAAACACAGACGTGTCAAAAAACAAATTCAGTAAACATAACGTTCCCCAATCCAGAAGGAAAGAACATCAAAAGACAATTCTGAGAGAAATCTCAGACAGAGAGTGTAGCATAGGGGAGAGATTTCCTGCCTTCCAACCCTGCTAAGACCCCAGCAATAACTGGCGAAAGGTAAAACTAAGAATTCTGGTTATGTGATAGTTTGAAATTACTCCACAGGACCAGGCCGCTGCTGCAAGGACCACACGGAATGCACCGTAGAGCCTGTCAAAAATGCCTAAACCCACCGAGGCCGTTAAATGATGGTAAGATAAATGTCAAAGTTGAACATAAATAAATAAAACAAAAGGATGTGGCAGGCCTGGTGATCAGACACGGACGGCCTCGTGATTCCAACAATTCCTACCCTGCTAAAACATAATAGGATCATCGAGCTTGTGAAGAGAACGCATCATCTCTACCTCTCACCTCTAACTTCACAATTGAGATGTGCCATTCACCGAATAGTCAGCGATGTCAACATCCCACCCACACCAAGTATTATTGCGTTATATCAGGGTTATCGTGGAAGGGCTGAACTGGATCTGTTTGTTCAACGACTGTGATTCATATCAGTCTTCCTGGATCACTGGAGGGGTTTCCTCTTCCATAATTAGGTGATTCTTTCAACTTGTTATGCGATGTATCTGGACAGCATCATCCTCAACCCGATTGAGATCAGCAGCTACAGAGCGAGGGTTGGATCAGAATCTGAAAGCATCAGAATGTTCCAACAATGGATCTGAATCTGAGAACATTATACTGGAATGTTCCAACAATGCATCAGAATCTGAGAACATTAGACTGGAACGTTCCAACAATGGATCAGAGAACTTTTTTACTGGAATATTCCAACAATGGACAGGAGTTTATCCTGGGGTCTTTACTATCTTTATTGGGAGTGGGCATGGTTAGAGTTGCGGATACAAGCCATACTGATGATGATTCAAGCTGTGTACTATCCCATCCTCGCTATTTTTGGTGTTCCTGGTAGGCCTATCTCTGTCAATTCTATAACCTATGATGAAGATTATTGCTATCAAATTAATTATATTTTACAAATATATGAACTTTCAGTCACCAACTCCACTTCCTTTTCATGCATTTTCAAACTGCTTACTCACAAACATCTAAGAAGTAACATGCCCGTTTGGATCTTTGAATGTCGTTTTTACTCTGAACTGTTTTATGTCTCCATATTCTCCCTGTCATCAAATTTGCCGACACCAACATCCATAATATTCCCAGTCTCCTGCTCTGCCTCCGTGCTGTTGCTGAATTAGCCATCATCTACCCCTTTGTTAATGACAGATTTTACAGCTCCAGTTCTCTTCTGAAGTATCTTCCAGTTTCAAATATTTTGCCTACAAGCAATTTCTTGTCTCTACAGTTACTTCACAACAGGGACTCTGTATCAGAGTAATAATGTCAGTGAGCATGTAATTCAGAGGCATAGGTAATGATTCTAAAAGCATTGTTTGAAATTCTACCATCGCCAATGACTAAACTTAAATTCAAATGACAAAAATTGGAATCAAATCTAATTTCACTCATGGCAACCATAAACCATCAGGATTCTTTTCCTTATTTTACTGATAACCTTTTGTAAAGAAACTTAGCATTTTTGCCCCATTTGGACTAAGTGTAACTTCAGACACACAAAAATGTGGTTGGTTCATATTACATTGACTAGTAGCCGCGTGGTCAAGAGCCATTAGAGGTGGACAACAAATGCTGCCCTTGCCAGTGGTGCTGGCATCCTGTGACACAACAACATTAAAGGTGAAATGACGAAGGAAATATGGATGCTGGAGATCTGAAATAAAATTCTCTGGCGTCTGAAAGAATGTTGGAGAATATCAGCAGGTATGGCAGTCTGTCGGACTGGAGAAACACAAATAACGTTTCGAGTTCAGTGACCCTATCAAAACTGAATGCAACTAGGAAATAATATTATTTGTATCAGGGATGTTTGCCAGGGTGAGTGGGAGGTTTGAATGGATGGAGAAATGTCCAGCCAGAGGGAGAGTCAGAGAGAGAGAGAGAGTTAGAGATAAAAAGAGAAAAAGATAGAGGAAAAACAAGCAAAAGGATGGTTAATGATGGACCGGAAGTAAAATAGGATGGGAAGTTATTTTAACATTTCCCCTTTTCCCATATTCCTGAATACCACCTCCATTTCGGCATGTCCTGTTTAAAGTGAGTCATGTTCCCACTGTCCCTCTTCTCTGAATGTGGTGATCAAAGCCATCGGCAATACTGGTGCTGCCCTTATAGTTGCTGAGATAAAAAGAAACGCAATTTTACTGTCAACTGCTCCTTTGGAGAGATAAACTGTTACTTTGGGACTGCGTGGAGATGTAACGGCTTTCTCAGCTTTGAAAGGAAACTGAGGAGACGGAGGTATTTTCAACACTGAATGGGTCAACCATGTGTGTGGGGAATTGACTCACTGCTGTCATTAGAAAGTCAGTGGAGATTCTGTGCATAGTGTTTTCAGGTTTGTATTGTCAATGGCTGCGTTCATTCAGGGAGACCGAGGGCCTGTTGGCCCCACTCTAGACACTGCATTTACAGTTTATCTGGGTTCATGGAAAACAAATGGAGCTGAGACTACACAGAAGGGAAGCTGTGTAAACAGGGTGGGGCTGGGCACTGCTCATTTCTCCCTGGGATTTCCAAAAATATTTGTCTAATCTGGACCCCTTCCAAGTGTAAAGTGTGAAAACAGTTTGTTTCAAAATGATGTAGTCACTTAGCTGTATCCCTTCTTTCAGTATAACCTGAAGCCTCACATCAGTGACAGGACAGTGCTAACTCTCACCCAGAAGTGAACTGGATTGATTCTGGAACTTTCCAGGCTGGAGTGGGTAATATATCCACCATCTCTGAAGTGCAATCCTCCGATGTGTTCACGAGCTAACAGAAGCCATCTGCCTGCTAAGAGAAATACATTGGTTCCATCTCCACAGGAGAAGGTACAGAAACTAACTTCCAGAAATACGAGAAAACAGAGTGACTGGTAAAAATGAGAAACCGCAGGAAATTGGAATTAAGGATGAGTATGAATTTGAATTTCTAATTGATTTGAAGTTTCATAAGTTGCTGCATCTGATGAGCTACATCCCAGAGTATTGAGGAAGTGGCAACAGAGCCAGTGAAAGAATTATTGATTATCCTTCAAAGCTAGTTAGATTCAGGAAAGGATCCTGCAGACTGGAAAGCAGCTATTATAAGCCTAAATATTTAAAACAGGACGGAGAGGGAAAACAGAAAACTAAATAGCTTAATGTCAGCTATGAGAAACATATTGTAATCTTTTATTAGAATGTGACAACTAGACACTTGGAAAACAGTGATATGATTTGGTAGATTCGGTATAGATTCAGGAAAGGGAAATGATCATTGATAAATCTGCTGTAGTTTGTGGAGATTGTCCATTATAACATCAACAATTGAGAACCAATGGGAGTGGAATATTTGAATTTTCAGCAGACGTTTGACACGGTTGAATATAGGTGAGTGGGTATGTTAAATTCCATGGGTAGGTACGTGTGGAATATATACGACTTGGATTAAAAATTGGATAATGGAGACAATGAAGGGAGTAGTGTTTTTCTCTGGACTGAAGGCTTGTTGTGTATCAGAAGGATCAGTGTTTGGTCAATAGCTGTGCATAAGGTATAAAAACGGAATCAGATGGGAACAACAAATATCAACTTTCACATTTATATTTATTAAATGGTGAGAGGTCGGCGAGTGCTTTTGTCGAAAAGAACCTGAATGTCCTTGGTCATAAGTCACTTACAAAATTCTTACGGGACAGGAAGTAAATGATATGTGGCTCTTTTTACAAAATGATTGGAGTACCAGGGTTAGTATATCTTCCCAATGGTAGTGATTTGTTGAGACAGGTATTTGGTGCATTGTGTACAGATATGGTCTGTTTTATAAATAATGATCTCTTTGTCACCGAGACAGTGCAAAGGAGTTTCACCAGACTAAACCCTGGTATGATGTACCGTGACGAGAGAGTTCAGGATCTATGTGTTTAATCTGTAGCGCTGTCAGAGCATAAGAAGTTGAAACTTGATGGTTATGGACGGACACTCATTATGTCCCAAACAGCTGAATAGTGCGACAATTCCATACTTTTCATGGCATGTTTGATTCCTGATGTGTGCCTCTGCAGAGCCCCCATGTCGTTTGACAGAGAGGTACACGCTCTGAATGAACTCTGAACACTTTAATGTACAGTTACTATGTGACACTGAATTGAATGTTACTTTGTAGACAATCCTGTCAGCAGTCAAAATACCTTCAGTCTGAAAGGGTTAACAATTATGCACCAGCATCTGACCTCCATAGGGACCGTGAGTCTGTTTTCTTGAAGATTGAAGACAACTTGGAGAACGGTTAAAAAAGGTTGGCTTCATTCATACTACCGGAAAACTATGTTAAAGTAACACAGAGGTAGTATGAGTAATTGCGCCATGTGGACCAGATTGGAGCAGTCTATCCATTCAGTCACTGCTCCATTTGTTGTGATGTTGGAGGATCTGTGACAACTTCCTGTTCCTGTATTAATGACATGATAAGCTGAATGACCTTTTCCTGTTTCTTTTTAATCACTCCGAGTGTGAAATGATCTCTTTCTGATCCTGTGTAAGTGAAGTGTGGGAGTGAGCAGATTTTTTCTCTTCCAATGTAATAGACAGGAGGGACTGAGTGAGCTACCACACCTCCTGTCCAATAGTTTGATCGACTGAATGTTTTCCCCATATTTTTGTGAACTCAGCTTGAGGTGCTGAATGAGCTCCTCCAATTATTGTGGAAATTTGCGGTGTCCAGCAGTGCTGTTACATGAATGTTACCCAGACTTTAAAAGCATGGTCTTGAATGGTGTCCAGTTCTAGTTGCATACTGACTACTTCAAGAGCTGAGGAGTGGCAACTTGTTTTGAACATTAACTAACCTTCCATGAATATCCCCACTTCTGCTCAGTTTGGAATCAATGGGCTGAATGACCTCCTCCCACATTTTCTATAATAACCAATTGTACATACCTGGGCTGAGGGAGCTACCCTGAGGATCTCCTGCAGGTGTGTCCCATGGCTGAGATGATTGATGTCGACTGACGATAAACATCTTCCCTTGTGCTATGAATGACTCCAAACAGTGGAGCGATCACGACCGATTCTCATTAAGTGCGATTTTCCTCAGGATCCTTAATGTCATCTCAGTCTAACACTGCCTTGAGTTCAGGGCCAGTCTTTCTTACCTGAGACCATGTGTTCTCTATTTTGTTCATATAAATAGGTCATGGTGTAGAAGCGGAGAATGTTTTCTTCAGACAGACGGTAGTGACTGTCAGGAAGTATCTTACACAGAGACTTAGGGGAGCTAGCTCACTGAAATGGACCAGTGGTGTCCCGCAGGGATCGGTTCTGGCACCTCTGCCCATTGCGACTTTTATACATGACTTGGATAAGGAAGTGGAAGGTTGGGGTTAATAAGTTTGCCAATGACACGAAAGTTCGTAGAGTAGTACATAGTGTGGAGGGATGTTGTAGGTTGCAACGGGACATTGACTCTAATGCAGAGCAGGGCTGAGAAGTGTCAGATGGAGTTCAAATTGGAAAAGTGTGAAGTGATTCCCTTTGTAAGCTTGAATTTAAATGCAGAATACAGTGTTATATGCAGGATTCTTGGCAGTATGGAGGAACAGAGGGATCTTGGGCCCCACGTCAATAGATCCCTCAAAGTTGCTGCTCAAATTGATCGGATTGTTAAGAAGGCGAATTGTGTGTTAGCTTTCATTAACAGGGGGATTGACTTTAAGAGCCGTAAGGGTATGCTGCAGCACTATAGAGCCTTGGTTAGACCACGCTTGAAATATTGTGTTCAGTTCTCGTCACCCAATTATAGGAATGGAGATGGAAACTTTAGAAAGAGTGCAGAGGAAATTTGTCAGAATGCTGTCTGGACGGGGGGGGGGGGGGGGGAGGCTTTGGGAAGAAAGATTGATGGAGCTTGGGCTTTCCTGGTTGGCGTGAAGAAGAATGAGAGGTGACTTGATAGAGATAAACAAGGTGGTGAGAGGGCTACATATACATTGCATAGCCAGAGACATTTTCTCAGGGCAGAAATGGCTATCAGGATGAGGCATCATTTGGAGCAAGGTTTCGAGGAGATGTCAGAGGTCGGTTCTTTACACTGAGAGTGGTGGATGTGTGAAATGCACTGCCAGCAGTGGTACATTAGGGACATGTAAGCGACTCTTAGATAGGCACATGAGAAGATAGTACAAAGTAGTGCATGTAGGTTAGTCTGATCTGAGAGTAGGACAAAAGGTCGGTGCAACGTTGAGGGCCAAAGGAACTATAATGTGCTATAATATTCTATGTTCTATCTTCTATGAGACTATTTAAAGAGGATTTAGATGGATTTTTACCGATAAGAGAGGTGAGGGCAATTAGCAATCGGGCATGAAAGAGGCTTTGAGACCTAGAGCAGATCAGTCATGATCTTAGTAAGAGCAAGGCAGGATTGGGGTTTGAACAATTTCCTCCTGTTTCCGATGTTCTCCCATTCTGTTATTGGAATGTCAGTAGGTGTTATTTTCCTGGAAGATCTGTTATTGAATGTTGCAGTCAGAGAGACCAGAGGATTCTGTGAGCCATCTCTGGGTGAGGTCTCGTGGCTGTATTCACAGTGAATCTGGGTCTACAACATGACCAACAAATGGAGCACAAGTTACAGAGAGGGGGAGCTCCGTATAGAGAGATGAGGGGCCTGTTTCATACCCAGCCTGGATTTTCCAATTCCATTTTCCAAATCTCCTAAACTGTGTGGGACAGACTTGAGAGGCTGTTTCCGTGCACCAGGTTATAGCAGTAAGTAGCATCCAACTGCTCCTGTCTAGCAGTTTTGAGGGGCTGAAAGGAACACAGAAACATGGGACTGAGGAGCAGGAGTGGGTCATTAGACACTTTGACCCTTCTCGACCAGGCACCAAGACTGTGGTTGATCAGGTTGTTGTCTCAGCTCCACTTTACTGTCTGTATCCCATTCTCTGTGACTCACTGTTCTGTCAAATACTTAACTAACGCAGCTTTGAATAAACGTAAACAAAGAGGAATATCAAACTTCTGGGGAAGAAAATT
Organism: Chiloscyllium plagiosum; assembly: GCF_037043375.1. NCBI lineage: Eukaryota > Metazoa > Chordata > Chondrichthyes > Orectolobiformes > Hemiscylliidae > Chiloscyllium > Chiloscyllium plagiosum. The sequence goes on from NW_028270159.1 coordinate 83,617,510, forward strand.
CTCACTTGAAAGGCCCTTTTAGACTTTTCCCCATCTCTCTTATAGAATTAGAGAGTCATACAACATGGAAACAGATCCTTTATTTCAGCTTGCCCACATCGGCCAGATATCCCTATCTGATCTAGTCCCATTTGCCATCATTTGCCCCATATCCCTCTGAACCATTCCTATTTACGTACCAATCCCAATATATTTTGAATGTGTAATTGTACCCACTTTAAACATTTTCTCGAACAGCACCTTCCGTACACGTATCACCTTTGGCATGAAAATGTAACTCCTAAGGTCCACTCTAAAACTTTCCCCAATACCGTCTAGTTCTGGACTCCCCTAACTCTGGGAAAAACACCTTGGTCATTCAGACTATCCATGCCCCTCAGGATTTTATAATCCACTTTCATGTCACCATTGACCCTCCTGCAGTCCAGGTGAAAAGCCTGAATCTGTTCATCCTGTACCTAAATCTCAACCCCCCCCCGTAGCGATAAATCCTTGTAAATCTTTTCTGCGCTCTCTCAACATCCTCCCATCAGCAGAGCCAACGGAATTGTGCGCAGTATTCTTAAAGTGGCTTCACCAGCGTCCTGTATAGGGGTAACGTGCCACATCAACTCCTATACTCAAAGCTTTGACCAATTAAGGCAAGCATGTCAAACGTGTTCTTCACCGTCCTGTCTACCTGCGACTCCACTTTGAAGGAACTGTGAACCTGCACCTATAGGTCTCTTTGTTCTGTAACATTCCCGAAGGCACGACCCTGCTTTAATTTACCAAAATGCAAAACTTCAAAAATATCTAAATTACACTCATCTGCCAGTTCTTGGCCCTTTGATGGTCAACGGTGCCGCTGTAGTCTAAGATAATCTTCTTCCTGTCTGCTGCACCACCTTGTTGATGTTATCTGTAAACTTATTAACCATGCCTCTGATATTCACATCCAAGTTATTTATATCCATGATGAAAAGCAGTGAGCTCAGCAGTGAATCTTACAGCACACCCCTGGCCACAGGCCTCCAGTCTGGAAAACAATCCGTTACCTTCAAGACAATTTTGTATCTAAATGGTTAACGTTCCCTGGATTCCATGTGACCTAACCTGAGTAATCTGTTAGGCTGAGGAACCCTATTAAACGCCTTGCTGTAGCTTGTGTAAACAATGTACATCAGAGAACCTTCGTCAATCTTCTTTGTCACGTCCTCAAAAGACACGATCACATGAATGATACTTGATTTCCATCGCACAAAGCCACGTTGACTACCCCAAACCAGTCCTTGTCTTTCTAAATGCATGTAAATAATATCCCTCAAAACACCCTCAAACAACCTACACTACTGACGTTAGGCTCACTGAGCTGATAGTTAACTGTGTTTTTAGATCACTGTTCCCTTTTCCAGTCCCATTCTTCCACTGGTCACAAAAAATTTAATTATTACTAGGTTAGTGAAATTGCCAATGATATAGTTCTCAGAGTGTGTCGGGTCAGTCATAGAGTTATAGATATGTACAGTATGGAAACAGACCCTTTGGTCCAACCCGTCCATGCTGACCAGATATCCCAACCCAATCTAGTCGACCTGCCAGCACCCGGCCCATATCCCTACAAACCCTTTCTATTCATATACCCATCCATTTGCCTCTTAAATGTTGCAGTTGTACCAGCCTCCATCACATCTTCTCTGCGTGAAAAAGTTGCCCCTTAGGTCCCTTTAAAGTATTTCCCCTCTCACTCTAAACCTATGGCCTCTAGTTCTGAGCTCCCCAACTCCAGGGAAATGACTTTGCCTATTTTTCCTATCCATGCCCCTCCTAATTTTGTAAACTTCTATAAGGTCACCCATCAGCCTCCGACGCTCCAGGGAAAACAGCCTCAGCCTGTTCAGCCTCTCCCTTTAGCTCAGATCCTCCAACCCTGGCAACATCCTTGTAAATCTTTTCTGAACCCTTTCAAGTTTCACAACATCTTCTTCTGAATAAGTCAGGCCGATTTCTTTAATCTGCTAAAACAAAACGTTTATGACTAAAACAAAGTTACTCAAACAATGATGTAAAGAAGGATGATGAGTGGGTATTGCAAATATGTACATTAATACTTCCCTTTGAAAAATACTGAGGAACACACACACACACACACACACACACACACACACACACACACACACACACACACACACACACACACACACACACACACACACACACACACACACACACACACACACACACGATAAAAAAAATGGAAATCAAAATCTCTGCGATTTTAACTTGAAAGAACATTGTCCAAATATTATTGGAACTCATGACAAAAGGAAAAAAATAGAGTTTGGCCCAAATGTTATTCTACTTGTCGAGTCAGAGAGTCCTACTGCGTGAAGACAGGCCCTTTGGTCCAAACTAATCTATGCTGACCTTAATGTCCATCCACACTAACCCCATTTCCCTGCACATGGCCCATATGCTTCTGAACCTTTCCTATCCATACTTTTCCAAGTGCCTTTGAAATATTGTTAATGTTAATGCCTCAACCACTTTCACTAACAGCTCATTCCATATGCGTATTGCGCTCTGAGAAATATTTGCCCCTCTTGGTCTCTTTTATTATTTCCCCTCTAACCTTAAACTGACGCACTCTCGTCCTCGATTACAAAACTCTGGGAAAAAAAGACTTGGTTCGTTCACCATATCCATGCTTCTCATGATCTTGCGTATTTTTTAACAAACCCGTCCCACCATCAGTCCCCCGCAGTCTCCTATGCTCTAAAGAAAAATGTCATTGCTTGACCAACCTCTCCCTGTAACTCACACTGTTGGATCATGTCAACATCCTTGTAAATTTCGTCTGCAATCTTTCCAGTTTAATAACATCCTTCCAATAGCAATGTGACCAAAACTGAACACAGCAATGCAAGTGGGCCTCACCAACATCCTGAAACGTGCAACAGAACTTCCCAACTTCCAGACTGATGAATGCCAATGTGCCAAAACCCTTCTTCACTTCCCTGTCTGCCTGTGACTTTACTTTCAGAGAACCATGCACCTGTACTCCAGGGTCCATCTGTTTCACTACACCATTTAACGCCCTGCCATTCACGACGAAATTCCTGCCTTGATTTGACTTTCCAAAATGCAAAACTCACGTCTATGTCTTTTAAACTATATTTTCCTATTTCTCAGCCCAATTCCCCAGCTAATCAAGGTGCTGCTGCAATTTCTGAAAACTTCCCTCACTGTCACCATCAAATTCGCTTTGGCTTACTGGTCTATATTTCCCAGGTATTTCTTTCCTTCCCTTCTTGAATAAGGGAACAACATTCGCTACCCTCCAGTCTACTGGGACCTCACCTGTAGCTAACGATGATGCTAAAATATCAAACAGGCTCCCTGTAGTTTCTTCTCTAGACTCCTGCTGTGTTCTTTGATACATATGGTCAGAACCAGGAGATTTATCCACCTTTCTACATTCTAATACCTGTACATCCAACACCTCCTCTACTATCATATAGATTGTCCCAAAAGATATCACCACTAACTTCCATGAGCTCCCACACCAAGTCTTCACGTATTTCTCTACAGTAAATACAGAGGAGAAATATCAATTGAGAACCTTCAGAATTTCCTGTGGTTCCGCATATGCATATCCACTTTGGTTCTTGAAGGGTCGTATTCTCACTGTAGTTATTCTCTTTTCCTTAATATATGTAAATAAACTCTTTGGATTCGTCCTGATCTTCTCAGCCAAGGTTATCTCGTGCCCCCTTCTCACCCTCTTGATTTCCTTCTTCAGTAAACTCCTGTATCCCCAGTATGTGTCCAGGGATTCCTTTGATCCTATCAACCTGGACCTTACTCGCACCTCCTCCTCTTTTTTTTTTTGGTTAAAGCCTCAATATCTCTTGTTATCCAGGGTTCCCTCTACATGACAACCTTGCCCGTCACCCTCACAGAAATATATAGACATTGAGCTCTTGCTATCTCACTTTTAAATGCCTCCCAGTTGCTGGAGGTCCCTTTGCCTGCAAACAAACTACCCCAAACAGCCTATGCAAGTTTCAGACTAATTCCATCAAAATTCACCTTGCCTCAAGTTAGAACTTGCACCTGTGGACCAGTATGTCCCTCTCCATAACTATAATAAAATTAATAGAACAATGGTAACTGGTCACAAAGTGCTCTCCCACTGTCACCTCAGTCACCTGTCCTGCTCTATTTCCCAAAAGTATGTCGAGTTTTGCCCCTTCCCGAGTAGGCCCCTCTACACACTGCGTGAGGAAACTTCCCTGAACACACTTAATACGTTCACCCAATCTACGCCCTTAATTATGTGTCAGTCCCAGTCTATGTTCGGAAAGTTAAAATCTCGTACAACGACAATCCTATTGGCCTTGCAAGTCTCCCCAGTCTCTCCACATATGTTTGTTCCTCGAATTCTCGTTGACTATTTGGGGGCCTATAGTAAAACCCCAATAATGTCACCATTTCCTCCATATTTCCTAGCTCCGCCCACAAAGCTTTACTGGATGATTCTTCAATTGTTTTATATCTGATCACAGCTGTGATACTCACCTTAATCAAAAATGCAACTACCCCTCCGCTCCTTCCACCACCACTATCCCGCCAAAAGCAGGATAGTGGTTAAGCTGCCAATCCTGTCTCTCCCTTAGTCCTGTTTGTGTAATGGCTATAATATCTCAGTCCCACCTACTTATCCACGCCCTGAGTTCATCAGCCATAGCTGTCAGCCATCTTGAATTGAAACAGATGCAATTTAATCCAACAGGCTTTCCTTGCCCTCTGTCGTGTTCCTGCCGGAACTTTCTCTTCACTTCACTGTTTTTGATTACTGTATCTCCTTCCATCCTCGCAATTTTCTCCCTGCTGTTGAGGATCCCACGCTCAATAGCCTCCCCAGCCCCAGCCAATCTAGTTTTAACCCTCCCTTGTAGCACGAGCAAACTTGCCTGGCAACATATTGGACTCCCTCCAGTTCAGGTATAGCCCGTCCCTCTTGAACAGTTTGCTTGTGCCCCACAAAAGATACCAATGATTTAAAAATCTGAATCTCTGCCCCCTGCACCAATTCTTTAGCCACACATTCATCTGCCATAACCTTCTGTTCTTACCGTCACTAGCATGTAGTACTGGAAGTAAACCCGATATTACCACTGTCATGATCCTGGCTTTTATTTTTTTCCTAGCTCTCTACAATCACTCTGCCGGACCTCATCCCTATTTCTACCTCCGTCATTTGTACCAACGTGCACAATGACTTCTGGCTGCTGCCCCTCTCCCTTGAGAACGATTTGCAGCCGCTCTGAGACACCCTGGACCCTGGCATGTGTGAGGCTACACACCATCCTAAATTCCCATTTGCAGCCACAGAATCCCTCAGAATCTCCTGTCTGCACCCCCCGCCCCACCACTATCGAGTCTTAGTAATTACTTCTGAAGTTATTCTGCTCACACAAGCTTCTGAAAATGTGATTCCTTCCCGGAACAGATGAAATTGGCTGAATTCCCTTTCCTTCAAGCAGTGGGGAGATTCCAATGAATCCTCATGAGTGATAAAACCGACTGTGCTTTCTTTTTGCTTGCACACATTGCTGTGATGAGGGATAGGGAACGAGAAAGGGAGGAACAGACTGTTCGTGCTCAGACAGATTACACTTTTCCATCTCTAAGTTGATTCAATGACGTTATTACTCCCCAAACTGGACCATGTGAAATCTCCTTGAACATTGTCTGAACGATATGACTCCATCAAATTTCCTGCTTCCTGTAGGTGCAATAACCAATAACCAATTTCAATAACCAATAATTTACCCTACTTGATTTGAGGATGTGTTTATATGTGCCTGCGTAATATAAAATAAAACGTTTAATGTCTTCACCATATCTACGTTAAAATGCATGTTTTTTATTCTGAAAGAAATACAGAAATTGCTGGAAATGCTCAGCAGGTCTGGCAGCATGTCTGAAGAGAAATGAGAGTTAACGTTTCTGGTCTAGTGACCCTGCATCAGAACTTGTCTTATTCTTAAATTGCATCCCCAGTTTTATTCTCCCACACAAGAGGAAATATCCGTCAGATATTCACCAGCTGCACTCTCCTCGTGATCTTGTATGGTCAATAAGAACATCTCTCATTCTCAGGCCGAAACTGGTAATCCGTCATGTGCCTTCATCCGAAGGCCAAGTAAAGATAAGCATCTTTGTAATATTTGAAAGCAATTTAGCTTTTTTTTTTCAGTTGTGGGGATCATAACTTCAAACAAGACGTCAGACGTGGTTTCTGCAATGCCTTGTACTGATGCAGGAAAATATCGCTAAGTTCAAACTCGATACCCATTGCACAAAACAGCATCATTCCGCTTCCCTTCCAAATCAATTGCTGCATCTTCAGAGCAACTTGATGTGATTCATCCACGAAGACACACAAATCCCTGTATACCACCAAGTTCTGCATTCTCTCTCCATTTAAATTATTTACTGCTGGTTTATTGTTTCCCCAAAACACAAAGTTCCAGTCACCCACATTGTACTGCTTTTTTTTGTCGCAGGTTTACTCACTGCCCTCCCCTGTCTGTATGCCATTGCAGATGCTCTGCCTCCACTTGACACCTGATTGAATGTTTGTCCTGGTGTATGAGCAAACTGTGCTCCAGTCCTTTCAGCCCCTTCATCCAGGGCATCAGTCTGGATTGTAATCTGTTGATAAACTCACACTGATCCCTGAGGAATTCAAATAGTTACAGCTTTCCAAGCTGAAAATTATCTCTACTCTATATTTCCAGCTGGTTATCCAGACCTTCCCTGTTCCTGTGTAGCTGCCCAGAAAGGTTGCATGGCCTCCTCCAGTGAGATGTAATTTAGTCATTGTGTTGAATGATGTATTCTATTCCTGTGTAACTTCACAGAGGGGCAGAATAGTCCCCTCCTGTCTTATTATTACGCACCTGACTGGCTGAAAGGCGCTTTCCTCTCTCTCTGTAACAGCCTCGAGGGGCGAATTGGGAGTCCCACATGTGGGATAAGAGCATCACTTGGCCATTCGTCCCCTCCAACCTGCTGCTCAGTTTAGAAACATCAGGGCTGGTCTGAGTGTAGCTGACCACCCCCTTCCTGTCTCTTGTCAATAAACATTGACTCTTCTGCCCATCAAAGATCAGTCAAGATCAGCCTTGAGTATCTTCAATGATCCAGTCTTCACTGTTCCCTGGGGAAGACAGCGCCACAGATTGCACAATCCGAAGGAGAACAGAACAACGTTATCTCAAATATCAATGGGAGATCTTTTAATTTTAAATTGTGTTAACCTCACAGAAGGTCGCCTCCTCTTCTGAGAAATAACAGCACAACAAATGGGAACAGACGTAGACTAATCAGCTCCTCAAACCTATCCCACAATCGCATTGATTGCTCAGTAAAGTATTTATCAAACTCAGCCTCCATTACACTCTCCAAAAAAATTTTCCTGTCACCTGACGGCCACACACTATAGGAAATTGAAATAAGATCATTAGGCCCATCAACTCTACTTTGCTGTTCGGACCTGCCTGACATGTTTCTCAACACAATGCCCCTACATTCTCAATGTAACTCTGGACCCATGTTTTAATCAAAAATTATCTATCTCTGTATTAAAGATATGACTACCTGTATCTCGATATTGGTGTGTGTGTTTATCTGTTTCATCGCAGGACACAGGGTGGCGGTGGAATGTTATGTGTGCGTGTTTTGTATATATCTGTTTAATGGCAGGGCACCGGGTGGTGGTAGAGGGATGTGTGTGCTTCTGTGTGTAACTGTTTAATGGCAGGAGACAGGGTGGTGGTGGAGGGTTGTGTGTGTGTGTTTCTGTGTATATCAGTTTAATTGCAGGAGGCAGTGTAGTGGTGGTGAGTTTTGTGCGTGTGTGTGCTTCTGTGTATGTCTGTTTAATGGCAGGAGACAGGGTGAAGGTGGTGGGTTGTTTTTAAACTGGAAACCTGGGATCAGATGTGATTCACAAGAAAAAGTGTTGGATCCCCTTTTGTTTGTCATTTATATCAAACACTTAGATTAGAATGGTAGAAGCCATGATTAGCAAATTTATAGATGACATCAAGATTGGTTGTATCGTGGACAAAGTTACATAGAACATAGAACATAGAAGAATACAGCGCAGTACATGTCCTTTGGCCCTTGATGTTGCGCCGATCCAAGCCCACCTAACCTACACTAGCCCACTATCATCCATATGCCTATCCAATGCACGTTTAAATGCCCATAATGAAGGAGAGTCCACCACTGCTACTGGCAGGGCATTCCATGAACTCACGACTCGCTGAGTAAAGAATCTACCCCTAACATCTGTCCTATACTTACCCCCCCCCCTTAATTTAAAGCTATGCCCCCTTGTAATAGCTGACTCCATACGTGGAAAAAGATTCTCACTGTCGACCCTATCTAAACCCCTAATCATCTTGTACACCTGTATCAAGTCACCCCTAAACCTTCTTTTCTCTAATGAAAACAGCCCCAAGTGCCGCCTTTCCTCATACGATCTTCCTACCATACCAGGCAACATCCTGGTAAACCTCCTCTGCACCCGTTCCAGTGCCTCCACATCCTTCCTATAGTATGGGGACCAAAACTGCACACAATACTCCAGATGCAACCGCGCCAGAGTCTTATACAACTGCAACATGACCTCAGTACTCCGGAACTCAATTCCTCAACCAATAAAAGCCAGTACGCCATATGCCTTCTTCACCGCACTATTTACCTGGGTGGCAACTTTCAAAGATTTGTGTACATGGACACCAAGATCTTTCTGCTCATCCACACTACCAAGTATCCGACCGTTAGCCCAGTACCCCATCTTTTTATTACTCTTACCAAAATGAATCACCTCACACTTAGCTACATTGAACTCCATTTGCCACCTTTCTGCCCAGTTCTGCAGCTTATCAATATCCCGTTGTAACCTGCCACATCCTTCCTCACTGTCTACCACTCCTCCGACTTTCGTATCATCCGCAAACTTGCTCACCCAACCTTCTAACCCCTCCTCCAGGTCATTTATAAAAATGACAAACAGCAATGGTCCCAAAACAGATCCTTGCGGAACACCGCTAGTGACAGCACTCCAAGATGAACCTTTGCCATCAACTACTACCCTCTGTCTTCTTCCAGCCAGCCAACTCCGAATCCAATCCTCCAACTCACCCTCAATGCCATACCTCCGTATTTTTTGCAGTAGTCTACCATGGGGAACCTTATCAAACGCCTTACTAAAATCCATATACACCACATCTACTGCTTTCCCCTCGTCCACCTCCTTAGTCACCTTCTCAAAGAATTCAATAAGGTTTGTGAGGCACGACCTGCCCTTCACAAAACCATGCTGACTATCCTTGATCACATTATTCCTATCCAGATGTTCATAAATCCTATCCCTTACAATTCTCTCTAAGATTTTACCCACAACAGAAGTGAGACTCACCGGCCTATAGTTACTAGGGTTATCCCTACTCCCCTTCTTAAACAAGGGAACCACATTTACTAGCCTCCAATCTTCTGGCACTACTCCTGTAGACAACGAGGACATAAAAATCAAGGCCAATGGCTCTGCAATCTCCTCCCTTGCTTCCCAGAGAATCCTAGGATAAATGCCATCAGGCCCAGGGGACTTATCTATTTTCACCCTTTCCAGGATTTCCAACACCTCTTCTCTACATACCTCAAAGCCATCCATTCTACTTAAGTGTGACTCGGTACTCACATCGACAACAATGTCCTGTTCCTGAGTGAATACTGACGAAAAGTATTCATTCAGTGTCTCCCCAATCTCTTCAGCCTCCACACGCAACTTCCCACGACTATCCTTGACTGGACCTATTCATACCCTAGTCATTCTTTTATTCCTGACATACCTATAGAAAGCCTTAGGGTTTTCCCTAATCCTACCAACTAAGGATCATTCATGTCCCCTCCTTGCTGCTCTTAGCTCTCTCTTCAGGTCCTTCCTGGCTACCTTATAACTCTCAATCGCCCCAATTGAATCTTCACGCCTCATCTTTACATAGGCCGCCCTCTTCCATTTAACAAGGGATTCCAATTCCTTATTAAACCACGGCTCCCTCACACGACCCTTTCCTCCCTGCTTGACGGGTACATACTTATCAAGGACACTCAATAGTTGCTCCTTGAACAAGCTCCACATATCAATTACACCCTTGCCTTGAAACTTACTTTTCCAGGCCACACATCCTAAGTCATGCCTCACCGCATCATAATTTCCCTGCCCCCAGCTATAACTCTTGCCCTGTAGTGCACTCTTATCCCTCTCCATCACTAGAGTAAAAGTCACCGAATTGTGGTCACTGTCCCCAAAGTGCTCACCTACCTCTAATTCTAACACCTGGGATTACCCAGAACCAAATCCAGTATGGCCTCACCTCTTGTGGGCCTATCTACATATTGTGTCAGGAAACCCTCCTGCACACATTGGACAAACACTGACCCATCTAACGAACTTGAGCTATAGCTTTCCCAATCAATATCAGGAAAGTTAAAGTCCCCCATAACAACCACCCTATTACTTTCACTCTTCTCTTGAATCATCCTCGCAATCCTTTCTTCTACGTTTCTAGGACTATTAGGGGGCCTGCAAAAAACTCCTAACAGGGTGACCTCACCTTTCCTATTCCTAACCTCAGCCCAAATTACCTCTGATGGCGAGTTTTCATCCATCGTCCTTTCCACCACTGTAATACTATCTTTGACAAGCAATGCCACAACTCCCCCTCTTTTGCCCCCACCTCTGACCCTACTAAAACATTTAAACCCTGGAACTTGCAACAGCCAATCCTGTCCCTGTTCTACCCATGTCTCCGTAATAGCCACAACATCGAAGTCCCAGGTACCAACCCACGCTGCAAGTTCACCTACCTTATTTCGTATACTTCTTGCATTGACGTATACACACTTCAAGCCACTTCCCTGTTTACAGGCACCCTCCTTTGAAAATGATGCCATGTTCCTAACCTCCCTACACTCCAGGTCCTGCACCCTAAAGCTACAGTCTGGGTTCCCATGCCCCTGCAGAGTTAATTTAAACCCCCCCCCCCAAAAAGCACTAGCAAACCTCCCACCTAGGATACTGGTGCCCCTCTGGTTCAGGTGCAGACCATCCTGTTTATAGAGGTCCCACCTTCCCCAGAAAGAACCCCAGTTATCTAAATACCGGAATCCCTCCCTCCTGCACCATCCCTCTAGCCACGCATTTAACTGTTCTCTCTCCCTATTCCTCGACTCTCTATCACGTGGCACGGGTAACAAACCAGAGACAACAACTCTGTTCTTTCTAACTCTGAGCTTCCAACCTAGCTCCCTGAAAGCCTGTCTAACATCCTCAGCGCTCCTCCTACCTATGTCATTGGTGCCAATGTGGACCACGACTTCGGGCTGCTCCCCCTCCCCCTTAAGGACCCGGAAAACACGATCAGAGACGTCACGTACCCTTGCACCTGGGAGGCAACATACCAAACGTGAGTCTCTCTCGTTCCCACAAAACCGCCTATCTGTGCCCCGAACTATTGAGTCCCCAATTACTATTGCTCTGCTCTTCTCCACCCTTCCCTTCTGAGTAACGGGGACAGGCTCCGTGCCAGAGGCCTGAGCCCCGTTACTTACCCCTGGTAAGTCGTCCCCCCCACAAATATCCAAAACGGTATACTTGTTCTTGAGGGGAACGGCCGCAGGGGGTCCCTGCACTGGCTGCTTCCTCCCAGTCCCCCTCACTGTCACCCATCTAGCTGCCATCTTTGGAGTTACTACTTCCCTAAAGCTCCGATCTATGACCCCCTCTGCCTCCCGAATGATCCTAAGTTCATCCAACTCCAGCTCCAGTTCCCTAACGCGGTCTTGGAGGAGCTGGAGATGGGTGCACTTCCTGCAAGTGTAATCAGCAGGGACGTCCATGGCATCCGTCACCTCAAACATGTTGCAAGAGGAACATTGCACTGCCTTCACTGCCATCCCTCTGAAAGTAACCTTTTATATAAAAAAAAACTGGGTCTAAAGAATACAACAAGCAAAATGCAGCACTTACCTACTTACCACAACGGGTCTTATTATTTAGGTTAGAGAAGGAGGGCGGGAGGGAGGCACGACGTCCGTAGTGCCTCGGGTTCTTCACCTGCTCGCTTTTATAGGAAAAAAAACCTACCCGGCTGCCCCTCCGGTCTTCGTCACTTCCCCCTGCTGCTCCCGCTCTTTCTGTAAAAGAGAGAAAAAAACACCGCTGCCCGCTACCGGTAAGTAATTTTAAAACAAGCAGTCTTACCTTAGCTGCTGCTCGCACTCAAAAGTAATGTTTTACAGTCCGTGATTATAACGATATCTTGATCAATTGAATATGTGGTTCGTAGAACTGTACAGTAGAGAAACAGACCCTTCTACTCATCCAAGCCGACCAGATATTTTGGATTAATCTTATCCTATTTTCCAGCATTCGTCCCATCTCCCTCTGAAACCTTCCAATTCATATACTCATGCTTTTTAAATGTTGGAATTGCACCATTCTCCACCACTTCCTCTGGCAGCTCATTTCATACACGCACTATGCTTTGCCTGAAAACGTTGCCCTCTAGGTCCCTCTTCAATCTTTCTCTTCTCACCTTAAACCTATGCCCTTCAGTTTTGGTCTTCCCTACCCTGGGAGATAGACCTTGACTATCTACCCTTCCCAAGATTATATAACCCTCTAGAAATTGCAAATGCGACTCCAATCAACACGAATGGCTATGCTTTCAGTCATCATGGGCCTAAATTCTGAAATTTTATCTTGACACTTCTTCTATCTCCATCAAGTCACAATTCTAAAATGATTTTAATCCACGTGTTCAGACATATAATGAAACATCTCTTTCGGATTAGAAACTTGAACCTTTAGGGTCAGAGGAAGGGGCACGACCACTAATCAGCAATAGCCCCGAAAGCTGCAACATGATTCTCCTGTGTGCTTGCTCATCAGCCTGTTCTGACATGCTGTAACACGCCTCCACAACAGGCAGGACATGAATCCAGATCATCTGCTCCAGCGATTGTGACACTAACACAGGTTCATGGAATGAAATCAAATCCAGAACTCTGGCACAGAGGCAGGGTCGCTTTCCATTACACAAGACTTACACCATGCCCAGAATTTGGGTCATATTTTAAGTGTCGGCTTTCAGCTCTGCAAGCATTTATTACATTCTGATGAACATTACTGATATACACAGACCACTGTTCTCATTGTTGAACAAATAAAAGGTATTAGACTCAACTACAGGATGATAATCGCATGTGCTCTGCTATTGAGATAAACTATGAACATCTTTAATTGCTGGGCTATGATTTCCAGCTTAAATGGTTATTATCTGTTGTCTGCAATATTAGCAAAAGAAATCCTGCAGGCACACTCTGAAGGATCTCGAAAATATATCAATGCCGAACAACAGAGATGTGGAAAGAGCCCAGTTTCTGGCCAAAACACACTGGTCACTATTTCCAATCTCAGACATGTGGTTTCCGTCTTCCCAAAACAATTAAGTGATACAAGGCAACTGCTTACTTTCCAGCCTCTCCATAACCACTGCACAATCTGCCGACACAAGGCAAACCAACCTCTGGGTCTTTCGAAAACTCAAGGTTGGTATCTGTAGAGCTTTGGTGAGGGGAGGGTCTTTTAAAGCTGAAGGGAGAGGATGAGGGGGCATTAATAACACTCACTGGGCTGAGGTGTGGCAGATGGTGGTTAACTTGGATAAATGGGAGGTATTGCATTTTGTTAAAACAAACAAGAGAATGACTTATACAATTAATGGTAGTGCGTTGGTAGAGTTATAGAACACAGGGATCCAAGGGTGCTCAGATCATTGACTTTAGAAGTTAGGAGTCATGCTGAGATTGTGCCAGACATTGAAAAATCCTCTTCCGTTGTACTATGTGCAGTGCTGTTATAGGAAGGAGATTACTAAGCTGGAGAGTGTTCAGAAGAGATTTCCCAGAATGTTGCCAGGAACACCTCATCTTCTGCCTCGGGAGCTACAAACACATGGCATGAGCATTCGATTCACTGATTTACAAATCTCCCCTCACCCACCCAGATCCCAGATCCAACCCTCCGAATCAGATCCACCCTCTCGAGGGATCTACCTGTCCATCTTCCTTCCCATCTATACACTCCACACTCCAATCCGACCTATTACTATCACCGTCTTCCACGTAGTGCCTACCTTTCTCCCTTCCTCACCCCCACCAGCCCCTTTACCCCTTCGCAGTTCTGAAGAAGGGTCCTATCTGAAATGTTGACTCTCTTGCTCCTCGGATACTGTCTGACCTGCAATGCCTTTTCCACCACCACATTTTATCAACACTGAATTCTCCAACATCTGCAGTCACCATTGTCTCTTAGGTTAACATGCAATGCCGTCTGTCTGCTTTAACTCCACGTTGTCTTAGGAACATTTTCTCTCCTGATTATGGACTATAAAAGTTCTCTCAATGTCTTACTGATATTGTAATGTCTGAGCAGTAGTTGCAGGATGTATGTTTCCATTTATAAATAGAGAAGCATGTTAATGTTCCGATAAAACACCAGGATTACTCCCATATCCAAGTCAGATTGAATGATTATACTCAATTGATCTACCAACGCCAACATTTGTTCCCTCAGTCACCCTCACATATCCTATCCAGAATATGTAAAGTTTAATTTTTTTTAAGTTTTAGTAAAACAGTATTGAACTGTATTCCATGTATTACCCCGTAGTATGAAAGGAGCATCACCGACAGCACTAACAGGGATGAGCAGTTCCAGAGAGAGGGGGAGGAGAGATCAGAATCTGAGACTGGAATGTTCCAACAATGGACAGGAATATATCCTCAGGCCTTTACTGGCTTTCCCAACCTTGGATATCAAGAGCATCACGGATACAGGATACCCTTTGAATTATTCAAGGTGGTGTTCAAAGTTTGTGCAAAGATTTGTAGCTCGGGTGCTCGTTGTTGTGGTTCTGTTCGCCGAGCTGGAAGTTTTTGTTGCAAACGTTTCGTCCCCTGGCTAGGCGACATCATCAGTGCTTGGGAGCCTCCTGCGAAGCGCTTCTTTGATGTTTCCTCCGGTGTTTATAGTGGTCTGTCCCTGCCGCTTCCGGTTGTCAGTTTCAGCTGTCCGCTGTAGTGGTTGGTATATTGGATCCAGGTCGATGTGTTTGTTGATGGAGTTTGTGGATGAATGCCATGCCTCTAGGAATTCCCTGGCTGTTCTCTGTCTGGCTTGCCCTATGATAATAATGTTGTCCGAGTTGAATTCATGTTGCTTGTTGTCTGCGTGTGTGACTACTAAGGATAGCTGGTCGTGTCATTTCGTGTCTAGTTGATGTTCATGTAAGCGGATTGTTAGCTGACTTCCTGTTTGTCCTATATAGTGTTTAGTGCAGTCCTTGCATGGTATTTTGTACACTACATTCGTCTTGCTCATGTTGGGTATCGGGTCCTTCGTTCTGGTGAGGACCTTCCAGTATACTACCGTAACAGATCGAGGGGTGGATTGAGGGAACAACACATGGGGTAGGGGCAGCAGTATATCACTGTAACAGCCTCGTGGGGTGGATTGAGGGAACAACACACGAGAATTAGAAAAGAAGCATAATTAGACCATTCGACCCATCGAGTCCGATATGCCGTTCAATAATTTCTTATATGCTCCTCAAACTCATTCTTCTGCCTTTTGCCTTGAATCCTAGATCCCCTTATAAATTAAAAACTGATCTATTTGTGTCTTAATAAGACGAGTGTCTGTGTGTGTCCATCTGCTTGTTATATGAGGATTTGTTTGCCTACGTCTGTCTGTGTATCAACCTGTGTATTTCTATCTGTGTTTGTTCCTATTGTGTGTGACTGTACATGTCTTTGTGTGCTTCTATGTGTGTGTATGCTTGTCTCCTTGTACACATTGTATATGTTATTATATTGGGGTATTTACCAATATTTCTAGGTAATTCTATGACTGCATCATTGTGCAGAGAGGTATCTGTTTTTTATTTGAGAGTGAGAGAGCTGACGCTGGAACTGCCAGAGAACTGACGCTGGAACTGCCAATGGGTTTAAAGTGAGAATTGCTGTTCGCTGTTCATTGCTCCTTACTCGGTTGGTTGGAAGTGGATGTTTCAGAATCTCCACATAAGTCGCCCCAGTCCTCTTCAGCTTGTACCAAGGTCCTCCCCACACGGCGTGGGGAGGGGAGAGGGAACACATATCAGGCACCCCATCACCTGGGTTGGCCTTCTTCTGTCCTATTCCAGACTGTTTCTCCTGGAATGGGAGAAAGGGAGGGAGGATGTGAGGGTGGGAGAGGGTGGCCCTGCTGTTCGTGCTTGTCCAGGTGGGGTGACATGGTGAGGTGTCCTGAGTGAGTCAGTCCACAGTGTTGTATCCATGTCGTGTTATTAGTGTGGAGGCTATTGCATAAGTGACAGAGAAAGTGGGTGAAGGAAGTTGCTGAAATCAATAGTGAGAGTGTTCGTGCCTGAGTCTTATTCAGAGATAGAGCTTGAACCTTGTTCGGGGGTAGTGCTATAATAGATATACAGTGAGTATGAGGGGGCAGACAGAATACAGTGACACCTTTCCGGTCAGAGCGGGGAAGATTATTGATGCTTGTACTGTATTGTTGGACATTTATTCAGATCATCCCAGCGTCGAGGTGAGCCTCCCCGAATGTCTTGTCCATGTGTATCATTAATAATGACACAGACCATGTCCCTCAGCTTTCACAGAATCAGTTTATGTAGAGCTTACAGATAGCAAGGAGAAGCAAACATTGCTGTTTTATATATTTAAACCAAAACGGTAGCAGAAAATCTGAACATCATGTGCTCTAGAAATTACACATGCAAGTATCGTGAATACTGCAGTCTTATTGGATGGTCTCAAGTTGCATCTAAACTGCGTTAACTAAGTTTCTGCTCATGCTGTGAATAAGTGTATATGAGGTGGGTTGAAGTGTGTGTTATGAAACAAAGTAGAGATCAGGTTATTTCGGAGTTGGTGTTGTGTGGTAAGAAAGCCTTATTTCTAACCTTACTCTGAAACAACTTTTGAGGAATACTGACGTTAATAAGGTGCATTTTGCATGGCGTCCGCATACAATATCAAATGTTTGAACATTCCGGTCAAACATCATGGAAGCCTGGAGGGTAGAGGGTCAAGTTCGTTCCAGTAAATTGGGAAAATACAATATAACATTTAGTGGGAGACAAGCAATGTTTGTTCGAGTTATAGAGTCCTAGAGCACGGATACAGGTCCTTCAGCTCAAAGTGGTCCATTCTGAACAAAATGTCCATTCACACCAACCCGTTTCCCTACGATTGCCCTGTATCCTTCTAATCATTTCCTATCCGTGTATTTGTCCAAATGCCTTTTAAATGTTGTTAATGTATCCATCTCAACCACTTCCCTTGGCATCTCATTCCAAATGCATACCAAGATGCGTGTAAAGATCATTGCTCGTCAGTTTCCCTTTTATTCTTACCCCCCTGACCTTAAACTGATGCCCTCTAGTCTGTGATTGCTGTCCAACCCTGGGAAGAAAATACTGGGTGCATTCACTCTATCCATGCCTCCTGTGATCGTTTAAGCGTCTATAAGATCCCTCTCAGTCTCATATACTCGAAAGTAAAAAGTCCTAGCTTGTCCAACCTCTCCCGAAAACTCAGACCATTAAGAGCTTGGCAACATCCTTGTCAATTTCTTCTGCACTCTTACCAGTTTAATAACATCCTTCCTATAGCAAAGTGAACAAAACTGATCATGACGCTTCAAATATTGCCTCACCAGCGTCCTGTATAACTGCGACGTAACTCTTCAACTTCGATACTCAGTGCTCTGACTGATGAAGGCCAGTGTACCAAAAGCCTTCTTCACTGCCCTGTCTACCTGTGAATCAACTTTCAGAGTACCGTGCACCTGACCACCAAGGTCCCTCTGCTCCACTACACTCCTTAAGGCCCAACCATTCATCATGAAACTCCAACCTTGACTCGACTTTTTAAAATGCTTACACCGATCTGTACTAAACTGCATTTTCCATTTCTCAGTCCACTTCTCCAGCTGATCAAGGTACTGCTGAAATTTCTGAAATTCTTGATAACCTTCCTCATTCTCCATGATGCTACCCCTTTTAGTGTCGTCATCAAACTTACAAATCATGCCTGTGCATTCTAATCTAGATCATAGATGTATGTAATTGGTAAATATGTGTATGTGTATATAACATATTACATACATCTATGATGAGGATGAGAGAATTTTAGTCTGGTGAGATGTGTGCATGTATATATATCTATCTATATATCTATCTATATGTATACATACACACATCTATACATAGAATCAAACAATGTTCCCAACACCGACCCCTGAGGTATTCCACTATTCACAGGTCTCCAGTCTGACAAGCATCCTTCCTATATTACCCTTTGCTTCCTACCACCAAGCCAGTTGTGTATCTAATTTACCAGTTACCCCTCGATTCCAGGTGATCAAACATTCCAGAGTAGCTGATCTTCTGTAACCTTATCAAGGGCCTTACTGAAATCCATATAGACTATGTATACCATTCTCCCTCATCACTGTTCCTCGTCACTTCATCAAAGCACTGTAACAAGTTTGAGAGCCATGATCTCTCATGCACAAAGCCATGCTGACTGCTGCCAATCAAACCCTGAATTTCAAGAGCATGTACAGAGGAACCACGATTGTCCAAATATCAATTATCCAAAATTTGGATGATCCGAAGGGGACCTCAAGGTCCCGATAGAAACATTACGTCTTTCAACCCTGATTGCGTCTATTGTTTGTAGGTACAATGATTAAAAAAACACCTTGTCTCACTAAAATGCTGCCAAGAACAGTCCAGGCACCGTCTCCAAAAGTCTGACCTCCCGCCTTCTCTGTCTCTATCACCCCACACATTCCCTGGAATTGTACACAGGAGTTTACTCTAAACACCCCCTCCCCCAGATAACTGCGCCAACATTGTCCTGTACACAGCAAAGGTGAAATTTCTCAAAACGTGTGTGTGTGTGTGTGTGTGTGTGTGTGTGTGTGTGTGTGTGTGTGTGTGTGTGTGTGTGTGTGTGTGCTATTTGATGAGTTACCCGACAAAGACAGCAGCAGCAGCACTTCTGTTGGTGTACAGTCCGGCTGGCCCGGGGAGGTGGTTGAGGATGGCAGTTTGTGGGTACAGCGTTAGGGGGCGGATGGGGACGCAGACGGGAGTCCAAAGATGGGTGGGGATGATTGGTGGTGTTGAGTTTGGGGGTACGGGTTTGGGGGCGCAGGGTGAGAGGCGTGCGGGGGTGTGGATGGGACTTGGACAATGGGTGGGGATGATTGGGCTTGCGGGGTTAGGGGACAGATGTTGGTGTTGCAGGGTTAGGACCGGGCATGGGCAGACGGGAGTTGCGTTGGACGGGGTTGTGGGCTGGTGTGGGCAGGGTTGGGGTGGGAGCAGACAAGGTTGGGGCGGGCAGGGGCAGGCGGTGGCATGGGGTGGAACGGATGAGGATGTGGGCGTGCGGCTGGTGGTATGGGAGCAGGCGTGTTTGGTGTGCGTGGGGGCAGACAGGGAAGTGGAGTGGGAGTGGACGGGGTTGTGGGCGGGCGGGGGCCGGGGTGGGTGTGGACAGGGTTCGGGTGGGCGGGGCATAGATGGGGCAGGGTGGGAGTGGACAAGGCGGGGTGGGAGCGGATGCAGGGTGGGGTCTCGCACGCAGTGTGCTTCTGCCTTGTCTCCTGAACAGGGAGCGGACTTCACAGAAAACTCCACGCCCCAGAGTAAATCAATTTACCGAATAATCAATTATCTCAATGAAGTAGTGCTCCGTCCATCTAAATCGGATAATCAAGTTTCCTCTGTATATCTTATCTCAGAATCTTCTCAAGTAACTATCTGATGTTAGTTCTACTGGTCTTTCGCTCCCAGGTTTATCTTTGTTGCCCTCCTTGAATAAGGGCACAGCATTCACTATCATCCAGTCCTCCGGGACCTCACCCGTTGGCCAGCAAAGTTGGAAAAGTACCACCCAGAGCTCCCGTAATTTCTTCTCTATCCACCTGCAGAATTCCCGAATAGATCTGGTCAGGATCAGGAGATTTATAGAAGTATTGCAAAGTCTTTCTTGAACTTAGAAACACCACAGAGTGAGCAAGTGACTTATTGATGGTTAACGTAACAAATTAAAGATTATATTAATCATAGGAAGTGACTTCAGAAGAATTCCAGAAATTGTGGAAACCTGAGAATTCTCAGAAATTGATGATTCAGAAAAGGAGGGCCATGAAGCTGTTAAGGAATCAAAATGCGAACCTGCATGTTAAAAACAGGAACACAAAGGTTGCATCAATCTACTATCTATAATTCAAAGGAAACAAAATAAAAGCAATGTCAAATGTGGAAATTTGTAATCGGGAGAGGAGAGTTTATTGTGGAGAACAAGGAAATGGCCAAGAAAATAACCAGAAAATCACCCAGAAAACCAAGTGATCAGATAGAGCTTATGGGACTAAAGACATGAAGCCAATTTATATCATAACAGTGCTGTACATGAAAATGTAACTAGATTGAGCATTGCTAAGTCTGACAAAACAGATTTACTTCGTATCAAAATGTCAGAAATAAGGCACCAATGGAAGTATTAATTGCGTAGTCGATGACTATGTTTTATTTTCCTGTACATCCTGCAGAGATCGGAAACCATTGTAGACAAATGGAAGGTAGTAACTGTGTTCCAAGCATTTTAGATGAACGGAAGGGATCCAAGCAAATATTTGTGATTCGGAAGAGTTGGTGTTGGATTGGGGTCGACAACATTAAAAATCACGCAACACTAGGTTGTAGTACAACATGTTTAATTGGAGGCACAAACTTTCGAAGTGCACAACCACCTGATGAAGAAGCAGCGCTTCGAAGGCTAGTACGAGCGAATAAACCTTTTGGACTGTAACCTGGTTTTGTGTGATTTTTAACCTTATCATTTATGGTTATCATAAATAATGGAGATGAGAATGTGGAGAGGAGAGTGGGGGATGGTGTGATAAATCAGTTTGAGTTGGACACAAAGATTGGCCGAGTGGTTGGCAGCGAGGAGGAAGGCCTTACGTTGCAGGAAGATACAGACGGAATGGTCAGAACTGCAGATCGACGGCAGATGAAATGTAACGCTGATAAATATGAGTTGATGCGCTTTGGGAGAAGGAACCAGGCAGGGGAGGACTCAATGAATGGCAGCATACTAGGAATCTCAGAGGGTGCTTTTCCACACATCCCTGAATGTGGATGAACAGGTTAATAGTCGAGCTAAAAAGGCCTAGGAGTCGCAGACATAGATTATAAGAGATATACAGGAGTTTGCTTAGGGCAAGATGGTATGCAGTGTGCAGTTCTGGATACCACATTATGAAATGATGTCATTACACTGAGGGGGGTGGGGTTTGGTGGGAATTCACCATGATGTTACCTGGGATGGAGAGAATCAGCTATGGAGAGAGGCTGGATAAGCTCGGTTGTTTACTTTGGAGCAGAGGAGGCTGAGGGGACGTGATTCAGAAGGATAAGATTACGAGGGGCATGGACAGAGTGGATAGACATCACCTGTTCATTTTAGTCAAGAACAAGGGAACAAGTGAAGTGCTTGAGGTTTAGAGAGAATTTAAAGATATTTTGTCACCCAGAAGATGTTGGGGTCCGGAAGAGAGAGAATGGTTGTCACGGGGAACTCCACAACAACGCAAAGTCCTTGGACGAGTTTTTGCAGAGTCATAACATGCATGGTTCTGGGCCTCATGTCAGAAGGTGGGACTAATGTCGATCGTGCTGTATTTCAAACGATATGGAGTCTGTGTTTCTGTGATTGTATGATTGTGGAATGCTGATCATTAAACTGTTTAAGACAGAAATTGATGCTTTTCCGAAGAGTATATCAATGAGAGTTATACGAGTGAACTATAATAGCTTCTAAAGATATGCCAGTGTGAAAGGTAAGATAAAGCAATTGCAGCTCAGTACAGCCTGAAACCAGAGAATAGAGAATGGAGAACAGGGAAATGGCAGAACTATGAAGCAACTACTTCATTCTGTCTTCACAGAAGATACCAAAGCAAAAGAAAACCTTCCCAGCAATATTATGAAATTTTCGTCTGGTGAGAAAAAGAAAATAGAATGAAATTAGCAACTAAACAGTTCGAGAGAAAGTATTGTTACAGAACATAATGGGCATAGACAAAGTCAACACAGATTTATGAAATGGGAATCATATTTGAGAAAGTGAATTTTAGCAAAATTATAGAGAAGCTATCAATGCAATACGATTGGATTCTCAATTGGAAATTCCCAAGTCTGTTGTGCAAATTTGAATCCTATGGGACTGGGGCTAATATATGGTCATGCTTTTAGAATGGGAGAGCTGGCAGGGAACAGTGAGTAGGAATAAAACTCTTATTTAGAATGGAAGGCTTGGAGGATATAGCAAGGATCGGGGTTTGGGACCTGCTATTCCCAATACACATCATATCTTTGGTTGAGGGGCTCAAATGCAATATTCCCAAGTCTGCTGATTGCATTAAACGATGTTGGATTGTGAGTGGGTGAGCAGGATGTCAAAAAGCTCCAAGCTGATTGAGACAACTGGAGTGACTGTGCAACTACGTGCCAGATGGAGAGCAATGGGGGGATATGTGACGTTGTGCACTTTCTTGGGAACAATAGAATGCCAGTCGATCAATTGAAAATGGATTGATTGAAAAATGTTGATCTATAAAGGATCTACAGCTGCATTTTTGTTTCCTTCTGCGCCGATCTATGAATGCCATGCTGGGCTGTGAGTTCTGAAACCAGAAGTCAATACTGGGAATGGCACTGACACGCTGACCACTGTGCATAGACCCACCAAGTGGATAGCTGTAACATTGAAAAGGATTTGGATCTCTTTGTACACCAGTCACTGAAAGCAATATTGCAGGAACAGAAAGCAGTTTGGAAGATAAATAGCCCATTGACCTTCATTTCAGGAGTATTTGAGTCGAGGAGTAAAGGTGTCTTACTGCAGCTGTACAGTCCCTTGGTGAGACCCCATCTCGAACATTGTGCAGTATTTTGTGCGGTTTTGCTCTACTTACCAATAAAGGACAAATCTGACATTGAGGGGGAGCAGTGAAGGATGACTAGACTGATCTCTGGGAAGACAGGCTTGTTGTGCAAACAGAGTTTAAGGCTACTGTATTCCATGGGCTTTAGGAAAATGAGTGGTGATCTCAGTGAAATATCTAAAATTCTGACAGGGTGAGACAGATCGGAAGCAGGGATGATAATTCCCCTGACTGGGACGTCAAAGAACAAGGGGCCACAACATTAGGTACAGACAGGCCACTCTGCATTGAGATGAGAATAAATATCTTCACTCAGAGACTGCTGAACTTGGTCAATTTTCTGACACATGAGGCTGTGGAAGCCAAGACACTGAATATAAATGAGGATATCTGGAAATTAAAGGGATATACAGAGAGCAAGAGTATCGTGTGAAGATAGAGGATCAGATATCATTCCATGTTTTTCTCCAATAACACGGTAGTTGTATTCCTGTGGAACACCGTGTTGTAGAAAATCATGCAATATTAATAATGCGGTCTATGGGAAAAAGTGGGGAACGGGAAACCCCTCCCCCCCCAAATATAAATCAGCAAAAACCAAAAATTTAAGTTAATCTAACACACACGAGCATTGCTTAAGAAAATCTTTAAATCATATATTGTAATGAACCAATGCTGTAAATGTTGCACTTTCACCCTAATGCCACTGACTACAGCACCGTGCCTTTCACCAAGCTCTTCGCCAGAAAGGACGTGAGCTGACTGACCACATGATGCTGACATGAAATTCCGGTTTGAAATAAAGATCCGTCTAAATGTAGACTACAGTTCCTAGTTTCAGTCTCAGTTTCAAGGCTTGCAGAGCAGATTACATTCCGGCTTTAGTGAACACACTGAGGGTGCATTTTGCAGACAGAGGATCCTGAGGCTGGGTTTTGCTGATCAACTGGTGCCGGGGATGGAATTGCGTTACAGTGAATGGGAGCTCGCTTTATAAAGAGGATGCACAATTCACGAATTGTGATGCAAACAAGTTGTGTTTAATAAACATGCGTTATCAGAGAACTGCCTGTATATTGAAGGGAGGATCGAAATTGATGGACCAAAGCAATTACTGCAGTTCCCATTTTATATAGCCCGACGTTTAAACATGTTAAATGATATGAACACTGTATGTGGCAAATCGTACTGAGGATATTTTCTCCACTATCTAGAATGGGGGATGCTCAATGTGTTGAATGACCTCCTCCCTTCCTGATGTTTCTGTGCAGTCTGTGGGATAGCTCTGCAAGTCGTGTCACAAGCTCTCACACGTTCGAAAGGAGGACTCTGCGGGGACGTCAGGACTGTGTTTCCCATTCGCATTTCCAACAACAAGGCTGAGACCAGGTGTTCTGTCCCGGTTTATCCTTTAAGAATGATGAGCAGTTTGATACAATTGAGTGCCTTGCTTGGAAGTTTCAGAGACCATTGAAGAGTTTATCACATGTCTGTGTATCTGGAGTCACTTTTAGGCAGACCAGGAAAGCACGGGAGACTCACTTCCTGAAACTACACTTGGGAAGGAAAATGGTAATCACAACTGACATTGGCTTCAAAGTCACTATTCCTGACACCAGATTTTAGATCTCGATATTTTATTAATTGTTTTTAACTTCCACCAGCTGCCAGAGCATTAGCCTGGTCTGGATTAGTAATCCAGTGACATTTCCACAACAGCACCATCGCCACATGGGGTCCTATCAGAAACCACACTGAGCTGGTTATTCCTGTGCAGCTTGACAGCTCTGTCAAAAAGTACTCCCACTAATGTGACTATCGTGATCGGACTGAAGGGATAGTAATTGGACAGATTGTAGTTATTCCATCTTAGCGGAATGGATATAGTTGAGCAATTGTTCACATTGCCAGGGAGTTGTCAGAGTTGGAGCTGGAATGAAACAGCTTCCCCAGGGACACGGCTTGTTGTGCAGCCCAAGTCTTCAGTCTTATTGCAGGAATCGCGTCAGGGCCCATTGCCATTGAATCATCCAATCAACACTCCTGGCTGAGGACGGTGCAGACACTATATCCTTATATTTTACACTGATGTATAGAGCAGTCCATTATTTAGGATGGAGATACTTATGGAGTACTCTCCTCCAGTGAGTTGTTTAGTAGTCCATTGACATTTATAATTGGATGTGGCAGGACTACAAAGCTTAGATCTGATCTGTTGGTCTTTAGATAATTTTTGTCCTCTCTATCAGATGTGAATCCTGCTATTTACAATGTAACTGGTCAAGTACCATAGCTTTAATGGTTTGTCATCAGGGTTAGGTACACATGGTTCTGACTCTGGTATGTTCACCCACGCTCCTTACTGAACCATGGATCAGTTTGATGTTAATGGTAGATTGAGAGATTATCCCAGGGAAAAAAATTACAGATTGTGATTGAACACAATTCTGCTGCTGCTGCTGTGATCTACATCATCACATGAATGGCCAGTTTGACCTGCAATATCTGTAATTCAATTCTACTGACTGTCCCCCAATTCACACCGAGACCCATTCACCCATCAGAACTGTATTCAGTGATCTAACCTGGTTTCTGATGTGGTGGCATTTCCATTTTCATATTCTCATTCTGTTGGGATCTCTCCATGGTGTCTCGCTTCCAATTTCTCACATTGCTTCAATTCTTTAACAGATAAATGTGAATCTTTTCCATTCCCGAAATGACATCTTCTATATTTAAAGTGAATGTGTTTCCCTCTGTTTGTCTCCCTGACCATGATTAAGAGCTCGGCAGTGCCCGTGATGCAGCCTTATGCACGTTTAGCGCCAATGAATCTGTGCACCTGGTGTTACTGTTCACTTCCCTGGTACCCAGCGCTCAGCATTGGACAGAGCTTTTGAGCAACTTTGACAGACAACTGGGGAACTAGTTGAAAAACAGACATAGCTGAAGAAACTAAGCAGGTCTGGCTGCATCTTGTGGAATGAAAGCAGAGTTGATCTTTCAGGTCCAGTTTCTCCAGAAATATTTGTGTTTTTATTTCCATTATCCATAATTATTTGTTTATTTGAAAATTTGTGCTGTGCCTATTCAACCCTGGAGAAACTGAACAGGTCTGGCAGAATCTGCAGAGACAGAGAAACCGAGTTAGCGTTTCAAGACCAGTGTGACACTTCTTCAGAACTGAAAAGTATTGGAAAATGGGAATTTTAATCCCTTGACAGAGGTGGGGGAGTGGGTGATGGGTAACAGAGAGTGTGGCAAAAGATAAATAGGCTTTTAACAGTGGTGAATGAGAGGCTCATGTGATAGATGCGAATTGGGGGAAAGGGGTTCTCTCTATTGAGTGCAAGATAAAGAGGATACAACCACACAACGTCATAGCCAGACTAGGAGAGAGAATGTATGAAAATGGAGAACAGTCATAATTCGGTCAGGCTGTGAAGTTATCGAATTGAATATTAACTCCTACAGGCTGTAACGTACCAAAGTGTAAAGTGAGGTGTTATTCGAGCTTGGTTTGTGCTTCACTGGAACATTGCAGCAGCTCAGGACCGAAATGTTAGCATGAGAGCAAGGTAGGTTATTGAAATGGGAAGCAATGACAGGGTCAGGGTTATTCCTACAGACAGAGTGGGAGTGTTCCTCAAAGCAGTTTCTGTTTTGTCTCCCTGGTGTGAAGGATACTGCATTGTGAGCAGCAATGACAGGACTTTTTAGATTAGATTAGATTCATCCCAACAAGTCCATACCGATCCTCTGAAGAGTAACCCACCCAGACCCATTTCGCTCTAATGGATCTAAGATCATGGGCAATTTAGCATGATCAATTCACCTGCCATACATATCTTTGGACTGTGGGAGGAAAACGGAGCACCCGGAGGAAACCCTCGCAGACACAGGGAGAACGTGCAAACTCCGCACAGCCGCCCAAGGCTCTAAATGAATCCAGGTACCTGGTACTCTGAGGCAGCAGTGCTAACCACTGAGCCACCGTGCCGGCCTCCAACTGTGTGGAGACTGATTTGAAACAGTGCAAGTGAATGAGAGTGCAGTGGGGGCGGCAATGTGGGAGATAGATCAGTCACAGCATAAGGCCCTGTCCACTGTAGTTAGGGGATTCCTGGTTTGAAGGAAAGGTGCTCACGTCGGAGGCAGCTCACTGGAATGTGGCATCATCAATCAGAATCGTCAGGGACGGAGAAACTGAGAGAAAAGAGTCACCCTCCGCTGATCATGTGTTCAGCCACATTCAGAAGTTCCCTCTGAATGATTGAAAAGAACCAGACATTAAATGGAGGAGTTCTGACTCACATCTGGTCAGAAGCGTGATGTGGATAGAAACCCTGAGGAAGGTCAGTGGGTATACATGGGCAGACGTTCAAGTAGATATCCCATAATGTTCAGCAATTATTTGTTTCTGCTCAAAAAGAAGGACTTGATGAGGAGATGAACCACCCATGGTTGACTAAAGCTCTCAGCGATACTATTCAATCACAAATTGATGAGCATTGATATCTGGCCAGATTTAGGATGTTAATTCAGGGACTACTGGCAGATGCTAGGCATGAATTTCAGCTGTGCTTCCTGAATTATCCCAGAAACCCCTGCCATTGCTGTTCCATCCTCTTCCCTGCTCGTCTCCCCTTCCTGATTCCAGGTTCTCCCTCTCCAATTACAAAGCATATTCTCTCACATTATTGTACCTACCGACATCACCTTAGGCTCTTTGATCCAGTCTACCTTCCCTGCACTAACATCAAGCTGCATTTTGTGCTGCCACTTTTCCTTTGGTCTCAGTGTGGCTCGGCCTCTCCATTCACGCTGTTTTACAACTTCCACTCACATCTCATTCTGGAAAGTTTCCTTTTTGGAGTAAACCTTATTGAAAACACCTCTCCCCCTTTGCCTTGAATTCACACAGTGATCCAAATTTCAAAAAGTATACTCAGTCTACATTTCACTCTGCTAAAGGTAACTGCATTCTTACCGTGTGGTATAAGAATTCCCTTCATTACAAAGATCTGGCTAGAGATACGTTTTCACTGTAGAGATCATCACCCCCTTTAGACAAAGGAATTCAGGTGTTTGATGCCTTTTTGGCACTAGTAAGAGTGCTGCCTTGGTATTGCAACATGGAGAAAAACAAATCATAGTATGAGGTTTGGGCTGAGTGTTGTTTACCTGTCATTTTCAATCTGTATAGGTTAGATGGTTTTTTGAAGTTGGCTCTGTGGGTCGGCACATCATCGAAGGCCGAAGAACCTATACTGTACTGTCATGTTCTAGGTAATATTGATGAAAAGGAGGTCATCTGCAAAGTAATTGTACAGGAATATGCATAGAAACTAGAAGCTGGTGTGGGCTATTTGGCCCCTCGCGTTCTGACATTCAACAAGATCATGACTGACTCATTTCCGATTTGTATCCAACATTCTCCTCTACCCTCAAAAATGCTTGATCCCCTTCTTAACGGGAATATGAATATATGCACCCGCACTCTTAAATTTATGCAAATAATCCATCTCCATTACATTTTTATGGTTTGACAAACGTAATGAGGAGGTCAGATGAACAAGATGAAGCAAATGTCTGAGATGAGGAATTGCGAAATCGTCCAATAGAAGAAGGAAAATAAGATGAGCGATGACAGAGTTATATAAAGCAATGCAATCTGCTGCGTGCACTTCCGCTTTTTTTGCAAAACGTTTTATGCAGGTACAATAAGTAACGAGGCAACGACACAGAATTGTATCAGTTATTGTGAGCAACATTGAATATACATGTAGATGTTAATGTTTCAGTTGCATCAGGCACTGGGTGTTGGCAAGTTCAGTTGCTGAGATAGCTAGTCTATCAAACAGAACGATACTAATAGCATGGGTTTAATTCCTGCACTCAGTATAACATGTCTGCAGAGCAGATCCGCTGAAAGAGAAGCATCAAGAACTATTTTTGGGATAATGAGCTTTAACCAGGGCAGTGCCACAGGGATCAGTGCTGGGGCCGGAATTATTAACCGCACAATGAGTTGGGTGACAGAAATGAAAGTACTACCTCCATATTTGTGAGTAACACAAACAGAAGTGGGAAGGCAAATGCTGAGGATGATGCCAGGAGTTTATCATGAGATAGAAAAAAATAAGGTGAGTGCACAAAAAGTTGGCATCTGACGTATAGCGTTGGAAAGCTTGTACTGATTAACTTTGTCAGGTAAAATAGAAGAGTGAATCTAATTAACAAGAGAAAAGACTCAGGAATTTCAGGCCCTTGGCTTGACAGTTAAAAAGTTGGCATGCAATTCAGCAATTATAGGAAATTCGAATGCACTATTAGCAATTATTTCAAATGTGGTGGTGCATAAATATCATTCTAAACATGTACACGTTTCTATGCAGACTGAACGTGCAAAAATGTGAACGGTTCTGGTCTAATTTTCTAAGGAAATATGTAGAGGAGATAACAGACATATTGGTAGCAGGTGGGAGAAGCTTCACAGAATTATTCTGAGAATTGAGGTATTTTCTTATGGAGTGAGCTTGAGTAGCTTAGTGAAAAACTCATTGGAGTTTGGAAGAATGAGAGGAGATCTCAATGAAAACAAAACCAGATTGTCAGTAGGTTTGACAGGCTCATTGCCAACAAGGTTGTCTCAATTTGTGGGAGAGTCCAGGACCAGAGGGTATAGCCTCAGTCAAAGAGAGCATATCTTTATGAGGGAGGTGAGGAGTGCCTTCTCTCTCAGAGGGTTACTGAATGATAGGCCTGTTGAAACCCTGTCGCTAAGTCTAATCAAAGCAGGTGGTGGACAGATTTCTAAGCAGTGAGGGAATCAAGAGCTATGGGAATAAGGCAATAAGGCGGATTTGAGGATCATCAATCAGCCATGATGGTAATGAATTGTGGAGCAGACTTGATTTGTTGAATAGACTATGTTAGCTTAAGGTCTGATAAACATTCTATTGGATTCTGACAGATTAGCTTTGGATAGAATGCTTCAATTACGTATAACATGCAAACTTATAGTTCATTTGTTAAACATGAGGGCTCACCCATTCCAAACTGCAATTAACTTTCCTTTCTGCAGGTGGTTTTATTTTGGATTTCTCTAGCTGAACATTTAGTGGAAGCAGAGACCCTAAACACCTTTTAAGGCAGAAGTAGATCGGTTCTAGGTCAGGAAAGGGTTGAACAGATTTGCAGATTAGTTGGGAATGCAGGTTCAATGCTTTAATCAGCTCAGCGTGATCTTATTCAATCAGGGTAAGCACAAGGAGCTGAATGGCATGTTCCCAGTTCGGCTGCCTCCATTTGTACATTCTTTGACATAGTGTTTAAAAAATCGTACACAACTCATCTTTGATATCAAAAGATAAATAGCAATGTTAAAACTGTAGGTGGAGCCACCAATACTTTACATCCTCATTTTCATATGCACATTGTGAATATTATACAGTACTTTATAAATTCATTCCTCTCTCCTGAGCACACTCGTGTAAACAAGGCCAGCTTATCACTTTTTCACAAAAGATAGCCTGAATATCTGAAGTTTCAATTGAGTAAACGTCCTCTGGCAGTATACAAGGTATTTGCATACTTACAAAAACGACTGACAAAATCTGCAAATAGGATTCAAGAGGTAAACTCACGAATTCCTGCATAACTGTAGTCCAGCATCCTTACAGAAATGTTCAATACCACTCCCCCCCACCCCCATCTCTGCACACAGACAATGAGCGAACTGTGCTCTGTATCTTACACAGGCCATGCTTTTGTTTTGGTGATCAATCTTTTGGAGGCTGTAACAGTGTATAATTTGTGAAGTACTTATTCTAAGTATCATATCAATGATAGAATTAGTGACATGCTCTATTTTTTTATAAATTCATTTCTATTTCTGGCTTCTGCTCCAGAGATCATTCCTGCATTAATCAATACTGACTGTTCTGTTATAACACAGGAGCCCATATCATCAAACTCTGCTGTGATCTCCCACATGTACTGACTTTATTCCTCTCCCAGCTTTTACCTGAGCCTGAACAAGATTGTGTACAATCTCAGCATTCTATTTTAAACTGAATTAAGTTTTTTTCCTAATTTTCCTATCTGTCACCAACACTTTCCCCATTTCCCAGCTCTATTGCAGCCTCGATATGCATCCCTGCCTTAGACACTTTGCTTCTGAAAACGTCATCCATGTCTAGGTCTGCTCCAGTCTCAACTATTCTTATAATCATCTCATTGGCGTCTCACTTCATACTCTCCATGAACCTCAGTTTATCCTCAACTCTGCTGCTTGTCCATCAACTCACACGGAGTCTAATTCACTTATCACCCCTATAATCGTTGAACTACAGTGGCTTCTGGTATGGTAATATCTCATTTTAAAGTTCGCATTCTTATCAGTGTCTCTCTCTGACATCACATCTCCAATTAGTACCATTCCTCAAGTCATTTCTCATAGATCCCTCAATTTTGTTTTCCCTTCCAGAATTGTGCTTAAAATGAATGTTTTTCTCTCTGTTTCCCTCCTTGACCATGATTTGAGCCCCTGTACAGTTGATGGTACTGTGTCATTGCTTGTATTTTCATTCACTTCCCAATGCGTCACACGTGAAGCTCCCTGTTAGACAGGGATATCAGCAACTTTGACTCATTACTTTCACAATTATTCTCTGTCAATCCATTGAAACTCCATGTTAGTCATCGTCAGCTGATCATAGTTGAATCCACATGGGAAAACCCCTTGGAGGTTTGAGAAGAATCAGGCATGAAATTAACATTTCACAATGATCAAACATGACGGGGAGACGATGGTCTTGTAGTGTTATCTCTAGATTGTTAATCCATAGACCCCGATAACGTTCTGGGACCCGAGTTCAAATCCTGCCACGGCAGATGCCGAAAGTTTATTTCAGTAAAAACAATCGCGAATTAAGAATCTCATGATGACCATAAATCCATTGTCAATTGTTGGGCAAACCTCTCTGGATCACTGAAGTCCTTTAGGGAAGGAATCTGCCATCCTTACCTAATCTGACCTACATGTGACTCCAGTCACATAGCAATGTAGTTGTCTCATAACTGCCCTCTGTGCAATTAGGGATCGGCAACTAATGCTGACCTAGCCAATGATGCCCTAATTCCGTGAACAAATTTAAAAAACATCAAAAAGGAATTGATGAGATGGTAAACTTTGCATGATTAGCAAATATAGTCAGGGTGTGTACCCAATGAAAACAAAGGAGCACAATGATGAAAACTGCTGGTAGACCAGAGGTTTGGGACTATATTTTTAGAGCCCACAAGCTGAAAGACGTAAAGCGAATAAAGTTGGAGACAATTGATTTAGGAAGGTCAATTGTTGCAAAGTATGAACAAAAACAGCACGAGGCTGCATATGGAAATAAAAATAATAATAATAAAAAAGCTAAAACCTTTTTTGGAACAATTGGAAGATGACATCAGGAAATTCCACACAGGAAAAACGGAAATTCTCAAATAACTCAAACAACTATTTTATATTAGTTGTGACACTTTTTCGACAAAGAATATCCCAAAGGATCGCAGGCCTTATCTTCAGGACAACCCCTTTGATAAAGGAAATGATTACGGATAAACTATCCACCAAAACCTAATGGTCTGTTTCCTGGATTTCAAAACAATGTACTCCAGACATATTCCAGGCATTTGTTGAAATATCACTACAGTCCAAGGGGATTTCAGTGGATTCAAAGGTCTTACTGTGATGTCTGTCTTCAAGGAGGTAGGAATGCAGAAAGCAGGAAAATAAAGGCCAGGTCGCCTTATGTCTATTATTAGGAAACTGCTCGTGTCCATTATAGTGTGATTTACAATAATTTAATGGAATCAAAGAGACTCAATAGAGTTATCTGAAAAGGAGAAGCAGTGATAATAGAAGTGAACCCTTAGATTGTGTAATTAGATTTGGGAAGCATTTTGTAAAGTACCATCTAAAGCGTATATTGCACACGGTAGGAACTTGTGGGTTATTGTTCAGAGATTGAACACAAAGGAGTGAGTTTTGATGAACATGTCTGTGTGAGTTCAGAGAGACATAATAAGTGGAGTGCCGCAAATGTCAGCCCTTGGACTCCCAGTTGCTTACTCTCTGCATTAAAGTTGTTTTTGTTGCGGGGGCGGGAGGTGTAGAATGCAAACAATGCATATTTGATGATGGTAAAGATAGTTTGGAGTGCATGGTGTGATTAGGATGTAAGAAATCTGCACTGTGTAATTGGAAGATAGAGTTCATTTTAATACAGTGTGTGGTCAAGCACTTCAGAAGGAATAATAAAAAAGCTAATGATTATTTATATGGAGAAAGATTGTGAAAACAAAAGACCAGCGCAGAGAGATTTGGGTGTTGTTGTGCGTGCAAGGTCTGAGAAACCATAAGGATTGATCAATTTCCGGGACTGGATAATGTGGAAGGAAAGATATGTAGGTTCGAGAGTTGGGCTGAGAAGTTGCAAATGGAGTTCAATCCTGTCAAATGCGAGGTCATGCTTTCGGGAAGATCCAATTCAAGAGCGAATTATACAGTAAGTTGAAATGTCTGGAGGAAAATTAATGTGCAGAGAGATCTCTGGGTGTTCAAGTCCTTTGATCCCTGAAAGTGGCAATGCAGGTTAATAGATTTGTCAAGAAAACATATGAAATGATTTCCTTCATCGAACTAGGTATTGAGTACAGGATTTGGCAGGTCCTGTTACAGTTCAATAAGACTATGGTTCAGCATTATATCTGGTACATTTCTGGTCGCCCACATTACCAAAACGATGTGGATGAGTTGGAAAGAGTACAGAAGAGGTTCACTAGGATATTACCTGATATGGAGGGTGCAAGCTATGAAGAGAAGTAGATTAGGATTATTTTCATTAGAAAGACAGAGGCCGGGGAGGGGGAATCTGAATGATGTCTACAAAATCATGAGAAGTATAGATAGGGTGGATAGCAAGAAGATTTTGTTCCGCCCGAGTGGCGTACTGAATTTCTAGGGGCCACGAGTTCAACGTGAGATTGGATATGTTGATGGGAGGTTTCTGTGGTAAATTCATTATGCAGAGGGTGGGGGTGACTGGAACGCGTTGCCAGTAGTGGTGTTAGTGGTGGACACAATAACATCATTTAAGATCTATCTAGACAAATATATGAACCGGTAGGGAGCAAAGGAATACAGATCCTTAGAAAATATGCTTTGATAGAAGAACTGGATCAGCACAGGCTTGGAGGGATGAAGGGCCTGTTCCTGTGATGAAATATTCGTCGTTATTTTTCTTTGCTCTTTGTTCTTTTAAACTATGGGAACCCAGCAGATATAGTTGAATCATTTATACACACGTGAAGTACTGGAGGACTGGAGGATGGCTAATGCTGCGCCTTTAGAAAGGCCGGAAGGAAAAGCATGGAAACGATAGACTGTGTGTCTGACATTGGTGATGAGTAAGTTGTTGGAAGAGATTCTGAAAGATAAGATTTACATGTGCAAGCGGGCATCAGAGCCGCCCTGCTTTTGCCACGGGACTATGCCTACATCAGGCAACTATAAGAATTAATTTTGTGTTTTAAACAGCAGTCGCAGCTTTAAACCCACAGAACTCAGCAGCTACCGGTCCGCCCACGTGACCGGGATATAGGAGACAGAGGACAGATAAAATCCACACTATACCAACACTACCCATGACTCATAGACTAAAACTCCGGAATTAATTAATATGGAAACCCATCTCCTAATCACATCAAGAGACTGATATCAGACTAATACACACCAACACCCCAAGGGAACAAAGGGGGGTGCTAGCCCCTGCCCTCACAGAGAAAGACAAGCAGATAATACCCGGACCGGTTTTACATAAACCAATTAGCACCCTATTGTGCGTGCCCTGCAACTCTCCTGGGATGGCAGGAAACATTCTATTTGCACCTACTCCAGTGATGATGGGGAACTATCATCCCATTCTTCCTCAAATTCCACACATCCTGACAACTAAAAGTATATAATATGTAGCTGCGCGCGGGAACAGCAGAGCAGCCGAGATATTTACCTCGGTTGGTCTCCGCCGGCGTTACTGTAGCAATAAACGTTACCGATTGTTGAACCGCACTCTCGGCTCGGACTGATATCATTTCATCCGCGCTAACACATGCATGGAGAGAGAAGGGCTGATTTGTGTTGGTCAGAAAGATTTTGTATGAGAGGAATCATGTCTTATAAACATGATTTTAATTTGTTTTAAATGAAGTAAACAGAAAGATTGATTGTAGCAGAATGGTAGATGTTGTTTAAATGAACATTAGCATGGTAGACCAATTAATAAAGTTAGAGCACATGGGATTGCGGGTAAGCTTGACAACTGGATGAAAATTCGGCTTTACAGAAGGAGACAGAATAGAGGATTTTACTTTCGCCTGGAAGCTTATAACAAGCAGTGTTCCACCGGGATCAGTACTGGATGGACTTTTGTTTGTCATTGATGTAAAAGATTAGGATGATAAGATCGAAAGCATGGTTGGTACATTTACAGATGACACTAATATTGCTGTTATATTGGGCAGTGAGACAATTGTCTGCGATTGCAAAAATATATTGTGCCATTCGGTCAATGGATTGAGGAGTGACAGATGGAGATTAGATAAACTAAATGTGAGTACTGCATTTTGGTAAAATAAACAAGTTCATGACGTAAAACAAATAATTATACGGTCCAAGGTAGTACTTCAGGCCATAGAGATCGAGGGATCTTGGTACATAAATCTTTGAACTTTGTATCACACGTGGAAAAAGTATTTTAGAATGCATTTAGCACGTTTGCCTTCGTCACTCAGACGTTTCACTATAGGTGTCGTTATTTCATATTGAGGTTGTACAAATCATTGATAAGGCCTCTTTTGGAGTACTGGGTCCAGTTCTGATCACTCAGTCAGGGGAAGGGCATTATTAAGCTTGTTAGAGTTAAAATATATTTACCGGAATGTTACTAAGAACGGAGGAATTGGGGTATAAGGAGAGATTGGATTGGATCTTATTTCCTTGGAGGGCAGAAAATCCAAGGGTTACATTATAAAATCATGAGGGATATTGCTAAGGTGAATGGCATGTTTCTGTTCCTTCGGATGGAGGAATTCAAAACCAGCGAGAATATTTTAAAGTGAGAAGAGAAAGATTTCGAAAGTACATGCGGGGCAATTTGTTCTTAAATAGAGATATTGGTGTGTGTAATGCACTTTCAAAGGAAGTGGCAGGTGCAGGTACAGTTACAACATTTAAAAGATGTTTGGGTAGGTACAAAAATAGGAAAGGTTTGGAGGGATATGGGCCAAACTCAGGCTGGTAGTATTAGTTGAACAAAAGGTGTGGTTCCATGATGTTCGATTCTGTGACTATGATTCTTTTACCTTTTATAAAAAAAGGTTAATGACTTTTCAATATCTGTGTCAAAGTGAATACTTATTCTTAAAATGAATTCCCTAGTTTTAGTCTCCCAAACAAGAGGAAATGTCCATCAGGTATTCACCTGATGCACGGTTTTCAAGATCTTGTTTAGTACAATACCAAGAACACTTACACTGAAACCTAAAATGCATATCTTTCATAATACAAAGCCTTCAAATCAGAAATAATAAAGTGAAGTATCTTTGGAAGTTTCTAAATGTAATGAATCTTTTTTTTTTCCAGAAACCAAAAGCACGTTGGATAACAGATATAAACCGATTCCTGGAGCATTCTACTGGTTTCAGTTTTTCAACCTGAAAATCAATATAAAATTCGACACACAACTTCCTGTTGTAAATCAGGAACGAAAACAGAATTTCCTGGAAAATCTCAGCAGATATGGCAACTTCTGTGAAGAGAAATCAAAGTTAACATTTTGGGTCTGAATGGTGTCCTTCCTCAGTTTCAATCTTTCCTTTTGTCAGTTTAGGATTCAAAACATTTTACATTGCATCAGGCGTGATCTCAGCGATGCCCTATACTAATGCAGTAAAACATTCCTACGATTCAACCCGATACCCTTAGCAGCATCATTCCATTTACTTTCCTAATCATTTGCTACACATGGTGACTAACTTCACATGATTCATACAACAGTACTCACAAATCCCTTGTGTGTCACTAAGTTCTGAAATCTCTCACCATTTAAACAGTTACTGATTTTATATCCTTCTTCTAAAACACCCACTCTCATAATCCACATTAAACAGTTTCTGCTGAAGATTTTCGCACTAAACCACCCCTGTCTGTATCCCATTGCTGACTCCCTGCGTCCACTTGACAAAGCATTGAATGACTATCTTGATAAATTAGCTCATATAGCTTCAATCCATCGGGTCATCCAAATAACTGTAACTAGTGGTGTACCTCAGAGATTAATATATATCAGTTCTACAACCTGCAAACCAATACTAATCTCGAAGCACTACTTCCTGCTATATTCAAGAGCCTGCTGTGAATGCTCAGCACCGAAGGCAGTTTGAATGGCCTCGTCCTGTGGTGTGTAGTGTGTACTGGAGGGCTGAATACCATCACCTCGTTTCTGTCTAACTCCTTGGACGGTCAGAATGGTCTCCCGCTGTCTTATTGCCTTACTGGCTGAATGTGGTCTTTCTCTCCCTCTGTAACAGCATTGAGGAGTGGATTGAGAGAACAACACAGGAGCTAGGATCATAAGTTGGCCAATCGCCCCCTCAGGCCTGCTGCAACATTGAGAATGCTCTTGGCTGATATGATTGTGTCTGAGCATCCTTTTCCTGTTTGTTCCCAATAAACACTGACTCTGTTGTCTAGCAATGGTCAGTACAGCTCAGCCTTGAATACCTTCAGTAACCCAGTCTTCACTGTTCCCTGGGAATGTGAAAATCGACAAGGAGAAAAAATTATCCTTAACTCAGTCTTAATTAGAAGGCACTTATTTTATAATATATTTGATCAGATTAGATTCAATTAGAGTAAGTTAGATTCCCTACAGTGTGGAAACAGGCCCTTTGGCCCAGCCAGTCCATACTGACCTTCTGAAGAGTAATCCACCCAAAGCCATTTCCCTCTGACTAATGCACCTAACACTATGGGCAATTTAACATGGCCAATTCACCTGACCTCCACATCTTTGGACTGTGGGAGAAACCGGAGCACCCCGAGGAAACCCACGCAGAAACGGGGAGAATGTGCAAAATGTGCCAAACATGCCCCACATTACCACTGACTATATTTTGGTTAAATTTCTATCAACGCCAGCCTGCACAGCACCCTCACAAAGCCATTTCCAGATATCAAAGCATCATAAGAAACACGAACAGAATTAGCTTAATCGAATCTGCTCTGCTGCTTGATCATGGCCGGTTTGTTTCTCAAACACATACTCCTCACTCCTCCCAATTACTCTTGATTCACTTATTAATCAAAAGTTTACCAAACTCTATTTCAAAGACTGTGTAATGGGATCTCTCTTGTTTTGGGGACAGGCGATTAATTGAAATGGGGAATAACACCTTGTTTCTTCGTATGTTTAAAATGATGTAATATAATCTGATTAGATTAGATTATTTACAGTGTGGAAACAAGCCCTTCGGCCCAACACGTCCACACCGCCCCTCCGAAGCGCAACCCACCCATACCCCTACATTTACCCCTTACCTAACACTACGGGCAATTTAGCATAGCCAACTCACCTGACCTGCACATCTTTGTGTTGGGGGAGGAAACCGAAGCACCCGGAGGAAACCC
The DNA here is from genome assembly GCF_037043375.1 of Chiloscyllium plagiosum. Taxonomy (NCBI): domain Eukaryota; kingdom Metazoa; phylum Chordata; class Chondrichthyes; order Orectolobiformes; family Hemiscylliidae; genus Chiloscyllium; species Chiloscyllium plagiosum. The sequence goes on from NW_028270159.1 coordinate 83,656,431, forward strand.
ACGCAGACACGGGGAGAATGTGCAAACTCCATACAGTCAGTCGCCTGAGGCGGGAATTGAACCCGGGTGTCTGGCGCTGCGAGGCAGCAGTGCTAACCACTGTGCACAGTGGTTAGCACTGCTGCCTCACAGCGCCAGAGACCCGGGTTCAACTCCCGCCTCAGGTGACTGTTTGTGTGGAGTTTGCACATTCTCCCCGTGTCTGCGTGGGTTTCCTCCGGGTGCTCCGGTTTCCTCCCACAGTCCAAAAATGTGCAGGTTAGGTGAATTGACCATGCTAAATTGCCCGTAGTGTTAGGTGAAGGGGTAAATGTAGCAGTATGGGTCTGGGTGGTATACGCTTTGGCGGGTCGGTGTGGACTTGTTGGGGCGAAGGGCCTGTTTCCACACTGTAAGTAATCTAATCTAATAATCCTCTGCTGGTTCACCAACTCCACTGTGCAAACAGTAGGCTTCATAGAATCCATTCAGTTTGGAATTCATTCCATCTAGTTCACACTGACCAGCCATAGAGAGTCCCACAATCATTCCCATCCCTTTAACCCTGCGTTTCACATGGCTAATCCATCTAAACTGCACATCCGTAAGCATTATGGACCACTTAGCGTGGCCAATCTATTTAATCTGCACATCTTTGAACTACAGGGGGAAGTAGAGAACTCATCGTTTGCTTGAGAATGCATCAATAACTTTGAATCACCCACATTCATGCTTCAAAGAATAGCCTTGGCAACAGAGAGGAGTTTGTCTGATCCCTTGCAATGCTGTCTCTGAGATATTAGAGAAGGAGGTGGACATGTCTAGCATTGACCTGCTGGCACCATTGGGTCATTAAAAATGCTTTCGCACTTATCATTTGTCAGAGTGTAGAGCAAATAAAATGCAGTTAGCAGAACGTGCAGAGCATGCTATCAAATGATCTCATCTTCTTCCACAATGGTTCACTTGTAGACGTCTGGAGACAAATGCTGTGGAGCACGACATTTCTCCATATGATCCTCAGTACAATTGAAATCCTCTCCACACCAGTCTAGAGAGAGAGAGAGAGAGAGAGAGAGAGAGAGAGAGAGACAGAGAGAGAGAGAGAGAGAGAGAGAGAGTCTGTGTGTCTGTGTGTGTATGACTGAGTCTGTCTGTCTGTCTGTGTACTGTTGATGTTGGTGTCAGTTTGTATGATGCTGTGACCTGCTGCCCTCCCTCCTTCCAGATGGTTTTCACCCTCCGCCATTGTCTGTGAAATGGAGTGGAAAGGCCAGCAGAGTGTGGAATTCCATCACTTTAACCAACACAGGGACCACCAGACCATTCCCACACAGAGGTACACGCACACACACTAATACACACAGTTACATGCACTATTACATGCACGAAGATGCAGACATATGAATAAATACCCACACAGAGATACACTGACATGAGACAAACATGGGAGTCAATCGGTATTTCTCTTTCTCTGTGGCAAATTCTCACTATTTCACCCACTCTGTATAGTGTACAATATTATTTCTATTTCTCTGTTTGCAGCATGTCAGTTTTCTTAAATGGCTCTTTGGGATGTGTGTTGTTATTTCTGACGCTCCTTTAGTATCAGTGTACACCTTGATCACATCAGTGAATCTGTCAGTATTTCAATTGTTCTGTAGGGGAAAGTAAGGACTGCAGATGCTGGAGATCAAAACCGAGATTGTGGTGCTGGAAAAGCACAGCAGGTCAGACATCATCCGAAGACAAGGAGAATTAGCATTGTAGGCATAGGCCCTTCATCAGCCCTGTAAAAAATCCGGATTCTGGCCTGACTTACTGTGCTTTTCCAGCACCAACTCTCCGCTTTGATCTCCAGCATCTGCTGTCCTTACTTTCTGGCTTGCTGTGCTTTTGCAGCACCACATTCTCTTTCAGTTATTTTGACTGGCGCGTGACACGATGACAACTTCGATGCCTTTGGATGTCAGCAAACCTGGAAGAATTTTGAAGTGTGTGGAGGATGGAGTGCAACAGCAACAGGACAACGCCAACTTGGTGTAGGGTTCAGGTATATTTCATACGGCGATCGATGCAAGACAGTGTGAGGTGATGCAGTTTGGAAGGAAAACATGCTGTGCTTTTATAAAGTGGGTGCAGGAGCAGAGGGACCTCGGTGTGTATGAGCACAGATTATTGAAGACGTCAGGACAAGTGGGGAGAGCAGTAACTATCACAGATTAGTTTCAGTATCTGAGCTGTTTACAGGGGGAGGTGTAGGACGGAGTCTCCGTGCTCCTTTCCTGGGAGGTGGTGGTGACGATGTGTTGTGAGCCCACCCTCTTGCCCACCGCGGGGATTCCATTTGTAGCAGCTCGATACAAAAGGGAGATGCCATCAGGGTCACGGCTTCTAAGTTGGGCCAGGGGGAAACAGAACTACCAATGGATTTAACTTGAGAATTTCCCTTCACTGAACATTGCTCCTTACTCGGTCGGTGGGACGTGGATGTTTCAGAATCTCCACACGAGGCGTCCCGGTCTTCTCCGGCTCGTACCAGGGTCCTCCCCACATGGCCAGTGAGGGAACGGCTATCGGGCACTCCACCACCAGGCTTGGCCCTTTCTGTCCTATTCCAGGCTGTTTCTCCTGGAATGGGTGGGAGGGAGGGAGGGAGGTTGGGTGTGGGAGGTCCTGCTGTTAGTGCTGGTGTAGGTGTGAGGGGGGAATGAAGAGGTTTTTGGAGGGGCGTCTGTCCACAGTGTTGTATCCCTGCAGTGTTGTTAGTGTGGGGGGTATAGTGGAGGTGAGAGAAACAGAGAGAGAGGGGGAAGATGCTACATGCAGCAGTGAGAATGTTGGAGGATGAGCCTTGTTATGGGGTAGGTGCTATAACAGATATACAGTGAAAGTGAGGGAGCAGAGAGAATACGGTGACCCTTATCCTTGTAGCATTGTAGGCATAGGCCCTTCATCAGAACGGGGAAGGTTATTGATGCTTGTCCTGTATTGCTGGACATTTCTTCAGACCGCAGATACTGCAATGAGCTGGGCGGTGAGCTCAGATCATGCTCGTTGGGTCTGGTGATGTGGCCCCCCTCTGGGAAGAGAATGTTCCCCCTCTGTACTAGCCCATCCGCCAGGACCTCCGTGCCCCTGCCGACAAACTGTGGTGTAATTGCCCCTTATCTGCCAAGCTCGGGGTAAACATTGCAGGGCAGTTCCTAAAAGAGAAAGTTCAAAAATGTGCCCGTTTGGCCTTTTAAAGCTGGCCACAGTGCCAGGGATCACGGAATATCCAAGGGTATCCGAGCGATGGTGAGTACCTCCAGCCATGATGGGTGTTAGAATCAGTCTGGCATTGAATGAGAGGGACACCATGGGGAGGGGATGGTTGTTAATGAGGTGAGTTCGATACCATAGCACCAGGAAACTAGCTCAGCCTCGTGTTGACGATCCCTCTATCACATTCAACGAACATAGCACTGAGACAAATTATTGTTAGATTCAGCCCAATGGGTCGGAGTCTGTGCTGATCCTACTCCCAGTTACAATGCTGCAGAACAAATTTTAATCCAAAATTCTCCTGAACTCACACCAATATCCCATTCACCAATCATTCCTGGAAGCACTGGCTAATGTTACAGGATACTATACGCTGGTGAGTGATCTCATGCAGTGTTACTGAGAAACGTACTGGGGTGATGGACACAGTTCCACACCCTGGTCGCATGTCTCATCTAGGCTTATAGATCAATACACTGCTGTGATCTGCATAACTTTCCACTCTGTGTAGATTAGGGATTTTATTGTACAGTACACCAGTCCGGTCTACACAGTATATCATACTGAACACATATCTCATCTGGGTTTATAGATCAATCACTTCAGAGGTCTGCACAGTGTTCTACTCTGGACCGATTGCCGTGTTGTGTTCAGCAATACACGAGCATGGTATGCATAGTGCTCCATGCTGAACAGATATTTTCTCTGGGTTTATGGTGTCTGGGCTGGTTCTCTGAGGTGGATTGAGAATGTGATAGAACTGATGACTTCAACTGATATGGCAATGCTTTTAGTTTTGTTCTCATTCTTGTGGTTGGACCCTCCAAATTCTGACTCCACCGGCCAGTCCCATTCTTCAATCTATCTCCATCGTTCAGTAACGTGTTGCTCCATGTGGTATTGTCCATTTCAAATGTGAGTAAAACTTCTATTTCACTGGCCTTTGACGTTGCTCTCCCTGGAGAATTGGGATTCATTGCGATAAACCTCAGTAAGGTCACTCCTCAGACTCAACACTCCAGGGAATATAGCTCCAGCCTATTCGTACTCTCCGTGTAGCTCAACATCACCCACTCCTAACACCAGCAACATACTTGTAAAAGTTTTCTGCACTCTTTCAAATTTTCTAAAGCAGGGAGAACTGAATTCAAGGCAGTATTATGGAAGTCGCTGAACCTAGTGTGTTGGCGAAAGTGAGTATTGCAGGTACTGAAGGTTAGTGTCGATAATGTGGTGCTGGAAAAGCACAGCAGGTCAGGCAGTATCCGAGGAGCAGAAAAACCGATGTTTCAGGCAAAAGCGATCTCGGATGCTGCCAGCCTTGCTGGCCTTTTCCAGTACCACACTCTGAACCCAGTGTATATCCCAAATGGTATCCTTCTTCAAAGATCGCAATTTTCCCTCCCACGTGGTCGACGATGCCCTCCAGCGCATCTTATCCACGTCCTGCACCTCCGCCCTTGAATCCCACCCTTACAAACGCAACAGGGAAAGAACACCCTGGTCCTCATCTTCCTCCCTACCAAACCACTAGATGCAATGCACCATCTGGGCCACCTACAAACAGACCCCACCACCAGTGTTATACTTCCCTCCCCACCCTCCCTGTGCTCCATAAAGAACATTCCCGGTTCGACTCCCTTATCAGGTCCACGCCACCCACCAACGCACCCTCCCATCTTGGCACCTTACCCTGCCACCGCAGGAGTTGTAAAAGCTGCATCTTCACCTCCCCCTCACCTCCGTCCAATACCCCAAAGGAAACTTCCACGTCAATTGGGTTTTTATCTGCACTTCCACACGTGACATCCACTGTATCCGTTGCTCCCGATGTTAGCTCGTCTACACTGGGGAGACAGGACACCAACTTACGGAACACTCCAGAGAACATCTGTGGGACACCCGCACCAACCAATCAAACTGCACCGTAGCTGAACATTTTAACTCCCCCTCCCACTCCGCCATCGACAAGCACGTCCTGGGCTTTCTCCACCTCCACTCCTTCACCACCCGATGCCTGGAGGAAGAAAGATTCATCTTCCGCCCTGGGACCCTGAAACCACATGGGATCAATGATGATTTCACCAGTTTTCTCATTTCCCGACCCCCACCTTATCTCAAATCTAACTTTCCAACTCAGCACGGCCCTGTTGATGTGTCCTACCCATCCATTATTCTTCCCACCTATCCCTTCCACCCTCCTCTCCGACATACCACATTCATCTACCTCTCATATTCTTAGCTTTCTTCCCACCAACCCCACCCCATCCCATTTATCTCTTTACACCCTTGGGCCTCAAGCCGCTTTCCTAATGAAGGGTTTACACACAAAATGTTGATTCTCCTGCTCCTTGGATGCTGCCTGACTGGCTGTGCTTTTCCAGCACCACATTCCCGACTCTGATCTTCAGCATCTGCAATCCTCACTTTCTCCCTTGAGTTAGTGTATCCAGAAATTTCCTCACCAGACATCTTCTGCAGCTCGTCTGACATTTAAACCCTGTCTCCTTTTATAGACAGAGTGGGACATGAACAAACCTGCAGTGCTCTTACAGTACCCGTACAATCAAGGAAAAATATTTTTTAAATGTACGATTCATAGTCCATTCAGTAACCCTCATCCATTCCATCCAGAATGAGTAAATATTATTCCGTTTTATTGTAATATGAGATGTGATGTAAGGAAGAGGTTAACTGAGCCTGTTTGTTCAGTGATTGTGATTAATGTCAGTCTCCATGGGTTCTAAATACCCCAGTGGAGAGTTCCCATCTTTTAATCATAAATGGGTGCCGTTCAATGTGTTATGCCATAGCATGAGCGGGAGAATCACCAACAGCACTAACAGGGATCAGCAGCTCCAGACAGACGCGAGGAGAGATCAGAATCTGAGAATATTAGATTGGAATGTTCCAACAATGGATCAGAATAGGAGAATATTTGGCTGGAATGTTCCAACAATGGATCAGAATCTGAGAACATTAGACTGGAATGTTCCAACAATGGACAGGAGTTTATCCCTTTATATTTGGTATCTTTCTATGTATTATGGTCGGTTGTCATTATCATGGCGGATCTATTGTGCACTTCGCATTATTCAATATATTTATTATCCTCTCCTGTCTATCGTTGGTGTACCTGGTAAGTCTCACTGTCCAGATACTTTTTGTATAAACCAGTTACGACTGCATTTGTGTTCTTTCGTGTAGTCTACACTTCTTGCCCCCAATACTGTTCCTGGTGAGACTTTGAATCCAGTTCAATTCCTGTCTCCCTCTTTGCATCTGGCTGTATTACTCATGGGTCTCTATGTTGACCTACTCAGTTGCAGATATGAACCATTGTCTCTCTGCCCTTGTTATTTAAATATTGGGAGTGTGGAGGTCATTGTCGTCTATTATATTTACAAACTCCTATTTCTTCCTGGGGCTCCATCCCATCCCTGGCCAATATCTTTCTTCATTCATTTCTGGGTCTTGGGCATCGCTGGCTGCACAGCATTAATAGCCCATTCCTATTTGCCCTTGAAAAGGTGGTGAGCTGCCTTCTTGAATGGCTGCAGTCCACTTGCTGTGGGTTTACTAACAATGCCAGTAGGGAGTGAATTCCAGAAATTTGACCCAACGATTCTGAAGCAACAGCAGTATAATTCCAAATCATGGTGGTGAGAGTTTTGGAGTGTGGGAGGTGGGGGGCGGTGGGGATTGGTGCGTGTAGGTGAAACATGCAGGTTGTGTGTGAAACAGACGAATCACAACTTTGGTGAACCCTTTAGCCATGAGCTGATTCCTGACACCATGTCCTGACCATTATTAAATTTAACTACACACTGCTCCCGAAAGTACTTCACTGTCTTAAGTCATGTGCTGTTTGAATCTCGAACTGTGAAATACAGACTTAATGATGACAACAATCTGCTGCTGACACTCTCAGGTTAAAACCTGCAGAAACAAATCTGATTCGAACTCACACCAAAATTCCATCCATCTGACATTGCTGTTCACGCTGATCTGTATCGCTATTGTGTCTGGCAATGTCTTTATTTTACTATTCTTAAGCACTTTAACTTATCTGTTCTTGAAACCTCCCTCAGTCTCTCTGTGTCGTTTATCCAAATCCCTGCCAGTGGTTCATATTTAATCTGTTTTCCTTCATGTGTATTTTCTCTCATGCAATGATTTTTGCATTCAACACCCAAATGCATCACACACACGCACCCGCGCACGCGCGCGCGCGCACACACACACACACACACACACACACACACACACGTGCATGACACACACACACAGACACAAACACATGCATGCTCGCGCACATGCACACACACACCTTCACTTATACTGGTCCAATGGAGATGGAAATCCTCTCCTTTTAGACAGTAATCTGTTGTGTGTATCATTCCCATATGATAATAAAGTTTTGCAATACTCCCCATGCTGGGCAGATAGTGCAGTTTACTGAGCAATACACTAGCATAGCGTGCACAGCTCTCCATGCTGGGCTGTCATCTTGTCCCAGCGGACGTTATTTGAATTGTTCTGTGAAGCAGTTTCAGAATTTGATTGAACAAACCATTTCAATTCACCTGAAAATACCATTATTCAATGTTCTCATTCTTGTAATTTTGCTTTCGAAGGATTCACTCCTCCAGTTAGTCCCACTGCTCTGTCTTTTTTCCCCATATTTCCACAACAGGTTCTCAGGTAATTAACTATCTGTTTCTGTCTTTAATGTGCATCTCTCTGTCCTTCTGTCCCTGTCCGTGACCTTGGTTTCTGGCTCCCTAGTGTATCGACTGCTGGCATGGTGAAGCTCAGAGACGATGAAATGGTGTGTGTCAGGCTGTTGTTCACTTCCCAGCGTGTCCCATATGGTGCTCCATGGACAATTGGGTGTATGTCAGGCTGTTTGTATCCCTATCGGAGGAGGTATCTGGGGAATATAAGGTGAAGAAAGCATATGAGCTTGTGGCAGAAGCCGACAGACAATGTTTCAGGAATCTAAAAAAGGGTCCCTGATTTAAACGCAAATTGAGTTTGAAAGAATCAAAGTAATTTTGAAAGGTGCGTAAGGGTATAAAAATCTGAGCAAACCTATGACACTCTTAGAAAGGTTCTTTTTTCGAACGAGTTCAAAAATTCACTTCCTGCAATAGTGTGAAGTCGTGCAGAAGAGTAGAGAGTTACAATGGCAAGATTAAAAGCAGAAATGGCTGATGATTATGAGTTCGTCCATAAATCAAAGTTTGGATACCATGATGGATTGAGAAGAATGTATCAGAACTTCTTAAAATATACACCTGTGAGAGTAAGATTGACTGGCACAGGCCAGGAGTAGCAGGAAACGACGTTACAACATTAAGAGGTGCAGAGGCATGTAATTTCTTGATGCTGAGAAATGAGGAGACATGTCATTCAGAAGAACTATTGGAGAGATGCAAATTGTTCCATTATGTAACGTGTGGTTGGTGTGTCCGGTGAAACCATTGGTGTTGGTGTCACAACATTTCAGCATTTAACTTGCAAATAATGTGCCCAAGACAAATCTATATAGATTAGATTACTTACAGTGTGGAAACAGGCCCTTCGGCCCAACAAGTCCACACCGACCTGCCGAAGCGCAACCCACCCATACCCCTACATTTACCCCTTTACCTAACACTACGGGCAATTTAGCATGGCCAATTCACCTGACTTGCACATCTTTGGACTGTGGGAGGAAACCGGAGCCCCCGGAGGAAACCCACGCAGACACGGGGAGAACGTGCAAACTCCACACAGTCAGTCGCCTGAGTCGGAAATTGAACCCAGGTCTCTGGCGCTGCGAGGCAGCAGTGCTAACCACTGTGCCACCGTGCCGCCCACCGTATGATATACGATCATAACACCTAAACGTCTTTGGAGAAGTTCAGGGAGAAAACATCTGGTCTGTTCAGATATAGGTTTTTATTGCTGCCATTCGATTTGGAAGTTATACAGGTGACAGGACAAGAAACTGTACTTGCTGACAAGTTGTCGAGACTTGAATGAAGAAAGACAGAGGCGTTCTGCGGCAGGAGTATACAGACTGAAATAGAATGGAGTTGTGAATGTTTGCATACTTACTGTCAATGTCGTATATATGTATTGTGGTCCACTAATAGAGTAAGAATAATGGGGTTAAAAAGAAGCTGCTGTTGTGTATTAACGGTTCGTTTTGTCAAAGGAGCAGATGTGACAATGCTGTCATTTTGAAAATGTTATTTTCTCTTTTTTTTTGAAGAGAAGTCTGAAGGCAGAGATGCCTAACTGCCTACTGAAAACGGCTGAAGTAACTAACTGACGAGGCCTTTAGGTTTTATTAAAACAGTGGTAACAAATGTAGGGCAGTGTCCAGCTCTCCCAGACCAGATCTTCTCATTTTGATTTCAGCTGCAGCTTTCAGAAGCTGCTCGGTGTCCCAGGCGGGTTGGAAGCTTCAATACATGATCTCGAGCTGCCCCTCTCTGTGAAACCTCTCTTGAAGATGCTTCTTCCTGGATTGGAGAACTGCAGTTAAGAATCTGTGTTTGAATGTACCTTTGTGTCAAGGAACATGTTTATGGGACAGTATTAGCACAGTTAATTAGTAGAAGGCACTGTATCTATTGTTTGTGTAAGTGTTCCAATTGTGAAGCTATCTCAAATTGTTCATCTGTTTGATTGTGTTTTAACTGGATTGTTTGAATGGATTACATATTACTTAACGTTGAGTAGGTTGACCAGTTGCAACATTTGTGGAACGCACAGTTCACATCTACAATTAAAATAACGAAAAGTTAGGGTCTCGGCTACCTTTTTAAAATATTTTGAGGGGTCTGGTCAGTCCATAAGTCTTGTAGCTGAGGGGCGTCTGACTGACCCCTGTTATTGAAAAGTTAGTGGAGGTGCTGGGGATGGTTTTCTGGAGGTTGTGCTGTGAGCTGCCTCAGACATTCAGGGAGACCTGAGGATTTGGTGACCCAACTCGGGATGGAGCATGGAGACTGTAGTTACAGTATCTGGGTGTGTAACATGCACAACAAATGGAACAGAGGCTGCAGAGAGGGGAAGCTTGGAACCATGGAGTGAGTGCCTGTGGAGAAAGGGATCTGCGGTATCCGTTTGTGTTTTCGCCTGGACAAACACACACTCTCACTGTCCCCGTTACATAGACTCATGCACACTCTCCCTTTCCGCTCCACACACACACACATACACACACACACACTCACACTCCCCCTGTCTCACATGCGCACATGCACACTCTGCTCTGTCACACGCAGGCACACCCAAACCCACTATATATTCATCCCGCACTCACACACACACACTCCCCCTCAGTCTCTCTCACTTGCACACATTCTCTCTCTCCCCCTCACAGAGGCACACCCCCTCACACACACGTACACGCACACACACGTATGCACGTACAAATCTGCGGCGTGAATTTGCATTTGTATTTGCAGTTACGCTTTATTTTGTTCCAAAAACATACAATTTGGAGACAGTCAATCAATGTGGCATTTTATGAACTCCTGAACTCGGAACAAACCCAGTCTGACTCCAGATGAAGACACAGACAAACTCCAAACAAGACCTCACTACTGAAATACATTGCCTGATCGGAGGCATCACCTCCTTTACATCGATAATGTCTGCGATTTGCATATCCATCAATCAAAACCTACACCTCGATTCTAAGTGATTAAGGATATAAGAGCCATCTTATGTGTGTACCATTCATGCACATGAGTTGTACAATCCTTTGATCTTTTCCTTATAACTTCTGAGTCTAAGGTCTTCATCTCTCTCTAAGACTTAACGAAGAAGCAACGCTATGGAAGCTTGTGTTTTCAAATAAACCCGTTGGACTCTAACCGACTGTCGTGCGAATTTTGACATTGTCCGGCCCAGTCCAAAACTTATTATTGCTTATCCCATTATCTCTCTTAGTAAATAAATCTTTCCTTTCCCCATGTGGCCTTGTCTTGCATATTAATCTATTGTGAGGCACATTACACACTACTGTCTGGGAATCGAGATATATTACATCTAGATGAGCCCCATTACCGATCTCTTAAACGAGGAATCAGCGGGCTAAAAGTTGACATGACATGGATTTAACGAGCACAATTAAGGAGAATCCCAAAGCATCTTATTCTTATATAAGAAGCAAGCGGTTAACTAGAGAAAGGATTGGTCCACTAAATGATAATGAAGGAAGGCTGTGTGTCGAACCTGAAAGAATTGGTGAGATTCTGAATGATTACTTTGCATCAGTGCTCACTGAGGAGAGGAACATGACGAATGTTGAGATTAGAGATAGAAATTTGATTAGTCTGCACCATGTTGACAGAGGTAAGGAAGGTGTGTTGGGTACGCTAGAGGTTTTAAGGTGGACAAATCCCCAGATTGCTGAAGGAGGTGAGAGAGGCCCTGACAGATATCTTTGTGGCATCCTTAAATACATGTGAGGGACTGGAGGACTGGAGGATTGCTCATGTTGTCCCCTGTACAAGAAGTGTACCAGGGATATTCCGGGTAACTACAGACCATTGAACTTGATATCAGTGGTGGGAAAGTTGCTGGAGAAGGTACTGAGGAATAGGATCCATTCATATTTAGAAAAGAATGGGTTTGTCAGTGATAGTCAACATGAATTTGTGCAGGAGAGATCGTGCCTTACCAACTTAATAGAGTTCTTCGAGGAAGTGACCAAGTTGATAGAGGAAGGAAGGTTGTTGATGTCATACACATGGACTTTATAAGGCGTTTGATAAGGTTCACCGTGGTAGACTAATGGAGAAATTGTATTCATATGGTGTGCAGGGTGTTCTAGCCAGGTGGATAAAGAACTGGTTGAGAAACAGGAGACAGAGTAGTAGTTGAAGTTAGTTTCTCGAATTGGAGAAAGGTGACCAGTGGTGTACTACAGGGGTCAGTATTGGTGCCACTGTTGTTTGTAATATATGTAAATATTCTGGAAGAGGGCACTGTTGGTATGATCAGCAAGTTTGCAGATGATATGAAGGTTGGTGGAGTAGCAGAATGCATAAGGGACTGTCAGAGAATATAGGAGAATATAGATAGACTGGAGAGTTGGGCGGAAAATTGGCAGATGGCGTTCAATCCAGACAAATGTGAGGTGATGCATACAGGCAAGACTAATTCGAGAGCAAACTATACAATAAAGAAGAGCCTTGAGAAAAGTTGATGGGCAGAGAGATCTGGGAGTGCAGGTCATTGTACCCTGAAGGTTGCTGCACAGGTGGATAGAGTGGTCAAGAAGGCAGAGAGTACACTGGCCTTCATTGGACGGGTATTGAGTATAAGAGCTGCCAAGTCATGTTAACATTGTACAAGACATTGGTTCGGCCGCATTTTGAATACTGTGTATAGTTCTGGTCGACACATTACCAAAAGAATATGGACGCTTTGGAGAGGGTGTAGAGAAGGTTTTCGAGGATGTTGCCTGGTATGGAAGGTGCTCGCTATGAAGAAAGGTTGAGTAGTTTAGGTTTATTTTCATTAGAAAAAGGGAGATTGAGTGGGGACCTGATTGAGGTTTACAAAATCATGAAGGGTATAGACTGGGTGGATAGAGACAAGCTCTTTTTCCCAGGGCGAAGGATTCAATAACGACAGGTCAAGCTTTCATGGTGAGAGGTGGAACATTTAAGGGGGATACACGCAGCAGGTACTTCATACAGCGGGTGGTGGGCGTTGCCAGCAGAGGTGGTAGAGGCAGGCACGGTAGATTCATTTAAGATTCGTCTGGACAGATGCATGAGTAGGTGGGGAGCAGAGGGATACAGAATCTTAGGAATTGACCAATAGGTTTAGACAGTACATTTGGACCGGCTCAGGCTTGGAAGGCCGAAGGGCCTGTTCCTGGGTTGTAAATTTTGTTTGTTATTTGTTTGTCACATTTTTAAGAAAGCTAGTCAAATCATTCAAACATGATTTATTCTTCATAAAACTATGTTGACTGTGCTGGATTCTGGGAGAAAGTGAGGACTGCAGATGCTGGAGATCAGAGCTGAAAATGTGTTGCTGGAAAAGCGCAGCAGGTCAGGCAGCATCCAGGGAACAGGAAAAATCGACGTTTCGGGCATAAGCTGAAGAAGGGCTTATGCCCGAAACGTCGATTCTCCTGTTCCCTGGATGCTGCCTGACCTGCTACGGTTTTCCAGCAAGACATTTTCAGCTGTCCTGGATTGTGGCTTGACTTTGAAAATTTCTTGTTATTAATTCCTTCATAATGGACTCTAACAATTTGTCTTCAATACCAATAGATTTCTTACAACTTTTCATTCCCTAATGAATTTGGTTATTATAATTTCTTTGCTTTCTATAACCTCAAAATTTCCATTCACAATACCTGTGTAACAGGCGCAAGGCTGTAAAAGATCTGTGCTAATTGCTGTGAAAGAGACATGAGGAGCTGATTGGGCACATTCTGTTCCTGATTTATACACTCGCGGGGCTGAATGTCCTCTTGGTGTTCCTACACTATAGTCTCGATGGCGTGCATGTCCTGCTCCTGTTCCTGACCAAGCCTTTCAAGATCTCAATGCCCTTCTCTTGTCGCTCATTGACAGGTCTGGGTCTTATGGAACCTCCCTGCTCAAATGTCACTTTTCAAGCGCTGAAATATGCAGGCAAGTTGTGTTGCCCACACTGGGTAGGTCAGTGGTTGACAATGCTGCCTCACAGTGCCAGAGATTCGTGTTCAATTACAGTCTCCAATTTCCTACCACAGTCCCAAGATGCGCAGGTTAGGTGGATTGGCCACGCTAAATTACCCATAATGTCCAGGGATGTGCAGGCTCGGCGCATCAGTCATGGAAATGCCATATTATAAAGATTGGGTGGGGTCATATTGGGGGGAGCGGAACTGAGGAAGCTGGACTTGATCCCAGCGATCATCGAACTCGATCCCCCCAGTCATCATACTGGATCCCCAGTGCTAGATCCACTTGATCACTGCACCGGTCCAACTGGATCCCTTCCCTCGCTGGACTTGATCCCAGTGATCATTGAACTCGATACCTCCAGTCATCCTACTGAATCCCAGCGCTAAATTCACTGGATCACTGCGCTGGTCCGACTGGATCCATTCACTCGCTCTACTTGATCTCAGTGATAATTGAGCTAGATCTCCCCAGTCATTGTACTGGATCCCTGCACTAAATACACTTGATCGCTGCACCGATCCAACTGGATCCCTTCCCTCGCTGGACTTGGTCCCAGCGATCATTTGTATGTATATGCTTAACTTTTAAAAATCGTTTGATGTCTTTATAATAACTGTGCTAAAATAATACACTTTATTCTTAATATGTATTCGATAGTTTTTGTCTCCCTGAGAAGAGAAAATATGCATCCAGCTGATTTTTCTCAAAGTTGTATATGCTTCTAAAGGATTTCTCATCTAAGTCCCAAACTGATAATGTTTCAGAACAAAAGGCCTTCATTCCAGGAAAGTGTGAAAAAAACATCGTTGATAAGTTTCTAAAACTTTGTTTTTAGGTTAAGGGATCAAAACTGCACATAATGTGCCAGATGTGGTCTTAGCAATGCCCTCTACAGATGTAGACTCGTAAAATGTGAAGCTGGAAAACCACAACAGGTCAGGCACACCCAACGAACAGGAGTCTCGATGTTGCAGGCATATTCCTGATGAAGGACTTATACCCGTGACGCCAATGTTCCTGCTCCTCGGATGCTGCCTGATTGTCTGTGCTTTTCAAGCCTCACACTGTTCGACTCTGATCTCCAGCAACTGCACTCCTCACTTTTACCGGTACAGATGCAGTAAAACATTCCTGATTAAACCTGGTACTCTTTGCCAGAAATACAATTATTCCACTTAGCTTTCCAATCACTTACAGCAAGTGCAGACTAACTACATATGATTCGTGTACCAGGATCATGAATACCGTCTGTATCACAGAGTTCTGCAATCACTCTCCACTTAAATTGTTTACCATTGTTTTATCCTTCCATCCAAAATAGACAACTCACATTATGCTATATCTGGATAAGGTTTGCTCACGAACCTCCCTTTGCCTATATCACATTGATGACACACGACCTCCATTTGATGACATACTGGATGACCAGCTTGGTGTTTAAGCTAATTGGGCTTTGATATATCCAGTCCCTTCCTCCAGATCTTTGGTCCAGATATTGATCGTTGATGATCCCATAGTGATCTCTGAGGCACTCCACCACTTACAGCTTTGTAATGTGAAAATAAGCATTTATCTCTACTCTATCCTGTTAGCAACAGCTTCCTGTGTAGCAGCTCACGTAGTTTTAATGGCCTCCTGTGCAGTAAAATGTACTCAATCAGCTAAAATGATTAGTTCTAATTTCCTCTGTAACACGTTAAATAGGCACAATGATCTCCTCCAGTCTCATGGTAACGATAATGACTGGCTGAATGAGAAGGCCCCCTATCTCTGTCACAGCGTCGAGGGTGGGTGGAAGGCACCATACATGGGGTAGTGACAGCAGTATATCCCTGTAACAGCATCGAGGGTGGATTGAGGGAACAACAAGTTGGATAGGGCCAGCAGTATATTTCTGTAACCGCATCGAAGGGTGGCTTGAGGGAACGACACATGGGGTAGGGACAGCAGTATATCCTTGTAACAGCATTGACCGTGAATTACGAGAGCAACACATGACGTAGGGACAGCAGCATGTCTCTGTAACAGCCTCGAGGGTGAATTGAGGGAGCAACACATGGGGTAGGGGCAGCAGTTGGTCATTCGGTGCCACTAGTCAGAATGCTCATGACTGATCCGATTGCGTTTGACCATCCGTCTCCTGTCTGTTCTCAATAAATATTGACTTTCCTGTCCAGCAAAGATCAGTCGAGCTCAGCCTTGAATATCTTCAAAACCTGAGTCTTCACTGCTCCCTGAGGATGAGGACCCTACAGATAGTACAACACTAAAGTGAAAGGGGCGACTTTATTTCAGTGTGGAACCTGTTATTTTAATCTGTGTTAACCTAACATCAAAGCACCACTTCTTTTGAAACACAAGGACAGAATAATTAGGCATAGACATAAACCATTCAGCCCTCTAAACCTGTCCAATAGTACCACTGATTCTTTTCAATCAAATATGTATTAAACTCATTCTCTGCTCCTGTCCCAGGAAGAGAATAACTGATAGCATGACACCACACGGGCATTAAAAACGCTGAATTAGGACATTCGGCCCATCGACTCTGAATGCCATTTAATACTGGCTTAGAGATTTCTCAACATCATTCTCCTGACTACTCTCTGTTACTCTTGACATGCTTATTCATCAAAAACCTATGTATCTCTGTCTTATGAGCACTAGTGTCTGTGTCTCTGTGCGTCCATATGTGTACTTGTGTGTGTTTGTTCATGTGTCTGTGTGTTTGTGTATTTATGTGCTGACATCGGTTCATCTGTGCATTCACCTGTGCGTTTTACTTGTGTTTGTGTCTATTTGTGTGCGACTGTCTATGTCTCCATATGCCACTACTTGTGTGCGGTTCTATCTCCGTGTATGCACTGTGAGTGTCAGTATATGAGCGTGTCTACATATGTCTCTGAATATTTCTGTGTCTGCATCTCTCTGCAATGAGATATTTTTTGTTTTGGGAGGGAGAAAATTGTGACAACAGACGGAATGGTTAAAGTGCGAATTGCCCTTCACTGAACATTGTTTTTTTTGTTTTTTTTGCTCAGTTGGAGGGACATGTATGTCACGGAATCTCCAGACGACACGCCCCGGTCCACTTCGGCTCATACCAGGGTCCTCCCCACATGGCAGGCGGAGGGGGGGGGGGGGGGAGGTGGAGGAGGGATCAGATATCGGGTGCTCCACAATCGGACCTGGCCCTTTCTCTCCTATTACAGTCCGTTTCTCCTCGAATGGGAGAGGGAGTGATGGTGGGAGTGCGTGGCCCTGCTGTTAGTGCTGGTGTAGGTAGAGGGAGAGGGGGAATGGTGAGGTGTCCGGAGGGAGTCAGTCCACAGTGTTGTATCCATGCAGGGTTATTAGTGTTGGGAGTATAGTGAAGGGAGAGAGAGCGCGCGGGGTGGGAGCGGGGTGCGGAAGGTGCTGAATTCAATACTGAGAGTAGACGTGTGTGAGCCTTATTTGGAGATAGAGTGTGAGCCTTGTTAGGGGTAGGTGCTATAACAGGCAGTGAGTTTAAGGGCGCAGAGAGAGTACGGTGACAGTTAATTTGACAGAGTGGGGAGGATATCGATGCCTGTCCTGTGATGCTGGTCATTTCTTCAGATCATGTCAGAGTCAAGGTGACCCTTCCCGAATGTCTTTTCCAAGTCTATCACTAATAACGCCTCAATCTTACAAATAGGAAGGAGAAGCAAGCATTGGTGTATTATGTATCTAATACCAATGGTCTCGTGCAAATTCTTGATTAGATTACATTACATTGCAGTGTGGAAACAGGCCCTTCGGCCCAACAAGTCCACAAGCGAAACCCACCCATACCCCTACATTTACCCCTTACCTAACACTACCGGCAATTTAGTATGGCCAATTCACCTGGCATGCACATTTTTTGGATTGTGGGAGGAAGCCGGAGCACCCGGTGGAAACCCACGCAGACACGGGGAGAACGTGCAAACTCCACACAGTCAGTCGCCAGAGGTGGGAATTGAACCCGGGTCTCTGGCGCTGTGAGGCAGCAGTGCTAACCACTGTGCCACCGTGCCGCCCACATATAATTCTGTGCATTATATGCTCTGAAAATTAGAGATGCAAATATTGTGGATGCAGCAGTATTACTGCATGATCTCAAATTGCATATAAACTGTGAAAACTAAGTGACTGCTAATGTTGTGAAAAATAAATTCCATACGTGTATAACAGGTTGGTTGAAGAGTATGTTGTGCCTCAAACAAGATAGCAGGTTATTTTGGATTTGGTGATGTGTGGTCAGAAGGACTCATTATTAACCTTGCTCTGAGAATGAGAGACGTTAATATGTTATATTTTACACAGCACCAGCATACAATATAGAATGTTTGAGCATGAAGTGGTAGACACGCAATGGTTGTTAGAGTCATAGAATCATGGAGTCCTGCAGCATGGATACAGGCCCTTTGGACCAAAGTGGTCCGTGCCGACCAAAATGTCCATCCTGCTAATTCCATTTCCCTGCCCTTGTCCCTTATTCTTCTGAACCTTCCCTATCCGCGTATTTGTCTAAAAGCCTTTTGAATGTTGTTAATGTAAGTGCCTCAACCAAATTCGGTGTCTGCTAATTTCATATGTGCACCAACCTCTGCGTAAAAAAGTTACCGTTCAGGATCCTTTTTATTCTTTCACCTCTAACCTGATGTCCTCTCGTCCTTGATTCCCAAAACTGGGAAAAAGAATGAGTGCATTCACCTTATCCACGCATCTCATGATCTTATACAATTCTATACGATTTTCCCTCAGTTTCGTACAGTCAAAGGAAAATGTTCAGGTCGGTCCAAACTCTCCCTCCAGCTCAGCCCATTGAGTACTGGCAACATCCGTGTACATTTCTTCTGTCCTCTTTCCAGTTTAATCGCATCCTTCCTATGGCAAAGTGAACACAACCGAACACGATACTCCAAGTGCAT
Organism: Chiloscyllium plagiosum; assembly: GCF_037043375.1. Classification (NCBI taxonomy): domain Eukaryota; kingdom Metazoa; phylum Chordata; class Chondrichthyes; order Orectolobiformes; family Hemiscylliidae; genus Chiloscyllium; species Chiloscyllium plagiosum. Next base: position 83,675,311 of record NW_028270159.1, read on the forward strand.
GCCTCACCAGCGTCCTGTACAACTGCAATATAACTCGCCAACTTCGATACTCAGTGCCCTGACTGATGAAGGCCAGTGTGCAAAAAGCCTTTTTCACTGCCCTGTCTACGTGCAACGACTTTCAGAGAACCACGGACCTGAACTTCAAGGTCCCTCTGTTCGACTACACTCCTTCAGGGTTTAATATTCACCACGAAACTCCGACCTGGATTTGACTTTCCAAAATGGAACAACCCACACATATCTATATTAATCTCCACTTGTCATTTCTCGGCCCACCCCCAGCTGAAAAAATGTCCTGCTGCAATTTCTGATAACCTTTCTCACTGTTCACAGTAATGCCTATTTTATTGTCATCAGCCAAATTACCAATCATGCATTCTACATTTTCATCCAAATCATTGGTATCGATAACAAACAGTAATAGGCCCAGCACCGACTCCTGAGACACTCCACTCGTCACAGACCTCAAGTCCAACAAGCATCCTTCCAGTATTAGCCTCTGCTTTCTACCATCAAGGAAATTGAGTATCCAATTTGCCAGATTTCCCTGGATTCCATGCTATCGAACCTTTGAGAGCAGCCTATCATGGGGAACCTTATAAAAGGCCTTTCTGAAACCTTGATAGACTACGTCTATCACCATACTCTCATCAACATTCCAGGTCACTTCCTCAAAAGAACGCTAAAGAATTGTGAGCCATGATATCCTATGCACATAGCAGTGTTGACTGCTCCTTATGAAACCGTGTCTTTTGAAATGTATGTATATGTTATCTCTCAGAACCTTCTCAAGGAACTTACATGTCACAGTTGTTAAGCTAACTGGTCTATAGTTCACAGGTTCTTCTTCACAAACACGACTTGAACAAGGGCACAATATTCACTACCCTCCAGTCGTCCGGGACCTCCCCCGTGAACAGCGATGATGCAAAAAGTTCAGCCAGGGCCCCCACAATATCTTCTCTCGCCTCTTGCTGTGTTCTTGGATACACCTGATCAGGACCAGGAGATCTACAGAAATACTGCAATGTCTGAAAAGTATGTCTGTTTCTTTAAGGTAGAATCACGAAAGAAAGGGCAAGTGACTTAATGAAGGTTAACATAATAAATTAAAGATTATATTAATCAAAGGCAGTGAGTTCAGAAGAATTCTAGACATTGTGGAAACCGGAGAATTCTCAGAAATTTGTTTGTGTGGAGTTTGCATATTCTCCCCGTGTCTGTGTGAGTTTCCTCTGGGTGCTCCGGTTTCCTCCCACAGCCCAAAGATTTACAGGTTAGCTGAATTGGAAATGCTTATTTTCCAAAAGTGTTCAGGGCTGCATAGATTAGGTGCATATGTCGCAAAATGCAGAATCAGAGGGGGATGGGTCTGAGTGGTTACTCTTCAGAGAGGCGCGGTGGACCTGTTGTGCCCAAGGTCCTTTTCCACACTGTGGGCTATTAATGATTCTGTGAAAGAAGAACACAAAGACTGCATAAATCTACAATCTGTATTGCAAAGAAAACAAAATAAAAGCGAGGTCAAATGTAGAATTTTATAATCGGGAGAGGAGAGGTTATTGTGGAGAACAGGGCAATGGCCAAGAAAGTAACCAGTTACTTTGCATCTGTCATCACGGAGGAAGATCCAGAAAATCGCTGAGAAATACCAAGTGATCACATGAAACCTGTGGAACTAAAGACATAAAGTCAATTCATATCAATAACAAGGTAGTAGTTGAAGGCTGGCATAGTAGTGTTGTAGCTGGATTGGACATTGCTAAGTCTGATGGGCCAGTTGTACTTCGTATAAAAATATTAGAAATAAATCAGCAATAGACACATTAATTGTGCTGTCGATGACTGTTTTATTTTCCTGTACATTCTGCAGAGGCTGGAAGTTAGTCAATGTGCTCCAAGCATTGTAGATGAATAGAAGGGATTCAAGCATCTGCAAAGGGAAGAAAACATAGTGTGGAGAACTGTAGACCAATTAACTTGACATCTGTCGGGAAACTGATGGAATCTATTATATAGGATCTGATATTGGATATTTAGAAATTAACAGAAACATTGGAGAGAATCAGTATACACTGATAGAGTCTGACAGAGTCTTCATACTTGCAAAACTTTAGAATGATTTGAACTTGTTTATTACAACATAGAAATGGCATACTTCGATTTTTAGAAGGCTTTTTATAAGAACGCATGCAGTGAATTCCTAAATAAAGTAATGTGAATGGTAATTGGAGGAATATATAGAAGTGGAAAGTTAAAGTCAGGTTCGCCTTCATTTAAGAGAAGCAGAACATAGTTGGAAGGTCATGTTGAAGCAGTTTCACAGCTTGCTAATGAGACTGTACATAGAGTATTCATCTAATCTGAGAAAGAATATACTGACCACCGAGGATGTGCAATGGACATTCTCCAGATTAATCCCTCAGATGGCGAGATTGCCTGATGTGGAAACTCGGCCTGTGTTCTTTCGAGTTTCGAAGAATGAGAGGTGATCATAGTGAAATTTAGAAAAGTCACTAAACAAATGCCACGGTGGAAATAAACAGGATTTTTCTCTGGTTGCCTACTCTACATTTAAGGCAAATAATGGCAGGTAAATGATAGACCATTTCAGATTGCAATAAGAAGGCAATTCTTCATTTGAAGGGGACTGGCTAACACAGCGACGTGGAAACCTGCTGGCAGGACAAGATTAGGGAGAATCCCCAGATATTCTACAGGTACGTCAAGTGGAACAGAATAGCCAGGGAATAGGTAGGACTCATTAGTGACTTGCCCAGTTACATCCAAATTAACTTAGTGGTAGGAGACAGAAGGTCTGCTGGTAGAAGTCTGTTTGTTTGTCTGGAGACTCGTATCCAATCGTGTACCACAGGGATCAGTGCTGTGTCCCATATTATTTGTGATTCGGAGATGCCAGTGCTGGACTGGCTTGGGTAAAGTTTAAAAATTGCAGAACACTAGATGAAAGTCCAACAGTTTATTTGGAGGCACGAACTTTCAAAGAGCATAATCACGTGATGAAGAAGCAGCGCTGCGAAAGCTAGTGCGTCCGAATAAAACTGTTGGATTATAACATGGTGTTGTGTGCTTTTTAACCTTATTATTTGTAGTATTTATAAATGATGCATCTGTGAGTATGGAGGTGTTGGGGTGAGTGATAAATCATTTTGCGTTTGACACAAAGTTTGGCTGGTTGGTTGGCAGTGAGGAGGAAGGCCTTATATTACAGGAAGATACAGATGGAATGATCAAATGGGTGGATCAATGGCTGATGGAATGTAACCCTGATAAATATGTGGTGGTGTACTTTGGAAGAAGGAACCAGACAGGGAAGGACTGAATGAATAGAAGCACACCAGGAAGCTCAGAGGGTGCTTCTCCACATATCCCTGAATGTGATTAAACAGATTAATGCACAAGTTGACAAAGCATAGCGACCATAAACATAGCCTTTATTCATGGAGACACAGATTATAAGAGCAATGTGGAACTTTGGTTAGGCCAAATGGAATACTATGTACAATTCTGGGAGCCACATTACAAGAAGTGTGAGATTGCACTGGAGAGGTTGCAGGGGAGATTCACCAGGATGCTCCCTTGGATGGAGTAGATCAACTCGAGTTGTTTACTTTGAAGCAGCGAAGACTGAGAGGGACGTGCTTCAGAAGTAGAAGATTACCAGGGGCATGGACAGGATGGATAGACAGCAGCTGTTCCTTTCAGTCAAAGGGCGAAGAAAAAGGGAGTGCCATTTTAAAGTGAAGGGTTTGATGTTTAGTGAGGATGTGAGGATTGGTTTTCATCCAGAGGCTGTTGGGGTCAGGAATGAACTTCCTGAGAGGGCAGTTGGCACTGGTAACCTCACAACCGTGAATAAATATGTGGTCATGCCCTTGAAGTGCCATAGCATATATGGCTATGTGCCTCGTATCGGAAAGTGGGACTAATGTAGGTCGTGCTGTATTTATGACAGTGCAGAATCAGTGCTTATGTGATTGTATGGGTTGGACGGTCAATTATTGAGCAACATAAGACAGGAATTGATGAGTTTCTGAAGAATGTATTAACTAGGGTGGTAAAAGTGAACTTGTCTCGATGAGCTAGAACAGGGGAAGCTCAAAGTGTCTAATGCCCTGTCCCTTCCTGATGTTTCTGTGCAGTGTGCGGGAAAGCTCTGTCATTGTTGTCACAAGCTCTTAAACATTAGGAAGGCAGCATCTGTCTGGTTGAAAGGACTGTGTTTCCCGTTCCCTTCTCCAAAGCTCGTTGCCGGTGTTCTGTCTAGTTTTATCCTTCAAGAACTCACAGTAATTTGATACAATTGAGTATCTTGCTTGGCCGTTTCAGAGACCTTTTTAGAGTTTATCACATGTCTGTGTGTCTGGAGACACTTGTAGGCCAGACCAACAAGCACGGGAGATTCACTTCCTGAAAGTACATTGGGGAAGGGACAGATGTTTACAATGGACATTAGATTCAAGGTCAATATTACTGGCACCAGATTTTAAGATATTTTGTTAATTGTTTTCAATTTTCACCAGCTGCCAGAGCATTATACTGGTCTGGATCAGTAATCCAGTGACATTTGCACAACAGCACCATCTACACATGGGGACCTATCGGAAACCACACTGACTACATTATTTCTGTGCTGCTTGACAGCTCTGTCAAAAAGAACTCCAACTAATGCGACTATCGCGACGGGACTGAGGGCGTGGTAAATGGTCAGACTGTCGTCATTCACTTGTTATGGGACTGGATATAGTTGAGGAACTTTCCACCTGGCCAGGCAGATGTCAGAATTGGAGCTGGAATGAAACTGCTTCCCCGGCGACACGGCTTGTTGTGCAGCACAATCTTCAGTCCCATTGCAGGAATGGTGTCCGGGCCCATTGCCTTTGTCATATCTCCTGTGTTCAGCTGTTTCTTCATGTCACGTGCAGCGAATCGAATTGGTTGAAGACTGGCATCTGGGATTCTGTGGGCATCATGAGGAGGGTGAGGTGGATTATCGACTCAACACTTCTGGCTGAGGATGGTGCAGATACTACATCCTTGTCTTTTACACTGATGTACAGAGCTGGGGATATTTGTGGAGCCTTCTCCTCCTGTAAGTTGTTTATCAATCCATCGACATTCATGACTGGATGTGGCTTGACTGCAGAGTTTCGATCTTATCTGTTTGTCTTGGGATCATTTCCCGCTCTCCACCAGATGGTAGTTCTGCTGTTAGTGCGGTAGCTTTAATGGGTTGTCATCAGGTTTAGATACACATGGTTCTGACTCTGGCATGTTCACACAAACTCGGCACTGAACCATTACTCTGCTTGATGATAATGGTAGAGTGATGGATTATCCTGTGGTAAAAGCTATGGATTGTGATTGAATGCAATTCTGCTGCGGCTGCTGCTGTGATCTACAGCATCACATGATAACCCAGTGTGAGATGCAATATCTGCAAATCAATTCTACTGACTTTCCCCCAGTTCACACCGAGACCCATTCACCCATCAGCCCTGTACTCAGTGACGTAACCTGGTTTCTGACGTGCGAACACATCCAGTTCCATAATCTCATTCTGCTGAGCGTCTCGCCCTGATGTCACACCTCCAATTTGTTACATTACTCAGGTACTTTAAAATATTAATCTGAATCATTGTCTTTCCCGGAATACCATCTGCTGTGTTTGACGTGAATGTTTTTTTCCTCTGTTTTTCTCTCTGACCATGATTAAGACCTCTGTCGTGTCAGCGATGTTGTTTCAGAGCCAATGAACTTGTGCATTTTGCGTTTTTGTTCCCTTCCCAATGTACAGCACTCTGTGCTGGACAGGGTGTTTGAGCAGATTCGACACACGTCTTTGGAAAATGTTCAAAAACAGAAATTGCTGAAGAAACTAACCAGGTCTCGCTGCATCTTGTGGAGTGAAAGCTGAGTTCACCTTTCGGTCCAGTGACCCGTCGACAAAGCTCCCAGTTTCTACAGCAATTTATGCATTTTTATTTCTGGTATCCATATTTGTTTAATTGAAAATTTGTGCTGTGCCTATTCATATCTGGAGAATCTCAGCAGGTCTGCCAGCATCTCCAGAGACAGAGAAACAGAGCTAGCATTTCAAGTCCAGTGTGACACTTCTTCAGAACAGAAAATGATTGGAAACTGGGCATTTTAGTCACTTGCCAGAGGTGAGGGGTAGGTGACAGGGAAAAGAGGATGTGACAACAGATAATCAGGCTTTTAGCAGTGGTGAACGAGAAGATGATGCAAAATGAATTTAAATTAAGATGTGAATGGGGAAAAGGGGTTCTCTCTATTGAGTGCAAGATAAAGAAGACACAACCACATAAGGTCATACGGACGCCAGGAGGGAGAATATTGAACATGTGGAATTATATGGATCTGGCCAGGGATACATTTTCACTGTAGAGATCATCACCGCCATCAGACAAAGGAATTCAGGTGCTTGACGGCTTATTGGCACTAGTAAGATTTTCATGCTGCCTTATTATTGTAATATAACGAAGAAAACAACTAACAGTATGAAGTTTGGGCTGAGTGCTGTTTACCTGTCACTTTTAATATAGTTTCAAATTTACAGTGCTGATCTTTACATGTTTGTTCTTGAAGTTAATATCAGATGGAGTGTAGGAGGTTGAGGGGTGACATTATAGAAATTTATAAAATCAGGGGAGGCATGGACAGGGTGAAAAGCCAAGGTCTTTTCCACAGGATAGGAAAATTAAATCATAGAGCCATAGATTTATGGTGGAAGAGGGAAAATTTAAATGGGAGGAAGAGATAACTTTTTTATACACAGAGGGTGATGCGTTTATGGAATGAGCTGCCAGAGGAAGCCTGGCAGATGCAAGTACAACTCCAACATTTGAAAGATATTTGGACAAACATATGAATGTGAACCGTTTAGAGGCATATGTGCCAAATGCAAGCAGATGGGAATAGTTTAGTATGGAAAATGTGGCCTGCATGGACAAGTTGGACCAAAGATTGTGCTTGTATGCGATATGACTGTATGAATATAGAATGCGAAGAAAAGGGAAGAAAAAATGTGATGTAAGCAAATCGGCAAGAAATATAAAAACAAGCAGCACGAGCTTTTACATGCATGTAAGAGGAGTTCAAGAGGTGTGTGTGATCTTTGGTAGAAAGAAAGTCAGGCAGGTTTATTGAGGACATTTGGTGGGTGTGACTGGAGAACTGGATACAGGGAACAGACAGATAATTTGCACCAGTATTTTACATCGTCCCTCACAGGTGAAGGTGCTGTAAATATTTCAATGGGAAAGACAAAATGGTAATAGGAGGGAAGATCTTGAACTCTCTCTAACAGAAGGAATAAAGCATTTCTCAAACAGATAAGACCAAGTGTAAACAGGTCATCAACAATTTAGAGCTGGTTTTAAAATAAGTGGTCACAGAGTGGTTGGTGGCACTGTGTGAAATACTCCATAATTCTGGATTAAAGGAGTGACCCAGTGAAACTTGAGACCCTCCAATGTGGCGCCTGTCTTCAAGAAACGAGCGAGACTGAAAGCAGGACCCACTTACCCTCACCATTATTGCTGGGAATCTGTGAAAGTCTGTTATTAAGAAAAAAACTGCAGAGCATTTAGAAAAGCTTCACACATAGTCAGCATGGTCTTGTTAAAGGCGAACTACATTTTGCCTGTAAAATCATGCAAAGTTTTTTCTGGAAATCCATGAGAATGTAACTAGTGGCCTTGATAAAGGGGGATTGGTAGACATGAGGCTTTCCAGAGATTTTCCACAAGATATCACTAAATAAATGTTCTTACGCAAGACAGAAGCTCATAGTATGATGGATAATGCATGAGCATGGGATGACACTTGGTAAACTCTTAGAAATCGGAGAGTCAGGACTCATCGATCTTTATGAAAAAAATGTATCTACTGGAGTACCACAAATATCAGTCCGATGGCAAGAGCTGCTTACAAGAGCTGCACTCAGCTCCTGGCGGCGGGAGCTAAGTGCAATATATATTCGAGTTTGCGGACGACACTGACAACCATAAGGCAGCTGTTATTAAATGGAGAGAACTCCCAAAAAAGGAGCAGTGCAACGGAGTGGTGTGCTTCTGTGTCTGAAACATAACGTCAGCATGTTGATGCAGAAATGTTGGTTCATTAGACTGGTTCCTGGAATGAAAGGATTGAATTATTGAAGACATGAAAAATGCTGAGGCAATCATTCATTGTGGTTTAAATGAATGAGGATGTCATTACGAAAACGGACCAGATACAGAGGGGGCTTGACAAGGTCGGCACTGAGAATGTGATTCCACACCAGGACAGAGTCTCGAACTCAGAGATGTAGATAGAGAGTAAGGAATATCGATTTCAAACTGAGATGTGAAGAAATGTCTTCTTTCAGAAGGTAGTAAATGACTGGAATTTCCTAACCCCGAGAGTTGGGGAGGTTTGGTCACTGATTGTATTTACAGATGGGTGGATTGGTTTGTGACATTTCAGCGAGTTGAGGGATGCAAGGGGTTAGCAGGAAAGTGGAGTTGAGCCGTGGAGTAGATCAGCCATGTTCTTATTGAATGACAGCGCAGGTTCCTATTTCTTACGTTGTTATTTATGTTTTTGGAAAATAATTGATTATTTTCCTGGAAATCATGATGTAAAATGTTGCATTCAGAGACAGCAGAGGATTTGTCTGAGTTGACCTTGTGTGGGACATGGGGGCTGTATTCAATGCGAATCTGGGCCTGTAACATGACCTACATCAGGAGCAGAAGTTACAGAGAGGAGAAGCCTGAAAAGAGGGATTAGGGGAGAGGGGTCACTGACTGACACAGCCTGGATTTTCTAATATATTTCCCAAACTACACCAAACCATCAGAGTGGCCTCAATCTGCTCCTACACAGCAGGACCGAAGGGCTGAATGGAACATCAGAACATACGGCTGACGGACACGACTGGGCCATTCGGCACTTTGACACTATTCCACCAGTCAATAAGGTCATGGCTCACCTCATTGTGTCCCCAGCTGCACTTTTCTCTGATTTCACAATGATCCCTGATTCACCTGTCTCTGGAAAATCAGACAAAGTCAGCCTCGATATAATATGAAGATTCAGCCCTCCCAATTTTCTGGGTGAGAGAATTCCTACTTGATTGAATTCCCACTTTGTGAATTTCTCCTTCCTGCGGTTCTGACTGAGGTTGAAGGGTGTCACTGTTTCCATTTCTAATCCCACTCCTCCACTGCTCACAACAAATTTGAAATGCAAACAGGTTGGCGATATGGCCGATAATAAAGGTCTAATATTGGGTCAGGTTCAGTTATCAGAACAAGCCAGTTGGATTTCTTGAGTCAGCTACAAGTAATTAACAGAACTAACTGAGGAGTATCATGGATATGTGGCTAGCACTGCGGCCGCACATCACCCAAGGAGCTGGGTTCAATTCCAACCTCAGGTGAGTTTGAACATTCTTCACGTATCTCTGTGGGTTCCTTCCCAATGGTTCGGTTTTCTCCCAGAGTACAAAGATGTGCAGCTTAGAGTGGATTGGCCATGCTCGATTGCTCATTGTTGAGTGAATGTCCCCTTCATGGTAACCTCTGTCAGTGTGGGAGAATTGAACCTGCGCTGCTGGCCTCCCTCTGTATCACAAACCAGCCGTCCAGCCAACTGCGTGGGAGACAGTATAACTGTTACAGACAGAAACAGGCACAGGCAAAGGGCAAGAGAAACTTTCATAACAAAGAAAATGGTACAATTTAGATAACGGTCAAGATAACAGCTGAGGATAAAAAGTTCTCTGCTCAAATTGTATTTCATAACGGGACAAGTGTTTCGAAGCCGTGTTTGGCTGAATACAACAAAGTGAGACAAAGTGAAATAGCCAGAATTACTAATTGTGATTGGATATAAAATAAGTGCAATTTTATGCAGGAACCCAGGGGGTTGAATGACTGTAAGTCCCTGCACCTGAAAATGGGAATTCTTTGGAGCACTATCTGGAATGTTCCATATTCAAAGTGTGTGTGTGTGTGGGAGAGAGAAAGAGAGAGAGAGAGAGAGAGGGAGGGAGGGAGAGACAGAGAACGCAGATACTGCTCTGAGCTGGGTGATGAGCTCAGACAATGCTCAGGCCTCCTCTGGGAAAAGAATGGAGCCCCCCTGTTCTAGCCCACCAACTAGGACCTCTCCACCCCTGTTGAAAAACTGTGGTGTTAGTTCCCCTTACCTGTCATACTCGGGGTCAACTGTGCAGGGTGGCTCCAAACTGAGGAATTACAACAGTGTGCCCATTGGCCATTGAAAGATGTCATCAGTGTCAGTGATCATAGAATAGCCAGGGACATCAGTGCGATGGTGAGTCCCTCCAGCCATGTTGGGTTGGAGAATCAGGGTGGCATTGAATGCGAGGATGACGATGAGATTGGGAAGGTAGTTAATGAGGTGAGTTCGATAAGATAGCACCATGAAACGAGTTCAGTCTCGTACAGACAATCCCTCTGTCACACTCAATAAAAATGTCACTGAGACAAACTATTGTTAGATTCAGCCCAATGAGTCGAAGACTCTGCTGAACCCACACCCAGTTACAAAGTTGCAGAACAAATGTTCATCTAAAACTCTCCCTCATCTTTATTGACGCCAATATCTCCTTCACCTATCATTCCTAGGAATACTGGCTCATGTTGCAGGATGCTGTCGAAATGTCTTCATTTCAGCATTCTGAATCCTGTGATCTTACTGGAAATTGTCGCTCAATCTCCCTTTCGCTTTTCTCCTCAAAGTCCTTTTGATTGTTGGTAGTTAAACTGATTTCCCCGCCATCTCTCTCTGGCAGGAAGTAGGGAATACGGACTAGGCAATTTCACTCAGAAACCGTTAAGATTTATTTTTATTATTTCACTGATAGTCTTTGCTAAAGAAGCTTAATATTATTACCCAGACTGAACTCAGTGTGCCTTTAGACCCACAACAACATTGTTGGCTCCATTTTGTCTTGACTAATGGCCGTGTAGTCACAGACAATTAGTGATGGTCAACAAATGCTGCCCTTGCCCATGATGCTGGCATTCGGAGAAACAACAGCATGAAAGGTGAAATAAATCAAGGAACGGTGAGTGCTAGAGATCGAAAATAAAATTCTCCAGCGTCTGAAAGTGTTGGAGAATCTCGCAGGTATGGCAGCCTCTGTCAGGAGAAATGCAGATAACGGTTTGAGTCCAGTGACCCTGCTTCACAACTGAAAGCAAACTGGGAAATAATATTATTTATCCTGGTATCATGGATGGTTGGGTTGGAGAGTGAGGTGGGGGGCAGGTTTAAATTGAATGGATGGAGAAATGGCCAGAAAAAGAGAGAAAATGAAATTAAAAGTGAGCAGAGGGATTGCTGATGATGAACTGAAAGGAAAACAGAATGGCAAGTTATTCTCACATTTCCCCATTTTCCCATATTCCTGATTGTCGCGTCCATTTAGATTTGTCCCTGTTTAAAGTGAGTTAGGTTCCCTGTACCTCTCTTCTCTGAGTGTGATGATCAAATCCATTAGCAATACTGGTGCTGCCCTTATAGTTGCTGAGATATAGAGAAAGGTAATGTTACATTGTCCAATGCTTCTTTGGAGAGAGGAACTCTTACTGTGGGAGTGTGAAGAGATGCAACGGCGCGTGCACGTTCCGTGTGGGGAATTGACTTGTTCCTGTCATTGGAAAATCAGTGGAGTTTCTGTGGATGATTGTCTCGGGTTTGTATCGTCATCTGCTGGGTCTGCTGACCCCACTCTTTTCACTGCATTTACAGAGTGTCTGGGTCCATGGTAAACAAATGGAGATGAGGCTCCACAGAAGGGAAGCTCTATAAATAGGGAGGTTCAGGACAGTGCATTATCTCTCCTGGGATTTCCCGGGACATTTGTCTACGCTGGACCAGGTGTCAGGTATGAAGCCAGTTTGTTTCAAAATTGAGGTGGTCACTGAGCTGTGTCCCCTCCATCAGTATACTGTGTAGCCTCACACCAGTGACAGGACTGTGCTGATGCTCACATGAATTAAACTGGATTAATTCTGGAACTTTCCACTCAGGAGTGAGTAACATATCCATCATCACCGGAGTGCACTCCTCCGATATATTCACTGGCTGACAGAACCCATCTGTCCACTGAGAGCAATATATTGTATCCATCTCCCTGAGGAAGGTACAGAAAGAAACTTCCAGAAATGCAAGGGAACAGAGTGACTGGTGAAAATGGGGAACAGCAGGAAATTAGAATTAATAAAGGGTACGTCTTTCAAAACCTCATTGAATTTAAGGTTGGTATCTTGCTGCATCTGATGAGCTACATCTCAGAGTATTGAGGAGTGGCAGTAGAGCTAGTGAAAGAATTGCTGATTATTCTTCAAAGCTGGTTAGATTCTGGAAAGGATCCTCCAGACTGGAAAGCAGCGATTGTAAACCTAAATGTTTAAAACAGGACGGAGAGAGCAAACAGCAAACTAAACAGTGGTTAGCTTGATGTAAGCTGTGAGAAAAACATTGTAACCTTTTGTAAGGAATGTGACAACTCGACACTTGGAAAATAATGACATTATTCAGTAGAGTCAATCTAGACTCAGGAAGGGGAAATGATCTTGATCTTTGATAAACCTGCTGGAGGTTGTCCGTTGTGACATAGACAATTGAGAACCAGTGGAAATGAAGTATTTGAATTTTCAGCAGACGTTTGTCATGGTTGAATACAGGTGAGTAGAGAATGTTAGAGTCCATGGGTAGGTAAGTGTGGAATACACAGAATATATTAAAAGTTGGATAATCGAGAGAATGAGGAGAGTAGTATAATTATCTGGAGTGAAGGTTTTGGGGTATCAGAAGGATCAGTGTTTGGGCAATAGCTCTTCGCAAGATCTAAAATATTTAGGATATGAACAACAAATATCATCATTCACATTTATGTTCATTAAATAGTGAGAGGTTGGGAAGTGCTGTTGTTGAAACAGACCTGGATGTGCTTGGCCATAAGTCACACATAGAATTTTTACGCAGCAGGAAGTAAATGATATGTGGCTCTTCATGCAAAATTATTAAAGTACCAGAGTAAATGTATCTTTCCCAATGGTAGTGTTTTATTGAGAGACTGTTAGATGTATTGTGTACAGGTTTAATCAGCAAAGGGTTTTCACCAGACTAAACCCTGGCATGATGCTACCATGAGGAGAATGTGAAGAAACTTGTGCTTAATAAAGTGTGTGAAGGTGTTTGTGAGTTTATATTTTGAAAAGTGATAAACCACATTGAATGTTGAAGGTTCAAAATTGTTTTATGAGAACAATTAAAGGAATGCCCAGGCAAATTCACATTTCCTATGCATTGGACTGCAAATATATCCACAGTAAATATATTGGCTGGTGCCTGTTCTAGTCGAGGAGAGATCTGCACGGTAAAAGCATGTAGATTGTGGTGTTTGAGGGTGGTGGTGGTGGGAGGTTCCGCAGGTTACAGTATTGCAAACGGACAACGCAGCAGAATCATTTAGCCTGCGATAAGAAACCATGCATCATTCTCCCTCAATACGAACTTCACGAGAGCAATGGGTGATGGGAGATGTGATCAATAGCCAACGATGCAAACATTCAATCCAGTCCAGTAGTTTTTGTGAACTGAAGGAACCATACTGAAAGGGGTTAAATGGAGCTGTTTATTCAGTGACTGTGAGTGATGCCAGTCTCCATGGATCCTAATTGTGTCACTGGATGTTTTCCGTCTCCTATTAGTAAGGGACCTCTTGCAGTGGTTTATGCCATTGTAGCAGCAGATGCATCAACTCCAACGCTCAAAGGGATCAGCAGCTGCAGAGACAGAAAAAGGAGATTTAAACATCTTAGTATAGTCTGGAATGATCCATTAATGGATCAGACTCTGAGAACATTTGACTGGAATGCTGCAACAATGGACAGGAGTTTATCCGATGGTATTTTCTATTTTTCCTGGTCTTGGTCAACATTACCATATCGGATATATGGTGCACTGATGATTATCCAGGCGGGTTACTATCCTATCCTCGCTATTGTTGGTGTTCCTGGTAAGTTTCTTCATCTCTATCCATTTATTAATCTCTTCAACCATGGCGAACTTCGTTGCTATTTCTGTTATCTATATTTGACAAAGACGGAAACTATTGTCTTCAGTTTCAAATGCAAATTCCATTGATTATCCACAAATTTCAGAACCGCCCATACCCCCGCCCTCACAAACATCGGAGAACGAGACTGTCCACAATACCGAATTTAAATAAATGAAATTCATTTATGTCTCGTTATTCTGCCCATCACAAAATCTATCCACTACCAGCTCGATTATATGCCGAGTCACCATCTTGGCTTCAAACTGACGCTTAATAAATCATTATCTATGCTTTGGTAAAATTCAGGCGTTATGGTTCCACCTCTCCTGTAAGCACTCTTTCAGTTGCAAATATTTCGATCACAACTTTGTTCTTGTCTCTAAAATAACATAATGACACGAACAGTCTCTCAGAGCAGTAATGTCGGAAGAAATGTAATTCAGATGCACAGGTTATTACACAGAAAGACACTGTTCCACATCCTACCACAGACGATGTCAGAAAGTAAATACAAAAGGCATGAATTGGAAATAACAACCATAACACTTCCAGTATTTTGTCTATATTTTTTATCTATTTCACTGATGTCCTTTGGTAAATAGATTTTGTGTTGTTATCTGGTCTGGCTTAAGATTGATGTGAGACCCACAGCAATGTGCTTGGTTCTGTACTGCCTGAAAGAATGACCTCGCAGTAAATGACATTCGATTAGGTCAACAAATGCTGCCCCTGTCAGCGATGCAGATATTCCAAGTAATAACAAAATTAAAGGTTAAATAAAGCAAAGAATGATGCAACAGATCAGAAACAATAACGAACGAGAAAGTGCCAGACAAACTGAGCAGACGTGGCAGCTCCCTCGGGTCGAGAGAAAAATAGAATTGGCAATTCGATTCTAATGACCATACATCAGAACTGAACACAGTTGGGAAATAGCGTGATCGATCTTGGTGACACCCAACATCTGTTATGAAGGGGAGAAGGACTGAGTTGAATAGATGGAGAAAGAGAGAGATAGAGAGAAAGAAGCAAACAAAGGGATTGTTGATAATCAGCTGGGATGGAAATAAAAAATGAAATTAAACCTTACTTTATGTTTCTCCTGTTCCTATATTACTGATAATTATGCCCATGTAAGGTATATGTCAAAGTTCCTGTTTAAAGTTATTTATGTCTTTTTTTCTCTCTTCCCTGAGTGGGATCATCTTCTTTTATTCATGAATGGGATGCTGGGCCAACATTTAATTCCCTTTCCTCATTGTTCTTGAGAAGGTTTTGGTGAGCTGCCTTCCTGACCCACTGCAGTCCGTGGGCTGTAAGTAGTCAGTGCTGAGGTCCATGCGGTTTCATTTCTTTGAGGCTTTGAAGTGACTGATATAACTGAGTGGCTGGCTTGGCTATTTCAAATTGCAACTGAGAGTTCACCACATTGCTGTGGGTCTGGAGTTACATGTAAGCCCGACCAGCTGAAGATTGTAGATTTCCTTTCCTGAAGGGCATGAGGGTGCCAGGTTGGACAATCGACAATGGTTTCATTGTTTCATTTGATTCTTAATTCCTGATATTTTATTGAATTCAATTCCCAACATTTGCCGTTGTGGGATTCGGATCCGGTGTCTGGGTCATTATCTGATTCCCTGGATTAATATTCGCGGACAATACAGCTAGATCATCGCCTCCTCAGTATCTCCCCTCAACTCCAATGGCAACAGTGATGTTGTGGTTGGTGTGATTTTGCTTCATAAGGCAAATAAATGATTGGCAAAAAATGCCATACTTCGCATTTTGTATTTATGAGAAGGCGAGATGATGGGAAGTGCTCTTGGTGAAAAGGAGCTGGATGTCCTTGATCATGAGGCACTAACAGAATTCCTACAGAGCAGTCGGGTACTGGCAGGTGGGACTAGATTGGGTTGGGATATCTGGTCGGCATGGATGGGTCGGTCCGAAGGATCTGTTTCCATGCTGTGCATCTCTATGAATCTATGAATCAGCAAATAATCAGAACAATTGATGAGTAGCATCGTTCATTACAAATGATTAAAGTATAAATGTGTAGACACCATCCTGCAGTTGTGGAGTGTACTTGAGACAGTATTTTCTTTCATTTATAATCAATGATCTCCTAGCTGCAGAGAGACGGTGTAATGGAGTTTCACCAGACTAATCCCTGCAGTGATGACATGTGAGGAGAGTGTGAAGGAAATTAGTGTTTAATCTGTAACGTTACAAAAAGAATGAAACGTGATTGCATTAACACTGGAGTGTTATGAATCAACACTCATTATTTCCAAAACAAAATACGGATAGCATTAGATATAACATGTCTTCCATGATACGTGCCTTCACATTTGGACAAATGTACAGATAGGAAAGGTTTTGAAGGATATGGAACAAGCGCAGGGAAATGGGGTTTGCATGGATGGACATTTTGATCAGCATGAACCGGTTTGTGATAATGGGCCTGTCTCTGTGCTGTGGGATTCTCTGACTCGATGATAGTTTACAGAGCTCTATGGAGCCCCCATGTTCGTTGAGAGAGAGCTCCAGGTTCTGAATGAAGTCTCACCATCTGGATGTACAGTTGGTATGTGACCCTGTATTGAACGTCACGTTGTTCACAAATCTGACATCAGCCACACTCTGATAGTACTAGCCATTCCCACCAGCTTCTGACCTCCATACAGAACACTAGCCTGTCTTCTCTGACTTCTTTTTTGCTAAAAGCTGTTCATTGGCTCAAGTCGACTCTGTCCTTGATGTTTTTCAGAGGGTCAATAAAACGGGGTCAGGCTACGATCTGTCTGGTTTGGTACAGACACGAAAGAGATTTTCAGAGGCCTTTTATTTATATGTAAACAGATTAAACTACATGGCAAAGTTGTCATGCTTTCGAAGTAACCTGTATAATTAACGGGGAGTGGTCAGCTCTTTTAGCTGAGCTAGCTGAGTTGAGCTGAGTTGAACAGTTTTCAGTTGAGTCTTGAACTGGGAAGATCAACTGGGAGCTGTGTGGAATCTCTCTCTCTTTTCTGCCCTTCAGCTTCAAGCTGAAAGCATGCATTCCATGATAACGTTTTTTCAAGGACGTTTGATTATTGAGACTATTGTGTGTATTTGGAAGAGCAATATTAAGTCTAGCTGGATAGGTTGAATTCTGTCGGGGTTCTTTATTCTGTTCATTGTGTTTCATTGTGTAACTTTGTGAATAACGTTTTTGTCTGATTTAAAAACATCCTAGTTAAATTACTCCGGGTAATTTTCATTGGTAATGACCAAAACAAACTGCGAAGTTATGCTCAGGGATGCTTGCTAAAGAATGTTTTGAGTGGTCTAGCCTCTTCCATAACAGAGTGGGGGCTCATTGCTGGATTTTCAACAGCGAGTGGGAGGTGCTAGTGTCTTTAATTCGGGTATTAGTTTGATTGGGCTGACAAAGCTTCGAATAGTAATGGCTATTTCAGTCGCCAAACGTTTCCTGGGTGTGCATGCAGTGACTTTGGAAATTTTACGAAAAGTGAATAAGATCAAGTTGCAAGAATTCGCTGAGAAGCTGGAATTGGAAGTGACTGCTTCTGTGAGGAACGGAGAGATAATTACAGCAGTAGCTCGTCAATTAAACTTACTGGAGAAACCACCAGAATCTACAGAGATGGCAAGAATTCAGCTGCAAATGAAACATCTTGAGTTAACGTCGAGAGGTAAGGAAAGGGCAGCCAAAATGAAACATTTGACTTTCGATAAAATGCAGAAGGTGGTGTGGGGGTGTGGGGGGGTTGGGGGTGTGGAAGAGAGCAGGAGAACAGAGAGTAAAAATAATGGCAAAAGGGAGAGCAACAGGGGACAGAGAAAGAGAGAGCTTTTGAATAGCAAAAACTGACACTTAAAAAGGAAAGTCAGTGTAAAAGGCTGGAGATAACGGCTGAGGGTGCGCTTAGTTAGGAAGAGAGTGAGGATGAGCAAGTCCCTGGTAGTCAGAAGCCAAGTGAGAATTTGTTTGTGTATGTTCAAGCATTGCCTCAATTTGATGAGAAGAATGTGATGCCCTTTTCACCTCATTTGAAAAGTTGGCTAAACAAATGCAGTGGTGAGAGGCAATATGGGTTTTGTTGATCCAAACGAAACTTGTAGGTAGGACTGGTGAAGTATTCACATCCCGATTAGAGGAGGTATCTGGGGAGCCTGAAGAGGTTAAAAAAATTGTCTGCTTAGGCAACCTTTCAGGAATCTAATGATGATCCTGGTCAAACCTACACTGAGTTTGTAAGGATCAAACAGACTAATTTCGATAGCTGGATAAGAGCTTTAAAATTCAAGCAAAGCTATAATGCCCTTAGAGAGGTTAGTATTTGGAGAAATTCAAAAATTCACTACCTGCAAACTTCAGTGGAAGAGCAGAGAAGGTAAACAGCAAGGTTAGCTGCTGAAATGGCTGGTGATTATGAACTGGTACAAAAACTTGGTTGCTTTCCAGAACCAGTTCTGGTCTCTGAGGGACAGAAATTGGAGCAAAGAGATGTTCTCACGTGCAAAGGGAAAGGTAGATCACAGTGTAGATCATAAGGATAATTTACTACTGTAATAAAGAAAACCTTGAGGGGGACAAAGAAGTTAAAATATTTTGGTGTTTTCATTGTAATAAAGTGGGCCACACAAAATCACAGTGTTGGTGGGCTGGGATGTTGGATAACCAGACAAGCCTGGAAGTTTCGTTGAACTAGTAACAAAAAGCATAGGGGGAGTTAGGCAACAGCCTCAGAGTGTACAAGATGATCAGTGGACGTGCTAAATCTGCGTAAAAACATCTACATGGAAGGATAAAGTTTATTCACATAGGCTAGGAGTAATTGGTAAAGAGGTTCCAATATTAATTGACACAGGATATTTTTAGTCTGTAATGCTGAGGGGTGAGGCTTTGTGCACTCTTGAGAGACTACTGCCAGAAAATGTGCTGGGAACAGATATTCATAGTGAGGCAAAAAGTGCTCAGTTATGTAAAGTGAGGCGAGGGAGTCCAGAGAAGAGTTGAGAATGTATGGTAAGAGTACTGGACCCTTAGCTCTCAGCTCCAGGAATGAAATATGTCCTTGCAAATAATATAGCTGATTCACTGGTAGGCGTGCTGCCTACTCTAGTTGAAAAGCCAGTGGAGATGCAGGCAACTGAAGACCTGGAGAATGTTTATCCAGGAATTTTCCCTGATGGCG
The DNA here is from genome assembly GCF_037043375.1 of Chiloscyllium plagiosum. Classification (NCBI taxonomy): domain Eukaryota; kingdom Metazoa; phylum Chordata; class Chondrichthyes; order Orectolobiformes; family Hemiscylliidae; genus Chiloscyllium; species Chiloscyllium plagiosum. The sequence continues at coordinate 83,694,649 of NW_028270159.1, forward strand.
TGATCAGAAGATCACAGATACACAGGTTTAAGCAGAATAAAGGCACAATTAAGAAAGCTGACGTAGAGTTATCCGAAAGTTTCTTTTTAATCAGATAAGTGGAACAGAGAAGGAGCAAATGTGAAAACATGAAGGTATTAGCTCTGCTAAGCTGATTGAATTACAGCAGAAAAATGAAGAGTTACAAAAGTTATATCAAACGATATTTTGCAAGAAAGAGAATTATGTGTTATTACTTAGCAAATGATGTCTTAATGCGGATATGAACATCAGCACACACTGAAGCAGATCAGGCGTGGACAGAATTTCTTCAAATTGTTTTTCCTGTTGGGTATAGAAAGGAGGTGCTGCGAGTGGCACATGAGCTACCACTTGGAGATCATTTCGGGGTGAGGACATTATAGGCTGGTATACAAAGATATTTTCACTGGCCTGGACTACACAAAGATGTAGTTGAATATTTCCAGACGTCTCAAACATGTCACACAGACAGTAATAAAACCTGCAACTTTAATACCTATTCCAGCATTTGAGGAACCTTTCACAAGAGTGTTGATAGATTGTGTCGGTCCCCTACCTCAACCAAAAAGTGGGAATAAGTATTTATTAACAATAATGGATGTGTCGACTAGATTTCAGGGGCAGACCCATTATGCAGTATTACAGCTAAAAGAGTTGTAGAAAAAAATGCTTCTTTTTTAACTAGGTACGAACTACCAATAGAGATGCTGACAGACCAAACCTCACATCCGAACTATTCAAGGAGATGATGGATAACTTGGGAAGAAAACAATTCAAATCTACTGCATACTATTCGGAATCACAGGGAGCATGAGAGAGATGGCAGCAAACACTGAAGACCATGTTGAGGTTTTATGGCCAGGATTATCCAAATGATTGCGATAAGGAAATTCCTTTTGAACTATTTGTGATCACAGACGCACAGAATGAATCGACCAAACTCAGTCTATTTAAACTTAATTTGTGAGCATAATGTAAAAGGACCATTAACATTGGTTAAGGAGAAATTAATAAATCAGAGTTCAGAGACCACCTATTTGCATGATGTGTCATATTTTAGGGAACGATTAAATAGAGCTGGAGAGTTGGGTAGACAGCATTTAAAAGCATTTTAGCATACAATGAAACAGGAAGTGGATCAGAAACCATAAATTGGCAATTTACAATTGGGAGTAAAGTACTTGTGTTACTTCCAGTAACAGTTGAGCCTTGAAAAGCAGGTTTTAGCGTACCTTATCAAATTGGGAAGAAATTGAATGAGGTGAACAATTTGATACGGACTCCAGACAGGATGAAATCTCACAGAGTGTGTCATGTGAATATGCACAAAAGATATTTTGATAGGGAAGGCAAGCAAGAGGAGAAGGTGTTCATGTTTCCAGCACAGAAGAAAGAACCAAGTTCAGAGGATTGTGAATTGGACATTCCTGAAATTTAATTGAACAATGAGAAAGTTGTCAAAAATTGGGATAAATTACTGAGTTACCTTACACAAAAAAAGCAAAGTGACCTGAAATAGTTATTACTATCTTGTGGAGAGATATGCGGAAATAAACTGGGATGTACGAACATAATTGTGCATGATGTCGATACAGGAGATGCTGTTCTGATTAAGCAACATTCTTTTAGGTACGACTCTCCAAAATTGGCACAGGCTCAGAAGTAGATAGAGCGCACACTCCAAAATGTCATAATCAAACTAAGTTATAGATTGGAGTTCGCATATAGTCATGGTGCCAAAGCCAGGTGGTACCCAACGGTCATGTGTTGACTATCACAAAGTCAATGCCGTTACAAAGACTGATGTATATCCAATTCCATGTTTGGAGAATTGTGTCGAAAAAGTGGGAGAAGCTACTTACATTTATAAGTTGGACTTGCTTAGAGGTTACTGGCACGGACTTCTGTCAGAGAGAGCAAAGGCAGTTTCGGCTTTCATAACGCCAAATGGACTATATCAGTTCAAAGCTGTGGCATTTGGTATGTAAAACGATCCATCCACATTTCAGAGACTGATAATTAGGTCATTGCCAGATTACCCAACTATGTGGTGTACGTTGATGACCTGATGGTTTTTAATCATTCATGGAGGGAACATTTACAGCATTTATCAGACTTGTGCGATCAACTTCAGAAGGCAGGCTTGGTAGTAAACCCAGCGAAAAGTGAATTTGAGAAAGCCCAGGGTCACGTTATTGGACATGGACAAATGGCCCCATGAGATAAGAAAACGAAAGTAGTTGGGGAATGTTCCATACCGTCGAAAAAAAATTATGTAATACTACGGTTTCTGGGATTGACAGGATTTTACCGAAAGTATGTGCGAAACTTTCAGCAGTACGGCTGCTCCACTCACCAAATTGTCAAGGGCAAGAACTCTCAGTGGACATAGAACTGTAAAAAGGCATTTTATAGCCTAAAAACTGTGTTAACTACTGCCCCCAGTATTAGCTACACTAGATTACACGAAGACTTTGAAGGCGGCTATCGTTGCCAGTGATGTGGGTGTTGGTCCGGTGTTGGAGGATGATGAGGGAATAGAAAGACCCATCGGGTATTTTTCTGGGAAGTCGAACGTTCATCAGCAGAAATGTCCAACGGTGGAGAAAAAGACGTTGAACTTGATGTTGGCATTACACCATAACAGTGTTTATATTACCAGCAATGCATCTGAGACAATTGTATACACTGATCACAACACATTGACATTTGTTGAAAAAATTAAGGACAACAATGTCAGACTGTTTAGATGGAGCTTCTTGTCGCAGCCATTCAATCTGACAGTTGCGCATGTGGAAGGTCGTGAAAGCGTGAAAGCTGAAGAGTTATTGAGGCTCGAATGAGAAACGGAGGTGTTCGGTGGTGGGTGTACCGCAGCCTGAATTTGCATGGGTTTGTGCATGTTTGAATGTTTACAGTTAACATAATGAGTCTGTCTGTTTTGAGACTACTGTCTGGGTTTGAAGGGTTAAAAATGCGGCCATCTTTTAGCATTGATGATTCTTTATTTTATTAGGATGAGACATGTCACAAAGCAAGTCCTTTTTTTGTCAAAAAGCTGTTCCTTGTTTCAGGGAGACTCTGTCCTTGGTTTCTTTCAGAGGGACAATAAAACGGGGCCAAGCTCCGATCAGTCTGGTTTCGTAAAGAGATGAAAAGGTTTTTTAGAGGCCTTTTGTTTACATGGAAACAGATGAGACTTCAGGCCAAAGTGGTCATTCTTTATAATTAACTGGTATAATGAATGGAGAACGGTGAGCTAATTTAGCTGAACGAGCTGAGATGAGCTGAGTTAAGCAGTTTTCAGTCGAGTTTTGAACTGGGAAGTTCAACTAGCAGCTGTGTGGAAACTCTCTCTCTTTTCTGACCTTCAATTTCAACCTGGAAGTTTGTGTTCCGTTTTTATTGGGAGTTTGATTATTGGGACAGTTGTGTACGCTCGGAACAGCATAATTAAGTCTCGCTGAATAGGTCGAATTCTGTCATAATTATTTATTCTGTTCTTTTTGTTTCAGTGTGTAATTTTATGAATAAAGTCTTTGTCTGTTTTAAAATCTAATAGTCAACGTAACTAAATTACTCCGGGTAATTTTCATTGTACACTTACCGAAACAAATTGCAAAGGCATGCGCTGGGCTGCCTGCTTAAAAATGTTTTCAGTAGTCTAGCCGAGTCCATAACATCTCGGAGATGGACGATTCCTCCTTGGGAATTGGTACAAACCAATCACTTTCCCTCCTCATGGTCAGCAAACCACGTTAACATAACACGTGAGTACAATTAGCAATGGAGCCAGGAGGAGCAACATGGAGCAGTCTGTCAGTGCAGTCCATGCCTCATTGGTTTGTAGTGTTGCAGCAACAATGACATCCTCCTGTTTCAGTGTAACAGTTTGGAGGGGCTGAATGGCCTCTTCTGTTCATGTGTCAGTGTCTCGAGGGACTGAAAGTCTTCCTCCTGGCCAGAGGGAAGGCATTCAAGGACTTCAGTGGGAAAACCGTGGTTCCTGCCTACCAGCCCGTTGTGCTGACTAGACTCGATCTTCCTGAGTTATAGGAGACAAACGGAAGGCTGAAAGAACACTGCAAGCCAGGCAGCATCATGAACTGGGAAAGTCAACATTTCAGGAGTAAATATCCTTCAGAACTGGGTTGGGGGGTAAGGGGAGCTGCAGATAAAGAGGGAAGGGAGTGGTTGGAGTGGGGAGATCGGGGGATGGTAAGTTATGGATATGTGGACACAAGTGGTGGGTGAAACCTGGTTGGGCGTTGGGAGGGATGAATCTGGTTGGGAGCTGGAAGGTAGGGTCGTTAGGTGGAATGGAAGACCTCCCAGTCACTTCCTATTTCAATTCTCTTTCGCAATCACTTTCCGACATGGCCAACCTTGGCCTCCTCCATTGCCACAATGAACCAAAACATAATTTCGAGAAACAAGATCTCATCTGTCACCTGTGCACCCTACACTCCTGGGACTCAATATTGAATTCTCCAATTTCAAATCACCTCCATTTCCAGGCCCTCTCCTCCCTTCCATTCCTCTGAGCATGCTTTTGTCCAGCTACCAACTGGATTCAGCCCTCCCATCACCAAACCGCTGATACCATTTACCTGTGTTAACTTATCCCCCAACTCGCCACTCTGCCTCCTCATCCCTCACCCACCCCTTTATCTATAGACCCCCTTTCTCGCACCCACAGTCCTGACGAAGGGTTATACCCAAGGCGTTCACTTCTCAGCATCTTGATGCTGCCTTGCTTATTCTGTTCTTCCAGTTTCCTGCGTGTGTCTTTTGGATTCAAACACCTACTTTTTAAAAATTATCTCCTTGTGTAATACGCAGGAATGAGTGAACGCATTGTGCCTCTTGTTATCCAACAGATCAGATGGGCTGAATGGCTTTCTTATATTACTGTGAAACCAGCTAGAGTTGTTGAAGGAGTTCCTCTTTCTTTTAACCGTGGAAATGTTTAGTGTCCATCAGTGCTTTTGATTCATGTTACTTGTACATTAACAACACAGGCTTGAATGTTGTCCAGATTTGATTCTTGAGTAGCTTAGGAGGTGACTCTTTGTTCTGAACATTGTATAATCTTCACAGAACATCCCCACCACTGATCGTATGACAGAGGGAAAGACATTGATGAAGCAGCTGAAGATGTTTGTGCCGAAGGAGCTACCCTGAGGATTGTCCAAAGGGATATCCAGGGACTGGGAGGATTGATGTCCACCAGCCCCATTGTGTTCTGAATGATTCCACCAGTGGGGAGTTTACAACTGATTACCATCAAGTTAAATTTTGTTCAGTCTCCTTGACATCTTGCTCAATCAAATACTGCCATGATATCAGGGCCAGTCACTTTACGCTGCGTTCGTATCTTCTATCCATGTCAATAGGCCAAAGTATATGTGTGGGGAGTGTTTCCTTCTCTCAGGAAGTAGTGATGGTTTGGACCAGACAGTTGGGGAGGCCAAATCACTGAAATGGTTGGGAGGCGCGAGTGGGTGTCAGTGGATTTTGTCCCGTCAGAGAGTCAAGGGCTGCAAAGAATTGTGCATAAAAGAGAAATTGCGGCCGAGTGCAGATCAGCCCTGACTTACTGAATGGAAGGGCAGGTCTGAGGGGCTATGTAGCCTGGTTTTATTCCAGTATACCCGATAGCCCAGTCACTTTGTGGCCTCTTCCATTTCCTGTGTTACTGACTTCAAGTAACTGAATAGACTGATCCTGTTGCTGTGTAACTGGATACTAGTGCTGCATGATCTGGTTACAGTTATATAGGCCCTAGGGGTTTATTGGCTTCCTCCTATAATTGTATATCAGGCTCCAGGGACTGAAAAGCTTCATTCTGTTCTGGTGCAACTGAAATCCATATTGACTAAATCAACTGCCCTTGGAGAAAGTGAGCACGGCAGATGCTAGAGATCAGTGTCGAAAAGTTTGGCAATGGAAATACACATCAGGTCAGGCAGCATCAGACGAACAGGAGAATCGATGTTTTGGGCGTTCCTGGTGAAGATCTCCTGCCCCTCGAATGCTGCCTGTCCGACTGTGCTTTTCCAACACTACATGTTTTGACGTGTACTGCCCCACTTAGGTCAATCTTCCTGGTCACATCATCCAATTAATTTAAGAAAATTGTCAAGCACAAACTTCCTCTCACAAAGCCACAGTTACTATTCCCAAATCAAAGCCTGTCTTTCTAAATGCATGTACATCTTATCCCTCAGAACCTTCTCAATTAACTTACCTACTACAGATGTTAAACCTACTGATCTGAAGTTCCAGGGCTTTTTTGTGCAGTTCTCCTTGAATAAGGGGACAACATTTGCTATCCTCCAGTCTTCCGGGACGTCAGCTGTGGTCAATGATGATCTACATTATAGGCCAGGGTCCCCGCAAATTACAAAGTTATGAGAGGAATGGATAGGATAAATAGGCAAAGTCTTTTCCCTGGGGTCGGGGAGTCCAGAACTAGAGGGCATAGGTTTAGGGTGAGAGGGGCAAGATATGGAAGATACCTAAGGGGCAACCTTTTCACGCAGAGGGTGGTATGTATATAGAATAAGCTGCCAGAGGAAGTGGTGGAGGCTGGTACAATTGCAACATTTAAGAGGCATTTGGATGGGTATATGAATGGGCCGGGTGCTGGCAGGTGGGACTAGATTGGGTTGGGATATCTGGTCTGCATGGAAAGGTTGGACCGAAGGGTCTGTTTCCATGCTGTACATCTCAATGAGTCTATTTCTTTCTCCGCGGTAAACATAGAGTAGAAATATTCGTTGAGGACTTCACCCATCTCTTATTGTTCCACACATACTTATCCACATTGGTTTTCGAGGAGTCCTATTTTCTCTCCAATTATTGCTTTTTCTTTTAAAATATTTAAAGTACCTTTTTGGATTCATCCTAATCTTCTCCGCCAAGGCTCTTTCTTGCCCCCTTTTCACCCTGCTGATTTCCTTCTTCAGTAAACTCCTGTATCTCTTATATATCTCCAGGGATTCCCTTGATCCCAGCTGCCTGGACCTGAGCCACGCCCCAAGTTCGAACATGAATCTGAGGACCAGTTTTGTCCTTCCCCATAACTATTTGAAAATTAATAGAACTGTGGTTACTGGTCCCAAAGTGCTCCCCCACTATCAACTCAGACATCTGTCATGCCCTATTTACTAAGAAAATTTCGAGTTTTGCCCCTTCCCGAGTAGGACACTCTATATACTGATTGAGGAAACTTTCCTGACGCATTTAAGAGATTCTATGTCATCAAATCTCTTTATGCTCTGGCCGTTTCAGTCTGTATGAGAAAAATTAAAATCCCCTATTATGATAACCCTATTGCTCCCGCAGGTCTCCCCTGTCTCCCTGCATGTTTGTTACTCTAATCCCTGTTGACTCGTTGGGGGCCTATATTACAACCTCAATCACCTCACCATTCCATTCCTATTTCTTAACTCCACCTTCAAATCCTCACTGGATGATCCGTGAGTTATTTTATCTCTGATTACTGCTGTGGTACTCCCCTTAATCAGAAATGCAACTCCCCCTCCCCTCCTTCCACCATCTCTGTCTCACCTAAAGCACTTGTTCCCTAGCACATTAAGCTGTCAGTCCTATCCATCACTTAGCCATGTTTCTGTAATGGATATAATATCCCAGTCCCACCTATATATCCACGCCCTGAGTTCATCGGCCTTACCTGTCAGCCCTCTTGCATTGAAACAGATGCCATTTAATCCAAAATGCATTGCTTTCTCTCTGTCGTTTTCCAGCCTAACCTTACTATTTCTGATTACTGTATCTCCTTCCACTTGCCTCCCTGCTCTTGAGGATACGACCATCTGCCATTCTAGTTTAAACCCTCCCTTGTAACCCTAGCAAAACTGGCCGCCAAGATATTGATTTCCCCTCCAGTGCATGTTTCAGATTATAATCTCCCTCTCAGGAGATTATCACTGTCAAGGTTTGTTTTTAAAATGTTTCTCCTAGCTCTCTGTAATCACGCTGCAGGACATCGTCCCAATTTCTACGGATATTATTTGTGCCAACGTGTATAATGATTTCTGGCTGCTCACCCTCCCCATTGAGAACGTTCTGCATCCACTTGGAGACATCCTGGACCCTAGCAGCTGGGAGGTAACGCACCATCCTAGATTCCCGTTTGCGACCATAGAATCTCCGATCAGTTCCACTAACAATCGGCACTCCTATCTTTAACGTCCTGTTTACCTTTCCCTTTCCCGTTGTGCCCCAGAGCCAGTGGTAGTCCCACCAACCTGGCTACGGCTGCTTTTCCCTGAACGGACATCGCCCACAACAATCCAAAATGGTCTACTTTCTTTCGAGGGGAATGGCCACAGGGGATTCCTGAACTACCTGCCTACTCCCTTTGCTATTCCTGGTGGTCACCCATCTTCTCTCTGCCTGTAACATGACAGGAAGCAAGTAACGCCTGTTGGATTAAATTGTGTTTATTTAAATAAAACAGAACTGAAATGTAAGGCTAATGAACTCAGGACGATAAACGTTGGACTGGAATATTGCAGTCATTAAAAAACATAACTAGGGGCATGTCTATGAATTTGCCTGTATCTTGGATGACCCTGAGTGCATCCGAGATTAGATTACCTACAGTGTGTAAACAGGCCCTTCGGTCCAACAGTCCGCACCGACCCACAGAAGAGCAGCCCACCCAGACCCACCCCCGTACACGCAACACTACGGGTCATTTAGCATGACCAATTCACCTAACCTGCACATCTTTGGACTGTGGGAGGAAACCGGAGCATCCGGAGAAAACCCATGCAGACACGGGGAGAATGTGCAAACTCCTCACAGACAGTTGCCTGAGGCAGGATTTGATCCTTGGTCGCTGGTGCTCTGAGGTAGCAGTGCTAACCCATGAGCCACCGTGCCGCCAAGCATCTCTCCCTAACACGGTCTCCCAGGAGCTGAAGCACTGTGCAGTGCCCACACGTGGAGCCATCAGGGCCGGTGGAATTCTCCCAGAGCTACCACATCTCAGAAGAGGAGCTTGCGACTGCCCTAAATGCCATCTCGACTGCTGTAACAATAAAGGTAAAAGGACTTTATTTGAGTTTACCTGTACATTTTGCTGAGCTGGAGCTGTCCAAACCTCTCGTGTCAAAGACTTCCTGCTTACTCATCTACCAAAGCAATGTCTCTCTACCCCTCCACATTTAAGTTTGGTCAGGGAAGGAACGAGACACGACAGTGATGCAGTGTTTAGGGCTTCAGCACTCCTTTACACCTGGCCCCTCACTACCTGCTTCTCAGTGCAGGTCGCTGCTTGACCTTGGAGGGTGTCTTGCTGAGGTCTTCCTTCTGGTAGTGGTGACTGTGTCGATGCAAATCCTCACCCCGACAGGCAATCCGTGTTATCACAGTCCTCTCGTACTTTCTATTAGTATCGTGTTTATGAATTCCTTGAATCCCTCGATTGCATTCCAAACACTGTCTCACTCCATAGTGAGAGGTTGATGTTCTTGTGAATACAGGGCTATTGGAAAAGAACACCATTAGACATAGGGACAACAATATGTCTATCCGCTCACTGAGTCTTCTTTTCCTTCAATTAGGTTATATTTATTTTGTTAATCCCTATTCCACTTTCCTGTGATTTCCTATAACACTTGTATAAAAATCTGTCTGTCTCAGCCTTGAAGATATTTAATGATCCAGCCTCAACAGCCCTCCGAATTTTCTACAATTGTTTACTTTTCACTGATGTGAGACTTGGTCTTTAATCTGGTGATTTGCCCACTCGATCTTGCATAAAATTCCAATTCTTCCTCAGTTCCTGTACCAATTTGCTTAAGGGTCAAACGGCAACTCTCCCTGAATCCAGGAACTGCTTCTCCAAACTGAAGACCGATTCGTAGGATGTGTTTAACATATTCTCTGTCTCTGTGAACAGGCTGTCCCCTTCGTCCCTCATACTCCCATTCTTTCCCGCGTTATCCTCTTCCCCTTAATAAACCAACAAAAATGACTTTGGATTCTTGCTAGTCTTACCCGCTAAAGTTTTATCACCCCTCCTTCTGCTCTTCCACTTATTTTTTCAGTTTAGCCCTACGCTTTCTATATTCTTTTAGGACCTTCATTGACCTGCTCAATTGGTACCTGCTTTAAGCTTCTCTTTCCTTTCTCATCCTGTTCGGAATTCGTGTCGATATCTGAGGTTCTCTGGGTGTGTGTTCCTAAATTTTATCTTCGGTGTAACATGCTGGGCTGACACTGTCATCAATTCAATTTTAATCAAATGATCCCCAAACCCCGCCCCACCTTGTTCTGCTACAGTTTCACCCAGAAGCAATTGCACTTTGCCCACATCCGGTCATTTGATTACATACAATCTGTCTCCCCAATGCAAAAAGCTCTTATTTTTCGAACATTTTTGGGGTCTTTTCCTTAGCAAAGTCAAAATGTGTGATATTTTCTGACTGGCTTCGTTCCCCACAGTGAGGCCCAGCACTACACTGCCCATTGTTGTATCTGCTCTATGTTGATATAAGAAGCTCTCTGGAATAAATTTCAAAACACCTGCCCTCTCTTAAAACGTTCTCACTGCCCTAATGAATGTTTGGAATTGAAATGCCTGAATATAAAGATCCCATTATTGTTTTTACACACTTCAATAACTTGATTATATACCTGCTCCCGTAGTTTCCTTTATCAGGGGGTATATAATATATCTCTAGCAGTGTTTCTGCCATGGTTTTGATCCTGAGCTCTAACCACCAAAACTCATTAGAACATCCTTTTAAGATATCGTCCCTTCTTACGCCAGTAACTGACTCCGTAATTAATAAGGCAACACTATATCCTCTTTTACCCTCTCTCCTATCCTGTCTATAGCTCTGGTACCACAGAATATTGAGTTGTCAGCCCCGACCTCCCTCAAACACATCTCTGTAATGGCAAAAAATGTCACACTTCCACATGTCACCTCGTTTCCTTATCATATCTGTCTGTCTGATAATATTACCAGCATTAAGGTAAAGCACATCCAACCTGGAATATATCACCGGAATTCTCTGTATCTCGGAGTTCTTCAGTCATTCATTGCTCGTTATCAACCTGTCCAATTCATGAACCAAAACTGTAACTCTGGGACTGAATGAATATTTGTTAAATTTGAATTTCGTTTTTAATAAATGTGTTCATCAAATGCAACTTTCCAGAACTGAACTTTCAGCTCCAGATACAACGAGTTTCTGCTGATTAGTTCCCTGCTCAGTGTGCAGAGCGGATATCCCTCAGTAATGGAGAAAGTGAGGACTGCAGATCCTGGTGATCACAGTCGAAAATTGTGGCGCTGGAAAAGCACAGCCAGTCAGGCTGCATCTGAGGAACAGCAGAGTCAAAGCTTCCCATGTTTTCCATTCCATAATATACACGATATTGGGAACCATACTTGCTCAGGAAAGCAGCACTGTACAGAGCCCTGTAAAGGAAAGCAGTCAATCAGTTGTTTGGACAGTGAGTAAACAAGTTGAGGTGAAATACAGACTGATTGAAGTACAAACATAAAGATAGATAAATCCCTCGGCAAGAAGGGAAACACCTTAGGTTACGATAGGAAGAGAGTGAATAGATTTCTGTGTCTTTGGCGATGGTCTTTGCGTCTTCAGTCTCCATTTAAGTCGCGTCGGATGATTGGAGGGTGGCAAATGTTAGTCCCTTGTTCAGGCAAGGAAACAGGGATTTTCCTGAGAATGACAGACCAGTCAGTCTCACTTCAGTATTGGGCGAAGTATTGGAGGGGATTCTGAAAAATCACAGTTTGATTAGGAATAGTCAGCATGGCTTTGTGAGTGGCTGGTTATACCTCAAAACTCTGATTGGATTCTTTGAGGATCGGATTAAGCACACCGAAGAAGGTAGACCAGCGAATGCCGAGTGCATGGATTTTAACAAGGTGCTTGATTAGCTTCCCCCTGGCAGTTTCATTCAGAAAGTAAGGAGGCATGGCATACAGGGACACCTATTTGTCTGGATACAGAATTGGCTAGCACATAGAAGACAGAGGGTTGTGGTAAATGGGAAGTATTCAGTGTGGAACTAGGTGAGCAGTGGTGTTCCGTATGGGACCTCTGCTGTTTATGATTTTGATAAATGACTAGGATGACGAAGTGGAAGGGTAGGTTCGTAAGATTGATGATGTAACACAGTTTGGTGGAACTGTGGATAGTGTGGAGGGCTGTTGTAGTTTGCAACAGGACATTGACAGGATGCAGGACTCAGCTGCTAAGTGGCAGATAATGTTCAATATGGAAAAGTCGAATTTGAATGCAGAAAACAAGGTTAAAGGCAGGATTCTTACATTGTGGAGGAACGGAGGATCATATGATCCATGGCATAGCTCCCACAAAGTTGCTACCCAGGTTTATAAGGTTGTTAAGAAGGTGTTTGATGTGTTCCTTAGCCGAGGGATTGTGTTTAAGAGCTGCGAGGTTATGCTGAAACTCTATGTAGCCGTGGTGAGACCACACTTAGAATATTGTGATCATTTCTGGTTACCTCGTTATAGGAAAGATATGGAAGCTTTGGTGAGGGTGCTGAGGAGATTTATCAAGATGCTGCCTGGACTGGAGGGCATGTCTTACAAAGAAAATTTGAGGGGGCTCGAGTGTTTTCCTCATTGGAACGAAGAAGAATGTAAAGTGACTTGACAGGGGTGTTCAAGATGATGAGAGGCATAGATAGAGTGGATAGCCAGAGACTCTCTGCCAGGGTGAAAATTGGTCTCGAGAGGGTATGATTTTAAGGCAGTTGGAGGAATGTTTAAGGAAGATGTTAGAGGTAGGTTTTTTACACAGAGTGTGGTGTGTGTGTGTGTGCAATGAAGAGCTCGCAGTTGTAGTAAAGTCAGCTATACTAGGGATATTTAACTGGAAAGGCACATGAATGACAGTATAATGAAAGGTATGTAGGTTAGTCTGATCTTAGAATAGGGTAAAAAGTCGACAGAAAGTCAAAGGCCGAAGGGCCTGCACAATGCTGCACTGAACTGCACTGTTCCATGTTTCCAGTTTCACCCAGCTTGTGGATTCTCATCAATTGTTGAATGTATGAGGCAATGATGTGTGTGAGATCAGGAAACTTTGGAGGGTGTAAGGCCAAAACCTCCAGTTATGGTGTGCATTGTTACAGTCACCTGAAAGCCAGTATAATATGTGTGGTTACTTAAACCAGACAGAATCCGCCAAGTTCAGTTATTAATGTGATTTTTGGATTGCCGTTTGCTGATGGTTACTTCACATAAATTCTACTGTGTGACCCATGTAGTAATCTCTGACCATTCACAGAGATGTACAATTTTATTTTGATATTGAAGAATGTGAAGGTAACATTTATTGGATATGGATTTAAAGGTTTGTTTGTGAGACACAAGGCACTGCAATAGATTGTCAACTTGTTAACGTCTTCACCCGTGACTGATCCGGGGTGCAGATGTATGGAGTCTGGGAGGCAGATCAGATTCCATCACCATACATAACTTGTATCGTGTGATTCTGGCTCTCCATGTCAACACGTGTGCTCTCCAGGCCAGGCTCTGACTGAAGATGAATTTTAAAACTTGGTTGCTGGTCAGCTATTAGTATTTAACCTGGACAACATTTGTACCTACACTGAGACCAGTGATAGTCTGTTGGCGGGTTCTCCCCCTGCCAAAGGTGAATTCCAAATTGTTTGTTTTGAAGTAATGTTTGACTGACAGCTCTGAACCAGGTTAGAAGCTCAATGCACAGATTGTGGAACAGGCCACTGTGTCTCTCTGTATCACAGGCAGCTGTGAGGTCCAATAACACTGTAAATGATTTCAGATCTATTGGAAGCAATTTTCAGCGTAGCTCATTGCAAGGTGTTGAGTTTACTGACCAGAACAATAATCGGATGATTACTATATTTCATGAATTGGGCAAAAAAAAGACGTGAACGATAATTATTCAACTGAACTATAATCTCTTAAATCAATTATGTTGATTCTATATTTAATGAACTAAATTATAAACTCATGTCAAGATTTTCTAACACAGAAATAAAACACGTATATTTTATTTTATCCAAGAAAGAACATAACTCTTGTGATCAGAATTAGATATTCAATGTCAGGATTCAAAACAATGTTTTGCCACTCCAATATTTTTAAAGTGGTTGGCTTCTGAATGATCACATGTTCTGAGTGAGCAAACGATTGAACATACAAATAGAATTAGTGTTCGTATACATTTATATATAAACAACCAGTTTAATTTCTCACTGAAATGTACGATCTTCAGCTAATTGCCAGCAATTTAAAAATGGCAATAATTCAACATGGATTGTTAATATCAAACTAAATAAATTATTTGTGTTATCAAATTTTAGTGAATAATAATTTAAAAACTTCCAATTTTTAGAATGAATGATGTTTAATATGAAATGTGGAGACTGAAACAAAGCAACGAACATAATATCGTGTCAGTGAAAAGTCAGAGCTTTCCAAAGAGTTTTGTGACAAAGCAATGATATATTTGTTTTAGTAATTGGAATACAACATGTAAAATATTCATGTTCTGAGTAATAATTAGACTTCATAATGATGCTGACCTTGCAATACTTGCATTTTAAATGCTTATGCTACACCAAGTAATCAGATATTTTTGAGCATTTACACAGTGAAATAATTGGATACTGACTTTTATTCACAGCTGGCACATGATAGAGTACAAAACTTTAAAGTACAGGAGGAGGCCATTGGCCATTATGTATGAATCAGCTCCAAAAATGTCTCTAAAGCACCCCCATTTGCCAGCCCTCTCTCTGTTGCGCGTTAAATTCCTAATTTCCAAATATATATATAGTTCTCTTTTGAATCTTCATCCACAATTTTCCCAGCCAGTCAATTCCAATTCGTAAATAATGACGTTTTTCCTTATTTCACTCCTGTCTCTTTTGCTGACAACCTTGAAATTAAAATTCCTTGATGCTGTAATACAGTATTCTTTTTCTACTCAAGCAGAAAACTAGTCGCCAGGATATATGGACATCAACTAACTACAAAAGACATGATCACAACACTAATTTCTTACGTACTGATGAGTAAGTACGCCACTTTGACTAGGTCTGCATATCCATTCTAGGACAGGCCAAACAGAGACAAGCACATGAATTCCTAGACACATGGCATCCCAACCGGAACTCCATCAACAAACATATCAATTTTGACTCCATCTACCATCCTCTGAGAAAAAGGGCCAGAAATGACATCATCGACAAAGGAAGTTACATTACCTACTCAAGGAAACTGAAACATTTAAATACAAAGTGGGAGATAACACCAGCACTTCACTGGAGGCTCACTTACTGTGTACAGCCAATGGAACAAACTAGGAACTGCCATTAGCTATTGCTTCAGAATATATCTGAGTGTTCGTGGCTGCCACCACATAGAACAATTGAATGAAATTACGAGCCTGCACCACCAAGTGCATATCAAAGGCTTTTTTAAAATGTTTGTGAGATTACCTGATCAATTACCCACCTATGAAATGCATTCCAGACACATGTCACCACGGGCAGAACGGCAGCTTAGTGGTTAGCACTCCTGCCTTAGAGCGCTGGGGACCCAAGTTTGATTCCAGCCTCGGGTGACTGCCTGTATGGATTTTGCACATTCTCCCCGTGTCCGCGTGGGTTTCGTCCAGGTACTCCGGTTTCCACCCACAATCCAAAGATGTGCAGGTTAAGTGAATTGGCCATGCTAAATTGCCGAATGTGTTCAGGGATGTGTAGGTTAGGTGCATTAGTCAGGGGCAAACACGGGGAGACGTGTTTGGTTGGTTACTCTTTGGAGGGTCAGTGTGGATTTGTTGGACCGAAGGGGCTGTTTCCACACATATTATATATTTTATATTCTATGTTTGTGCCACCCGCTCAGTTCAATACAGACTCCACAAATCCTCTCTCAATCCCCTGCCTTTCACTTTAAGTATGTTACCCTTTGTTTTTGATCCTTCGAGTAAAGGAAACAGCTGCTGTCTGTTCATCCTCTCCATACCCCTTATGCTCTTGTACACCTGTACCAGGTTCCCTCCTCAACCTTCCCTGCTGCAAAGAAAAAAGGAGCAAGTTTAACCCTCGCCCTTCAAAATTTGAGTACTCACTTTTCTTGTTAATTCAGATATGAATCATCTCACATTTATCAGTGTTAAACTTCATCGGCCATGAATCTGAATATAGAAAACATTTGTTTATATCGTCCTGTAGCCTAACCCTTTCCTCCTCAATGTGAAGCACCCAGCTAATCTTTATGTCATCCCCAACATTAGTTACCATTCCACTGCCATCCATCTTCCACATTCTCACCATCATTATTTATGAATATCACAAACACACCTTGATTTCCTTCCTGTTCTCCACATGTTATTCACATAAGCATAATTAAGAATTCCAGTCTCTTGTTGTTCTTATTTTGGGGAATTTACAGATTGATGTAGTTAACACCTATTATGAGTGTGCTGCAAATACCATTTTCAACACAAAGTTAAATTCACCTTTTACACTCTGTCCCTCAGCATGTCATATTTATAAAGCTTGTAACTAATTTAGGATGAACTACGGTTTGGCAACTTGCATTGGAACATTAGCCTTTTGTGTGGCACTGTGCTTTGTAACAATAGTCAGAACTGAAGACATTTTTAATCTGCAGGATGGACACAGACTCATTGCTTGAATCAGCTCATGTCATGAGGATAAATATTCAATTAAATTCTATGTTATGGACTACAGGATATTAAATCATATTCTCATGTCTACCTTGAATTGGGAGCAAATACATACTGTTAAAAAATTCAGAAATGTTGAGACATAACACCGGGGAGAAAAAAAAAGTCACACGCGTTTGATGGAGATACAAAACTACAGAGTGAATGTACAATCTGATAAAGAATAAAATGATAGAAAAAGAAGGGCATCAAATCTTAATTTTCAATCGAATCATTTCCAATTTTCCTGAACAGTGGTGGTTTTCACCCAACCTCACCTTTCCAAAAACAATCTTTTCCCAGTCACTAAAACTTCATTAGCCATTCTTCCTCCCTTTCCTACTCTGTCTTTACACTCCTACTTCCCTTGCATTACCCCTTCTGCTGCCACATACTCTTCCACTGATGATATCTCTTCACACCCTTCTACTGCCACTCCCACTGTAAGTTACACCAGTTCCTTAGTTACTCCCACTTCCACTGGTCATCCCTTACCCTTTTTGCTTTCCACTGGGGTGCTGGGAGCTGCTGGCTTCTGTGCTGCTATTGGTCATCAGTGAATGATGATATTGGGATGATCAATGACCAATAGGAACAGCCAATAGTGTATGTCTGCCATTGTCCAATGCACCGTGAATAGGGTGTTTTTTCCCCATAGAGCGTGGAACATTTTTCTGTCTCTCTGTCACAGCGCTTAACCAAACAGCCTCATCCCAAATAGGACAAACCTCTCCTCAGAATCAGAAATCCAAGCAGCTGTTTGTCCTTAAACGTTGCGAGGACAGTGGCCACATTGTTCAAATATGCTGTGTTCTACCCTTTTTCTCTTTAGAATTTTAACTGATTTTCCAATGTCAGTTGAAGTGAAATCAGAGTAACTTCCCTTGCCATTAAAGTAGTATTTGACTCACGTATCATATTGACCCTCAGGCAACTGCGGTCAACGGGAATCAGAGGAAATTCTGTGCTGGTAATTTCCTGAATGAATAATGAAACCTTCCCTAGAGCTATTGGGAATTACAAATAAACTCTGCCTTTGCTAGTGCCTTCCAAAACCATGGATGGATTTGTCTTATTAATAACATCAAGATACATTCTATTTTCACAGTTTGGTCTACCATCTCAGAAACGTAAGACCTTGCTGGATGAGTGTCACCCCAATGAAATCAGAGCATTACAATAAGATAATGATTCCGATTATTTTCAATCATTTACTTTCTGAGGTCTGGTCGTGCGGTGTCGTTGTCACTGAGATCAACATTTTCTCTGTTCAACAGCATCACATCACATTAGCTCAAGTCTGCACTATTCCCCAATTCTACTTAATTCTCCAGCTCATTCGCCATGCTCACCAGATAAAAGATGCCGAAAATGTGGAATCACTCAGTGATGCCTATGAGCCTCTGGAACCTGCCACCCCACCCATGCCCTGCAATCTGAGTCCATCCCCTCCCACAAGCCCACCTCCTGTTGTGTATTCACTATCCCTCCTAACCGTCCACGCTCTAATGCTGAATGTTCTGTACTCAGAAAAGGTCTCATCTTTATCCCTCTGTGCCCCCACTTTAATGAATTTCAGGCATGACATAATGTTGAACTCCTCTTCCACCGTCTTCGCCTCGGTGTCCATTTCTTTGTGCAAGAGTGCACTCCCCATCCCATAGACCCTTCGCCCAGCACCAACACTCTCCCTTCACCTGGACCCATTACTCTGGCGTTTACTTGAACTCAATCTGTTCATTGAGAATGCTCCATGTGAGTTTGGTTGTCTTAAATTCTCTGTATCCCCCTCACCTATCCAACCTATCACCCTCTGAACAGACTGTACGCTGTATGCTTCGATCCAGCCCTGACTATGTTCCTCAGCCTGTGCCGATAAGGGTGGTGCTGCTGGAGTCTGGTGGACTGACCTCTACATTTCAGAGGCTGAGTGCCAGCTTTCAGATACCTCCGCATATCAATTGCTTGTCCATAACCCTAAAATGGCACATCAGGTTATTTTATTAACTAAATCTGACCACATTTCATCTGGAGGTTCCCATGCACTCGCCCCCCCCCCCCACCCCGGCAAGCACACACACACTCACCCCCACCTAACAGTCCCACAGCTGATGGTCCTCTGATAGCAGAGTTCCCTTTTATCCTCTCCTGAAAATCCACAAACAGAACTGCCTGGGCAGACCCATTGCTTCAGCCTGCTCCTGCCATGCACACCTAGGCCCAAGTTATACCTGTTCCTTCATGGGGTACGTAGACCATTCCTTGTTCCGGTTCTATTCCATCCCCCATCCACAACTCTTTATCCGATATGTAGATTTTATCATCGCTGCTGCTCCTCTCTCTTGTCCAGAATTGGAAAAAATTATCGTTTCCAATTTTCAACCCTCCCTCACTTTCACCTGGTCTACCTCTGACTCCTCCCTTCCTTTCCTCGACATCTATGCTTCTATTTCTGGGGATAGACCGGTCACTGATATTCAGTATTAACCCAGGAAGTCCCACAGCTACCTGGAGTATACATCCTCACACCCTGTTTCCTGCAAAGACTACATTTCATTCTCCCAGTTCCCCCATCTCCACCGCATTGCTTCTGATGATGTCGTCTACAAAAATATGGCCTCTGAAATGTCCACCTTATTCCTCATCCGAGAATTCCCAGCACTGTTATCGACATGGCCCTCAACCAGTTCCAACCCATCTCCTACACTTCTACCCTCAGCCTCTTTCTTCCCTCCTGCAACAGCGTTAGAGTTCCCCTTGTTCTTACCTAAAATCCCACCGGCATTCACATGCAGAGGATCATCAGTCCGCATTTCCCCCACCTCCAGCGAGATGCCACCACCAGACACATATTTGTGTCCTCTCACTTTTCTGCCTTCTGAAGGGCCATTTCCTCCAGGACACTCTGGTCCACTCTTCATTCACTCCCAACACCTCTCCCACCTCCCCTACTCCCCACCACAGGTCCACTTCACTTTCACCTGCCGGAGGTGTTACATTTCCCATATACCTCCTCCCTCCTCACTATCCAAGGAGCCAAATATACCTCCCAATTGAAGCAGCATCCTACAAACATTTCCCACAATCCGGTCTACTACATTCGCTGCTCACATTGTGGTCAGCCCTACATTGGGGAAACTAAAGGTAGACTGGGTGACCACTTCACAGAATATCCAAGAAGTACCTGTGCAAAAGACACTGTCTCAAAATGGTTTGGTCTCACAATGCAATGCGTCATCGATATTTAGAGCCCTGTGAAACGTAGGAACTTTGTAAGTTCTCATTTAAAGTTCATAACAAATTACTCGAGATTCAACAGAGATAGCAGCTTTGCTAATATCGTTCATATCAGTCGATTTGTCACAGTTCAGAAAGAAAAAGTAATTGATAGGTGGAAACTCAGCAAGTCTGGCACCCTCTGAGTAGAGATACACAGAATTAACCTTTGATTCCAATATGACTTTTTCAGAACAGTGTCACATCATTTTCGATATATTAAACTGTTTCTCTCTGTAGATACTTACTCATCTGTTGCGCTTCTCTACCTTTTTCAGTTTGTATTTCATATTTCCGTATCACTATATTTCATGTTTCTTGACAGGGTTACATGCTGAATTTAGTTATATATGGACAATGTCGTCCTTTTCTGTTCCTTTTATAATTGGTGTGTCTGTGACACCTGTGTTAGGGCCGAAATCTGTTTCTTCTTTAAAATTCAAAGGAAAAAAAGAATATTTTTCTGAATATCCTGTAAATCTCAGGAACTCCACTTTGTTTGAAAAGACATTTCAGAGCCAGCTGAAATTTCATGAGATATTAGGAATAGATTATTGATGATGGATCACCCTGTATCCTTCACTGAACTAGCTTGTCTACCCCTTTCCAAAGGCTTTGATTACATATCACAGAATTATTTACCATACAAGTGGGGGAAACTTACCCATTGTCTCTTCCAGCTTGGAATGACTATATCTCCACTGTTAGTCTTCTGTATTGTACCCATAGCTCTTCACATTTTGTTATTAGTGTCTGCTTTTAATTGTAAGTATCCTGCCAGATATGAACAATAAGATCAATGTCAAACAAAAAAAAACAGATCTTAGAGGTCAAGCTCAGCAGGTCTGGCAGTACCTGTGAAGAGAAATCAAAGTTAATGTTTCATGTCCAGTGACTCTACTCAATCTGTATACCCAAAGATTAAATGGTGTGTATATTAAATATTTCTCATTGTATTACATTTAAAATTATCCTGTTCAGATCACATTGTCATACAGCATTACATCTCCCTAATGTTGGCTATTTCCCTGTTTTGCATTAGATTTAATTCTGTCTGTCAGAAAGAATGATGATGACTGGGGAATATGATTGTACTCCCCATGCATTCTCCGCAGCCACTGCCCCCATTCCGCCTAATCTCACAGCCAATGTCATGTTCATTCGAACTTGACTCATTAATTCATAAATCTTAATGTATAAGTTCATTGTAATTATCACCTTTGGTTTTGGACTGAGGCCAAAATGTGTAAAACAAAGACTGTTTTACAGCAAATAAAACTGCACTTAGAAGCTTGTCAATTTGTATAAATTAATTACTGAAGTATATTCTCTATGGAAGTTCCAAAGTTGCCTTACTAGAGCAGGGAGAGGAACATTCAGAGAAGTCTACACTTCCTGTCTATGTTCAGGGCAACTGTGCCCAGTGACACTCTGTTCGCTAGCGTTTGTTCCCGTGGAGGAGAGATCAGAACAGTAAAATCATCCTGATTGTGATCCTTTTGCGGGATGGATGGATTTGCGGAGAGATGGTTACAGCATAGTAAACAGACAACAGAGCAGAATCAGCTCGCCTACCAAAAAGGCATCCATCATTCTCCCTCACAACTGACTTCACTGGAGCAATTGGTGATGGGAGATTTGACCAATAGCAAACAATATCAACATGTAGTTCACTCCAGTTATATTGTGAACTGAATGTACTGTATACAAAGCTGGGACTGTTTGCTCAGTAACTGTGATTAATGTCAGTCTCCATGCAATGTAACTGTGTCACTGGAAGGTTTCCCTCTCCTATTGGTGAGGGGCTTAATTCAGTGTGCTATCCCACTGTAGTTGCAGATGCATCAGCTCCAACAGTAACAGAGATCAACAGCTGTGTAGTCAGAAAGAGGACAGATCTGAATGTGAGAATTGCGGATTGGAACATTACAACAATGGAGAGGCGATTTTCCTTGAGTGTTTTCAAGATTTCGCCCTATTAGGAATTTCTATAATATCGGATATCAGCAGTGCTGATGATTATTCTGGGCGTGGTGGAGGGTGTGCTACTAATCTATTCTCGCTATTGTTGGTGTTCTCTACCTCTGTCCATTCATTAATCCCATAAACAAATTTGAACTTCGTTGCAAGTACTGTTATTTATATTTGTCAGAGAAAGAAACTGTTGTCTTCAGTTTCAATTGCAGTCTCCATTCATTATCCATGAATTGCAGACCACTACCTCACAACCATCTGCGAACAAAACTGTTCACAACCTCGAGATCGCTTTTTACCCTGAACTGATTTATGTCTCGTGTTTTCTCTGTCACCAAATCTGTCCACGACCAGCTCCTAATATCCCCAATTTTCATCTCTGTGTCAGTGTTGTTGCTGAACAAACCATTGGCTGCACGTTGGTAAAATTAAGACTTAACGTTTAAAGCTCTCTGCTGACCACTTCTCCATTACAAATATTTCAATCAAAAAATTATTCTTGTCTCGGATCTTACTTCATGATTAGGACACTGTATGAATGTAGGAATGTCGCTGGATGAATTTCAGAAGCAAAGCTTATTAAACAAACAATATTGTTTCAAGTCCAACCACAGCTGATGACAGAACTTAAATAAAAACGATAAGAATTGGAATGAAAGTGAATTTCACGAAAAACAACCACAAAAACAACATTTTGTCTGAAAACCTTCCTGTTTCATTGATCACCTTCAGTAAAGAAATATAATGTTATTACCCGGTGTGGGTTAAGTGAAACTTCAGACCCATGATAATGTGCTTGACATTATATTGGCTTGTCGAATGGCCTCAGAATCAGGGCAATTAGTGACGGTAACCAAATGCTGCCCTTGGCAGAGATGCCAACATCACACGAAATAACAAAATTGAAGGTGAAATCAAATAAAGGAAAGTGTTGAAAATCTGAAATAATGGAAAGAAATGCAAAGAAACAAACAGAAATTGCTGGGGAACTTTTCTGAACTGAAAGGCAGCTGGAAAGGAATGTGATTAATACCTTTGACAGGGAAGTCTGCTTTGAAGGGGAGAAGGAATCAATACAGAAAGAGATACAGAAGAAAAAAGAGCAAACAAAGAGAATGATGATCAGCTGGGCTGGAAATAATATGTAAGATTCGTCACATTTATTTTTCGCTTATCCCATCTTCCTGAATATCGTGCTCACTTAGATACAGATATCGCCCGCTTTTCAAAAGTTCGCTTTTCAACACTTCCCTTTCCGAATGACCTACATTAGGACCTTCTTTCGCTAACCAAAAGAAATTCGAAGAGGATTTTCACTTTTACGAAGAAAGGCGAATTTTTTCCCATACAAATTAGTGCTACTGCTCTTTACACCATATCATAGGAACACTCTACTTACAGATAGGGGGGAAACTTGTATTAATCTAAGATCATGTTTAAATCGATTTGATACCCCTGTCTTCCCAGAGTGTGGTCATCTTCTTATATTCATTAATGGAATATGGGTATCACCGACTAAGCCAGCGTTAGTTCACTTTATCAGTTGCCCTTAATAAGCCGTTGAGCCACTGTAGTCCACGTGTTTGATCTGATTTGATTGGATTTAATGTAGTCAAATGTACAATGGAAAGAATTGTTTTGCGAAGAGTGCAGGCACATGGTGGTAAACAAGAAAACAGAGATCATAGGGTACTTAGACAGAGTGAGGCATACAAGGTTACAGCTTCACAGGAAGTGGGCAAAGCAAGATCTAATTTAGCAAGATTAATATTATATGAAAAGTTAGAGATGTCAATTCGACAGTCGAATAACGGTTGGGAAGGAAGTTCTCCTGAGTATCCTGGTTTATGTTTCCAAGCCTCTGTGTCTCCTCCCTGTTGGAAGAGGTTGTAGGAGATCATTACCGGTTTGGGAGAGAACTTTGATGTTGCCAGCCTTTCTGCGACAATGACAAGTACAAATGGATGGACGGTTGTCTTCCGTGATGGTCTGGGCTGTTCACACAACTGTCTGTAGTTTCTTATGGTCTTGGGCAGAGCAGTTACCATGTAAGTCCATTATGAACGTGAATAGAAAGCTTTGAGTTGCCCGTATACTGAGCACTGGCAGACGGGCGGTTCCAAAATAGTTAGATGGAACAATTGGCTGTTAAATGGATACCCACGTTCTGGTTGCTGTTTTGACAACAATTTAAACGTAACCGATAAACTTACATTATGTCCACGATTCCAAAACTCAGTTGAGTTAATTGTACTGCCAACATTGAACCAATGAGCCATCACCTGCGTCAAACTAATAGAGAATCCATCACTATGACAATGCTGGAGAAAGAGACAGACACGAAGGGAAGGAGAGAGAGAACACAGCGAGGGAAACTGATGGACAATCTGGCAAAGAGAGATCGGAAAAAAAACAAGTTAACAAAGAGTCACACGGGCAGGGAGCAAGGGAGATAATATCATGGGAAGAAACAGAAGACAGGGAAAAGGAAAACACAAGGAAAGAGACAGTGTGAGAGAAACAGTGAGAGACAAAGTATACGGGGAGCTGGGGATAGAGTCACGGGGAGCTGCGGGGAATGGGAGAAACTGTGGATGAGGACCGGAGAGACCTGGGAGTGAGCACTGGTGGGAGCTGGAAGGAGGGAGGTCAGGATTTACTTTGATCTGTACCAAGGTGTTCAGGCAGATCATACTAAGCAAGGATGTACAGAACGATGGCTGTAAAACATATCTGAGAGGCAAATAGGTTGCGGTGCACATGGTGTGCGCGAAGCGAGATCAACATGTGCAAGATCAGCATTATCTGATATTAGAGAGTCCATTCATCAATCTAATAACAGCCAGGAAGAAGCTGTTACTGAACCAGCTGATCTATGTTTTCAAGATTCTGTATCTTTTAGCCTGATGGAAGAGGTTGTGGGAGATCTTTACAGACATATGATGGGTCTTTGATAATGTTAGAACTGAGAACATTCCAGGACAGGAACAGGCCATTCGGCGGTCCAAACCTGCGTCGATCCAGATCCTCTATCTAATTCCGTTGCCTATTTTCGAAGGTCTGTATCCCTTTGCTCCCGGCCCATTCATGTATCTTTCCAGAAACATCTTAAATGGAGCACCACTGGTCACAGTTCTCTATTTTGAGAAGCTCCCTTCCTCTACTACGCTTTGTTCCCTATTGCCCAGCCAGTACTTTATCCTTGTATGTGAGTATGTGAGTTCACGTTCTCCATAACCCGACCATGGAAAAACTTATCAAATGCCTTCCTGAAGTCCATGTACATGACATGTACAGCCCCACCCTCATCAATCAACTTTGTCACTTCCTCAAAGACTTCTATTAAGTCGATAAGACATGGATTTCGCTGCACAAAACCATGTTGCCTCTCACTGATAAGACCATTTCCATCCAAATGAGAATAGATTCTATCCCTCAGTATCATCTCTCGCAGCTTCCGTACCCCTGATGACAGGCTCACTGGTCTATAATTAATTGGATTATTTATGCTACCCTTTTCAAACAAGGGGATTAGCAACGTTCCAGTCCTCCGGGACCTCAGTTGTGTTCACGGATGCTACAAAGATATCTGTTAAGGCCCCAGCTATTTCCTCTCTCCCTTCCCTCAGTAACCTGGGATAGATTTTGGCAGTCTTTCTGCGGCAACAAGCCATGTAAATACAGTCAATGTTGGGAGATTGGAGTCCGTCATAGTCTGGGCTGTGAACACAACCTTTTGAAGTTTCCTATGGTCCTGGGCAGAGCATTGATGTGTGAAGCCGTTACGCACCCGGACAGTACACTCACAATGGTGCATCTGTAGAAGTAGTACATGCTGAATTTCCTGAGCCACCTGAGGAAGGAGCGGCGTTGTTGAATCTTCTTTACGGTCACATCTATGCAAGAAGACCAGGGTAGGTTGTCAGTTATTGTGACTCCGAGGGAGTTGATGCTGTGCACTTCCTCAACCATTGATGTAGATGACGGCGTGTTCCTCTCCTTTCTTTCTGAAGTCAATTATCAGTTCCTTACTATTGCCGAATTTGAGAGAGTTATTACCATTACACCATGCCACCAAGTTCTCAATCTCCTTTTAGTATTCTGACTGATTGTAGTTTGATATCCGTTCTGATTTTGTGATGTCATCAGCGAACTTGTGGCTGGAATTTGACAACACAGCCGTGTGTGTACAGAGAGTTCTGGAGGGGGTTGAGGACACAGCCATGGGAGTACAGGGAGTACAGTAGGGGACTGAGGACACAACCATGGTTATACAGGGGGTACAGTAGGGAGCTTAGGGCATAGCCGTTGGTGTACAGGGAGTACAATAGGGGGCTGAGGGCCCAGATGTGGATGTACATGGAGTACGGTAGGGGGCTGATGGCACAGCTGTGGGTGTACAGGGAGTACAGTGGGGGCTGTGGACACAGACGTGGGTGTACGGGGAGTACGGTACAAAGCTGAGGGTACAGCCATTGGTGTATGGGGTGTACAGTAGGGAGCTGAGGGATCAGCTGTAGGTGTACGGGAAGTACAGTAGGGGGCTGAGGACACAGCCGTGGGTGTACATGGAGTACAGGAGGGGACTGAGGACACAGCCATGGGAGTACAGGGAGTACAGTAGGGAACTGAGGAAACAGCCGTGGGTGTACAGGGAGTACAGTAGGGGGGTGAGGACACAGTCATGGGAGTAGAGTAGTGGACTGAGGTCACAACCATGGGAGTAAAAGGAGTATAGTAGGGAATTGAGGAAACAGCCGTGGTTGTACAGGGAGTACAGTAGGGGGCTGAGGGCACATCCGTGTGTGCACAGGGAGTACAGTAGGGGGCTGAGGGCACAGCCATGGGTATACAGGCAGTACAGTAGGAGGCTGAGAGCCAACCGAGCGTGTACAGGGAGTTGGTATGGGCCTGAGGGCGTAGCTGCATGCAAACAGGGAGTACAGTAGGGGGCTGAGGACAGAGCCATGGGTATGCAGGGAGTACTGTAGGGGGCTGAGGATACAGCCTTGGGTGTACAGGGAGTACAGTAGGAGTCTGAGGGCACAGTCATGGGTATACAAGAAGTGCAGTAGGGGGCTGAGGCACAGCTGTGGGTATACAGGGAGTACAGTAGGTGGTTGAGGGCATAGCCGTGGGAATGCAGGGAGTTCAGTAGGGGGCTGAGGATACTGCTGTGGGTCACAGGGAGTACAAGAGGGGGCTGAGAACACATCCTCTGGGAGTTCCAGCGTTGTGTTTTGTTGTGGAGAATGTGCAGGTACCTCTCTTCACAGATTGTGGTCTGTGTGTCAGAAACCGGGGGATCCAGTTGCAGAGGGTGGAGCCATGATCAAGGTCATGGAGTATTGAGATAAATCTGGAGGGGATAATGATGTTGAAGGTGGAGCTGTAGTCAGTGACCAGGGGTCTGGGGTATGTATCCTAGTTGTCCAGATGTCCCAGTGATGAGGGCAGGACTCGGTATATGGCATCCGTTGTGGAACCGGCACATTATAGGGCAGCAGGTCAGGCTGGGAGACTGGAGGTGATGTGGGCCACAACCAGCGTCTCAAAGCACTTCATGTTTATTGAGGTCAGAGCCACTGGGCGGTAGTCATTAAGGAACGTTGCATGTGCTTTCTCACTTACAAGTATCATGGTGGGCTTCTTGAAGTGGATTGGGACTTCAGCTTCAGGAGGGAGAGGCTGAAGATGTTTGTGAATACCTCTGCCAGTTGGTCCTTACAGGATCTGAGTGCTCATCCGGAAACTATCTCCAACCCTGTTGCTTTCCTTGACTTGACCTGCAGGAAGACTGATCATGCCTGCAGTGTGACAGCGGGCACAGGTACATCCAAGGCTGTCGGGGCAGGTTTCACGCTGGCAGTCACACAGTCATTCATCATAGACATTCCCTCCACCACATCCCTCCGTCATCATCAACACACAGCGACATTGGTTGTTGTGAGCAGCACACAGTTAGTGTTGAGACAGAGTGACATCATTAAATTGGGATTGTGCGCTATCAAGTCCTTTGTCACCATAACGGGGTAAATTCACAACACATCGGGGACAGGGTGTGCTCCTACTTGGTGTCAGTGGTGCAGGGAGTGAAGATGTTACAGGTATAATTCCAGTCAACTCACTACTTGAACCTGAATGGAGTCAACCACCTTGAGTGCTGTGCCTTTTCAGTGGTGGACAGTCCTTAGGGAGTCAGGAAGTGCCATTTACATGAACCACCTGAACAAAGGATCTGAGGGCGTTTTTGCTAAGCTTGGAGAAGATACAGTGATGTTTGGATGGGCAGGCGATATTCATGAAGTGGGGAGGCTGCAGGAAAGCTTGGACAGTGGCTGATGGAATACAATATGGGAACGTGTGAGATTATGCACTTTGGTAGGCGAACTAGAGACAGACACTATGTTCTAATAGGATCCATTAAATCTGAAGCATAAAAAAGATTTTGAAGCACTCACCCTCTGTTATGGTTATTGTGCAGGTTCACTAGGCAGTTAAGAAAGCAATTGCAATGTTAGCATTCATTTCATGGAACCTAGAATACAAGAGAGGAGGCATACCGATGAGAATGTAATGGGCAATGGTCAGTCGGCATTTGGAATATTGGCAGCTATTTTGGCCGCTATCTCTGGGGAAAGATCAGCTGGTGTTGGAGGTGATCCATCCTGGGGATGGTGGCTTGTCATGAGCGGCAGTGTGTGTACTCGATGGAATTTAGAAGAATGGGAGGCGAGGCATCTGATAGAAACTGATTGATTACTGCAAAGACTGAGACAGTCAGTGTGTAGAAGATATGTCTAGTAGTTATAGAGACTATGACAAAATGGTACAGTTTCACAGTGAACGAATGGGCTGAATTGCCTCAATCTATATCAATATCTCATGCTCTTATGGTCATGTGTTCGATTATTCAGTGCAGAATTGTAAGTCTCTGAGCAGCTCTTGTAACCCTTGTATTTGTATGTTGATTTGACTTCACGTTCTGTTCAATGGTAACCCCTGTGAGATGTCGATGGGAGGATTCAGTGTTGGCCAGTAGTCCATTAAACATTGAATATACACAGCTATCTGTGAGTCTCATCTGGCGGGAGTACATTGTCTCTCCGATGACAGTCATTTTCAGTCTGGTATTTTGGAAGGATCGATCCTGTTATGCCAGTGTTGTTGAATTTGACCAAACAAATGCAATTTTTCACAGCACATGGCAACAATATGTCATCGAACACTGAACACCCATCTAATAACAGAAACGTCTATAATGTTCTGTATAAGAAACACTGTTTTCCTGTTCGTGTTCAAATCAGATAACCTGCTCCATCGAGATGCTCAATTTGGAACTATTTTTAATTTTTTTTTGGCTGCGGGCATCGCTGGATGGGCCCACCATTTCTTGTCTCTCACTCGTTGCCTCCTTGAGAAAGTGGTGCTGAGCTGCCTTCTTGAACCGCTGCAGTCCACCTGCTGTGTGTTGACCCACAATGCTATGAAGGAGGGAATTCCAGGGTTTCTACCAGTAACAGTGAAGGAACGGCAACATATTTCCACATTAGGATGTTGATTGGTTCGGAAGTGAATGTATAGGTGGTGGCATTCCCATAAATATGCTGGCCTTGTCATTCCAGATGTAAGTATTCATGGAATTGGAAGATGCTGTCTGAGGATCTTTGGGGAATATCTGCATTGTGTCTTGTAGATAGCACACACTTCTGCTACTGGGCGACGGTGGTGGAGGGAGTGAATGATTGTGGATGTGATGCCTATGAAATGGACTGTTTTGTCCTGGATGGTGTCAAGCTCCTTTAATGTTGTTGGGTCTGCACTCATTCAGGCAAGTGGGAGAATTCCATCTCATTCCTGACTTATGCCTTTTAGATGATAGACAGGCTTTAGGAAGTCAGGAGGTGAGTTACTCGCGCAGTATTCCTAGCCTCTGATTTGCTCTTATATTTATGTGGTGAGTCCAATTGAGTTTCTGATCAATGATAACCCCCAGGATATTGATAGTGGAGAATTTAGTGATGGTAATGCTGCAAAATACCAAGTTGTTATATTGTTAATTATTGGTGATGGTCATTGTCTGGCATCTGTGTGGTGTAAAATGTTACTTGCCACTTGTCTGTCCAAGCCTGGAGAGGGTCCAGATCTTGTAGCATTTTGGCATGGACTACTTCCATATCTGAGCACTTGCGAATGGTGCTGCACATTGTACAGTCAGTGTCGAATATTCACACGTCTGACCTTATGATGGCGTGAAGGACATTGATGAAACAACTGAAGATGCTTGGATTTAGGTCTCATCCGGAGAGTCACTGAAGGTGATGTCTTCTCTGGTGATGAAATGTCTGATAATGAAACTTGCAGCTCAGCGAGCAAACCTACATCCATTTTATCCTGAGGGACTACTGCAGAAATGTTCTGGAGCTCAAATGACTGACTTCCAACAACAATGACCAACTTCCTATCTGTCAGGTATGACTCCAATAGTGGAGTATTGGCCGCCAATACCCTTTTTGCTCGGGTTTCGTGAAGCAACGTTTGAAAGAATGTAGCCTTGATGTCAAGGGCTGGAATTCAGCTCCTTTTTCTATGTTTGAACCAAGGCTGTAATGAGGTCAGCAGCTGAGTGTCACTGGTGGAACCCAAACTGTGTGTCACTGAGCAGGTTATTGCTGAGCAGGTGGTGCTTGATAGCACTGTTGATGTCCCCTTCCATCACTTTACAGATAATGGGGAGTAGACTGATGAGGTGGTATTTGGCTGGGTTGACTTTGTCCTGCTTTTTCTGTACAGAACACACTTGAGCAGTTTTTTTTCCCCCATTGTTGGTTTGTAACCATACTGGAACAGCTAGGCTAGGGGAGCGGGAAGTTCTGGAGCACAAGTCTTCAGGACTATTGTCAGCATGTCGTCAGGGCCCATAGCCTTTGCAGTATCCAGTGCCTTTAACCGTTTCTTGAGACCAGTCAATCGAATTTGCTGAATACCGCTATCTGTATTGATGGGGACCACGGGAGGAGACCGAAATGGATCATCCAAAAGAAACTTCTGACTGAAGAATTCTGTGAAAGTTTCGGCCTTATATTTTGCACTGATATGCTGCGCCCTTCCTTCACTGTGGCTGGGGATATTTGTGGAGCCTCCTAATCCAGTGAGTTCTTTCATCGTCTACCAGCATTCACGATCAGATTGGCAGAACCACAGAGCTTAAATTAGATGCGTTGGTTCTGGGATCGCTTAGCTCTGTCTGCTCCTTGCTTTTTATGCTACTTGGCATGCAAAAGGTTCTCTTTGGAAGCTTCAGCAAATTAACATTTTATTTTTATGTATGCCTGGTTCTGCCCCTGGCTTGCACTCCTGCACTCCCTTTTGAACCAGGGTTAATCCTATTGGTTGATGGTAATGGTTGAGTGGGTGATATGCTGGGTATATGAGGTTACAAGTTACAGGGACTCCCAGAGCATCTACCACCCCACTGTATCGCATTGAGCTGCCTCCTGTGCTGGATCGTACCTGCCTTTGGGACAGGACATATCCAGGGATGGTGATGGTGCTGTCTGGGTTATATCTGTAAGGTAAAATTCAGTGAGTCAGACTGTTATTTGACTTGTCTGTTAAAGAGTTTTCCGAATTTTGGCACGAGTAATCATTTGTTAGTAAGGAGGTCTTTGCAGGTTCGACAATGATGTTTCTAACGTTCAATTTTCCGTTGTCCAGGTCAATACATCCGGTTTAATTTCTTTGAGATTTTGTAGCACATCTGAATGTCTCGCTAAACCATTTCAGGGGCGATTGAGAGTCAATACATTGCGTTGGGTCTGGAGTCAACGGTCGCCAGTCCAGGTGAGGAATGGAGGATTCCTTCATTGAAGGATATCAGTGAACCACATGGATTTTTCTGACAATCGGCAACGATTTCATTCTCATAGGTAGATTCTTAATTCCAGGGATATTGTTAAATTATTGAATTGAATTTCCACCCTCTGCAGTGGTGGGATTCGGACCTGGGTCCACAGAACCGGAGCTGATTTTCTGGATTGATAATCTCGCGGTAATACCATGGGGCCTACTTGGAACCACATGTTGTACTCAACTGCTATTCATTGTGTTTTTCTGTTTTTCTATCATTGTTATGTTATTCAGGAACCTCATCTTTCATTAAATCCTGGTTGAAATACACGGTGATGAAAGTCATCCCGACTGCTCGAATTTGATTCTGTCTGTTTTGTTTGAACAGACATGTCAAGGCAGCTGCACATCAGAGAAGAACATGAAGAGATAATGGTAATTGTGCACTGTACCTGTCACTGGGCCAGCGTGTCTGTCCAGACACCGAAAATACTTATTGTGGGTCAGAGAACCGCGGAATTATCATAGCACAAATGGGAGTCAGTCAGCCCATCGTGGGATCACAAGCTTTGCAACGGCCCAATTGGAGCTAGACAGAGTGTGTGGAGATAAATTGTGTGAGAAAGAAAGTGAAGAGAGATAAATTGAGAGAGAATAGAAAGGGGAGCGACAAACTGAGTGGGAGATGAAAAGGGGTTAAATGAGGGTGAAGTTAGATAGATCAGAAGACAGCATGAAGGGGGGATAGATATGGACAGACAGAAGTTAGAAGTCTTATTTAGAAATACCTCTGGATTGCAAGCCCTTTGTCTGGGTGTCATACACTGTGAGCAGAGTGCTAATACTGGCTATCATCCCAGATCACTTATTCCCAATAATTTCACAGAGCTAGGTTACTGACAGCTAAACAAAATCCATTCGGCCAATAGATTAGTATCATGGAGAAGATACATGGAGAAGAAAAATTGACTATGCCAAGAACAGCAGGAAATGATAACACCCCCTACTGTGTGAGAGACTGGTCCAGAGAATCTCAGTCAGGTGGATCACTGACTGTCGTGGAAATTAAACTGACTGGACTTAGATGCTAACAAGAGCAAAGAAAAAGTTTTATTTTTACCCACTGCATGGGGGCCAATACACTTGGCAAAAACGCCTTGTGTATGGGCCCTGAACATAATTTACGTATTAATTTTATGCTTTTCCTATCACACGCTCAAGGACAAGGGCTGGGAAACATTCGACTTCTTATTTTCTCATCCCCTTGCCATGGACCTAACTGTCTTTATGTTTTCTCAGCTTTTTCTGCTGAATTCGATCGCTCACCAGGCCAGGTTGAATGTTTAAAAAGCTGGGTGGTAGGCACAGTGTTGTCGCATGTTTATTCCCAAATAATTACTGGTCTGCTGCAAGGCATTACTGATAAATGGTGTCCATTTGTCACTACAAAGGCTTTCAGGGATGCCCCATCATGGAATTATTTCAGTTAGAAAAACCTAGGCACTGGCATCCTGTTTTGACATGGATAACGCTTCCAACCATTTGGGAAACATATCAACAATAATCAGACAATATACGTTCCCGCCGCTTGGAGTTAGTTCAAAGAAATCCATCTGTAAATGCTCAAAGTGTCTTTAGGATTGAGGGCTTGCTGCTTGTCTCATCTGTAATCCCCTCCCCACGTTATTAGTAGCACAGATAACACATCGTTCATAATATTTCTGGGATTAATGAGTAAATCCCTGAGTGTATCAGTGTGCCGAAATACTATCGTACATCCCCCTTTTTAACACATGGTCCGTACTGTGTGTCAGTTTGGCATAGAATGGAAATAATGATTGTTGTAGACAGGCTTTATCATTAGGGCCAAAACACACCCCTCCCGTTTCTGCACACTGGCCTTGTCCACTCACGGTTCTCCTCGAGCGTTGCCTGTGACTGTAACTCCCGTTCGTCTGCTGTTGGGGTGCAAATATTTGTCATACACATGTCAAACTGATCACTTCGCGGCTGCTGAGTCTGCCGTCGCATTGCCTTAAGAAGTAGAATAGTTATTTTTTGTGTCGGGTTCAAATTTACATACAGAAATTGATTTGGGCAATAGGACCACTTCCAGGAGGTCAGAAATCAGGTCACGGTGTGTGATGGGCTTTCCGGTGGAGGTCAAGAAGACCCTGTGTTTTTAAAGGGTTCCAAAATCATGTATAACCCCGAATGCATATCTGCTGTCGGTGCAAATATTCACTGTCCTTCTCTCAGCCAATTTGCATGCCTCAGTCAAGGCAAATGATGAGAAAGGAATGATCCCACTTTGACTACCTCGTGGGTAGGCATTACAGCATATCCAACATATTTCTGGCCTGCCCCCTTGCTCCTGAATGTTGACCCTTCCACAAAAACCTCCATATTCGGATTCTGACGTGGAGAATCCTGCACCTCTTGTCTAGGGCTGCAAATTTCATTTGTTACAGCAACACAATCATGTGGGTCTCCGTCTCCTTCTGTGGGTAAAAGTCGAGCAGGGTAAAGGACGTTACATCTCTTTATTGTAATGTCAGGCGTCTCCAATAATACAGTAATGTATCTGAGCTAAAGAGCTGCCGACATGTGCGCTGTCTTTTGCTCGGAAAGCAGTAAGGATACTGCATGTGGGACCAGTAGGATTAATTCACCATAGCCTAATATGCCCCTGGACGCTACAACAGCCTTTTCAGCTGCGGCCACGGCTCGCAGGCATTGAGGCAATCCTGCCGCTACGGGGTCTAGTTTAGCTGAAAAATGAGCTACTGGCCTCAATCGTTCCCCTATAATCCTGCAAAAGCGCAGATGCAGCCACGCTTCTCATCTATCGTTTGTACAAAAGGCTTGTTTGGATTTGGAATCCCCAATGTCGGTGTAGTTTATGCTGCTATCAAGCAATAACCTGCACACTGCAGAAGCGCTGACTCGAGGGTTAAAACAAAAGTCTCCAGACTCCTGCATAGAGCCTCATTGGAAATGGTGGGGGACTCACAGTAAACTTGACAAAGTCATGTGAAGGTATATGATTTCTCTTTGAATCAAAAAGCAAACCAGAATTAACTATCTGGGTGTACTGATACAATAAAGAAGGCATTTGCTAAATCCACAGCAAAGAACCATTTACTGTCCGGTGGAATTTGATCTAATATAGTACAGGTGTTAGGAACATTTGAGGTGCGCGGAACAACAGAGTTATTGCTTGAAAAGGGGGTTTCAAAGACTGGAGTAATTCCTGCTAAAGCCTCAGGTTTTAACGGGTATTCTGTTCTGCAGCGGTGCCATAAATCTCTCTCGTAGCACAACTGCTGATGCACCCATTGAGTTCAGAAACCTTCCATTCAACTTTAATGGCGTTGACTCTCTGAACTGGCTTGATTTAATGACTGAAAATGCTGACCCTGTGTCTACCAGAAAAAGTAACTGGTGTAACTTCCACATATAACATAGAGGTAGGCATCGACTTATAGGCATCATTGTTAGAATGAAGATATTGTCCACATTTCGCAATCTCAGAGCTCAATATCGAGGTGGGACATGATCATGTCCATTTGCACTGATAATGCCTCCCTACAGGCCGTTGCCAGCGCTGCAGCACAAGCATTAATGTCTCCGTTTTCTTCCACTTGCGGGTCAGTTGATCTGCCATGGACGTTTATGGCTGGCTAGTTATACTTGATTTTGGTGGCATCAGCACCCAGCTTTCATCCCAAGACAGGTCTCATCGCATGCAATGTGGGATGGAACTCGGTACAGAACTTCGTCACTTCTTTGGTGAACTTATGACCTAATATTTCGCGTGGGTCAGGCAAATGCCCAGAGGCATTTCCGAAATCTTTCATGGTCCATGGTCGGTGGACCAACACTGGGCACGCTTCTGGACCTGGAACTTCAACCATTGGTGCGTGCAGAACTACCTGGTAAGATGATCATACTCCAATACTCTCACTGCCTGACTCATCATTCGTCATGGGGTGATCGAGGTATGGTATGCAATCAGTGATTCAGCAGATTCTGAAGCGGCTGTCGCTAAATTTGGATCTTCACCAGGCAGAGCTCGACGGGGGGCTTTTGGTCTGGGAGGGTAGCCGTCAATGTCAGGATCTGAAACAGATTAAGGCAGTGTTCAACTTCATTAGGTTGTTTTCTGCACATGCCTGCATGTGCTGTAGCGTCTGTATGCGTATTTGTTATGATATTTACTTGAGATTTTCTCTGATATCGGCCTCAGCCTTCCACATTTTATAAACGCTCCAATTTACAGGTTCTATTTTCCCCTTCCGTTTCTCCTACTCTCTCTCCTCCAACCGTGACCTCAGTACTTCCAACTGCCTTTTACTAAACCCACATTCCTTGATCCACAATTCTAACTACTTTACAAACTCTGGGCCGTAATTATTTAACATATACTTGCATTATTGATTGGCCATTCCAAGTCCTCTGTTAACCCTCTTTTTGTTTGGTCTTGCTGAAGACTATTTTCAGCGTTATTAGAAAAGTGTTCAGCTCTTCACGTTACCGTTATTTTTTAACATTTGACTTGCTTTTACCTCTGGCGGTCTCCTCTCGCATTAGGCGTGTCCGCCACAATCCCTTTTCTTGTAAACCAAGAAATCACGTACCCGGTATGTCTTTGGCGAGTCAAACTCAGCCAGTGTTGGTCCCAAGTCTAAAACCACCTTAAACCTGCTGTCTCTTAACAACTCTACAGACGGCAATCCTTTCCCTTGGGTTTGCTCGAATACCGTGCGAGAATTTACTGAAACCTCTTCCTGATTCATTTATTCTCTTAGAATGAGTCTCTACATAGGATTACTAAAGCGACGGCTCTTACCCTGACCCTATTCGATTCGAACACCCAGCCCTGGCGCAATCACACAGATGCATGGAAGAAGAACGCCTCATCTTCCACCTCGGAACACTTCAACCCCAGGGCATCAATGTGGATTTCAACAGCTTCCTCATTTCCCCTTCCCCCACCTCATCCTAGTTTCTAACCTCCAGCAACATGATCCCCTTGACTTGTCCGGACTTGTCCGACCTGCCCAGCTCCTTTTCCACCTATCCACTCCACCCTCTCCTCCCTGACCTATCACCTTCATCTCCTCCCCCACTGACATATTGTACTCTATGGTACTCTATCCCCACCCCCACCCTCCCCTAGCTTATCTCTCCACGCTTCAGGCTCTCTGCCTTTATTCC
Source organism: Chiloscyllium plagiosum (assembly GCF_037043375.1). Classification (NCBI taxonomy): domain Eukaryota; kingdom Metazoa; phylum Chordata; class Chondrichthyes; order Orectolobiformes; family Hemiscylliidae; genus Chiloscyllium; species Chiloscyllium plagiosum. The sequence goes on from NW_028270159.1 coordinate 83,731,761, forward strand.
TGATGAGGAGCTTTTGCCCGAAACGTCGATTTCAAAGCTTTTCGGATGCTGCCTGAATTGCTGTGCTCTTCCAGCACCACTGATCCAGAATCTGGTTTCTAGCATCTGCAGTCATTGTTTTTACCTGGTCAATATGTATGCCTTGTCAAATACGCTTGGTGGCGGGGATAGATATCAGAACCTCTGGTCATTGGACTGATTCAGTGGTCTCATTTTCCTGACGTCACACTTTTTTTATTATCAAGTCTATCCACTTTAAAGAAAATGCCTTGATGGAGTTGTGCTGAAAGGATATTTGAATTTTGGAGACATTAGAATATGTCACGTGTGAGTGAGATTAGAAATAGGAAGATAGCACAATTAACTACACTGCCAAAGAGCTGGTAGGGGAGGCAGCACTTCTGATATGTGGATCATTGGGATTCCTGGGTCGATAGGATATAAACAAGAAGGACGGGATGATCCTGAACTGGCAGCAATCTCCGAATTGTGGATCATTGGGATTCCCGGATGAGTAGGACCGACTCAAGAAGGACAGGACAGACCTGAACTGGCAGCAATCTCCTGGCAGGCAGGTTTGTCATTGTCCCTTAGGAGGGTTTAAACTAGTGTGTGGCGGCGGTGGGTGGGGGGTGGGGGGAAGGGGTGTGGGGAACGACAGCAGTAGGTCCACAGGAACAGTGACTGAGGAGGAGTTGTAGATTAATATCAGTACAGCTAAGACCAACTGCAAGCAGAGGTACTGAACACAGTGGACCTGGCAGTCTGAAGTGTGCTGATGTTAATGTGAGGACACTTGTTTGTTTGGACAGATATTTCGAGATTCCTGCATGTCAGAAAACAGGAAGAGATAACGGTGATTTGTGCGATGTGTCCTTCAGTGAATCACCTTGTCTCTCCAGGCAGCGAAAGTGTTTATTTTGGGTCAGTGAAATTCAGAATTAATACAGCACAGAGGAGGCCAATCAGCTCACCATGCGTCCATTAGCTCTCCACCTTGACCACTTGAAAATAAAGAGAATGATCGGTGATAGGCTGAGAGGGAGAGAGAGGAATAATCAGAGAGAAAGAAAGTGAAGTGAAATAAACAGAGTGGCAAGAAAACGGAACAACAGAATGAGTGAGAGCAACGGATGTCAGACGAGTGTGAAGTAATCAGGAGGCTGCATGAGGAGAAATACACAGAATTTCATTTCCAAACTCCCAGAGACTGCAAGCGGTTTGTCTGGTGCCATACCCTGTGATACTGGCTGTCATCCCAGATCATTTACCGCCAATGACATCACAGAGCTGAGTTGCTGACAGCTAATCAGTATCCAATAGACCAATAAATTGGCTCCCGAGAGAAGGTGGATTAATTTAAATATTCTGGGCCAGCATCAACTTGTAACCCCTCTCGACAGTGTGTGAGAGACAGGCCGAGAGAATCTCAGTGATGGGGATTACTGACAGACGGGAAACCAGGATCTCAGCTGTGGGTCAAATAATGATTGACAAAGTTTGCACATGACTTCCATGGTTTTGTAATTCACATTTAAATTTACATAGCACCACATAGTAAGTGTATTTTAACCACCTTGTCTCTTTGTAGTTTGCATATTTTGGTATGTACACAAAAGTTTATTTTGCCCCTGTGTTTTGTGTTGAACAAATCAATTTTATTACGGAGGAAGAAAAGACCTGCTCCGATGGGACAGTCATCATCTGAACCGTGCTGGGACCAGAGTCCGAGTGAATCCTAACTGGGACTGTAGAACATATATTTCAACATATATTAGGAGTGTGTGTGTGCGGGGTGGGGCTTCAGTTACAGGGTTTAATTAGAAAAGCCGAATTAAAAGAGGAGGTAAGAGTACAGAACTCAGGAGAGGTTATTAAAATCTCCAGCACAGACACAAATAGGATAGAGCATCTGGAAATGTTTAACAATCAAACTTCAAGCAAACTGGTCAAATGAATGGCATGACAGGAGGTACAGTTAATCCAGGACATGACGATATTATATCTGAATGCATGCTGTACAAGGAATAAGGTAAATCAGCTTGTGGCACAGATTGAAATCGGCAGGTATGAGGTGATGGGCATCACGGAGAAGTGGCTGCAAGGAGATCAGGATATTTAAGGACATTATTCCTATTGAAAAGAGAGGCAAGTGGGCAGAGGGAGTGAATATGCATTATTAGTAAGAAATGAAATTAAATCAATAGTAAGAAAGAAAGTAAGGTCAGATAGTTCAGAATCTGCGTGGGTGGAACTGAGGAACCACAAAGGTAAGACAACCACAGTTGGAGTCTTGTACAGGGCTCCAAAACATAGTCAGGAGCTGGGGCAGAAGATACACCAGGAGATAGAAAAGATGTGTAGGAAAGGCAAAATACAGTGATCGTGGGTCTTTTCGATATGCAGGCAGATTGGGAAAATCAGGTTGGTAGTGGATCGCAAGAAAAGAAATTACAGGAATGTCTATGTGATGTCTTTTTTTGCAGAAGCTTGTGGTAGAGCCCACTCGGGACAGATGATACTGGATCTAATGACGCAGGCTAGATAAGGGAGCTTAAAGTGAAGGGAAACTTCGGAAGCAGTGATCAGAACATGGTTGAATGTATTCTGCAATTTGAGAGAGAGAAGATATAATCAGAGTTAAGAGTATTTCAGCTGAATAAAGGCAACTACAGAGGCATAAGAGAGAAGCTGTATAGGATTGACTGGGAGAGGGGTCCAGCAGGAAAGGCAGGAGTGCAGCAATGGCAGGAGATTCCAAGATTAATTCAGGAGACACTGCAGAGATTCATGCTGAGGAATAGAGGCATGGTACAGGGAGGATGAGGCAACTAGGGCTGACAAGGGAAGTCAGGGATTGTATCGAAGCAAAAGGACAAGCATATAATGTGGTGAAGGGCAGTGGGAAACTAGAGAATTGGGAAACTTACAACGATCAACAGAAGGTAAGAAAAAAAGGAAGGAGAATATTATATGTAGGAGTAAGCTAACCAGTAATATAAAGGAGACTGTAAGAGGTTCATTAGATAGATGAAGTGCAAAAGAGAGGTAAAAGTGAATATGGGCCACTGGAAAATGATGTTGGAGAGACAGTAGTGGGAAACAAAGAAAGGAATGAGGAACTTCGCATGGTGGAAGACATGAGCAATTTCCCAAAAAATGAACAGAGTGAGAGGGCAGAGCTGAGTATGGTGGCTATCGTCAAGAAGAACATGTTAGAAAACTGTATGGCCCGAACGTGGATAAATAATCTGGACCAGTGGACTACATCCCAGCATTGTAAGAGAGATAGCTGAAGAGGTAGTGCAAGCGTAACTAGTAAACTTTCAGGAATGACTAAAATCAGGAAAGGGCCAAATGGCTGGAAAATGTCTAACATAACACTCCGTTTAATAAGGGAGTTAGGCAGAAGCTGGACAATTACAGACTGATTAGCCTAACATTAGTTGTGGGTAACGTCCTGAAATCCAACTGAAGGATGGGACTTCTGAATACTTGGAGGTATTTGGTAAAGTAGGACAGAGCCAGCATGGTTTCTTCAAAGGGACATCTGGCCTGACAAACCTGCTAGAATACATTGAGGGAATAGCGAGCAGATTAGACCAAGGAGAACCAATAGATGTTATCCACTTGTTCCTCAAGAATCCTTTGACAACGTGCCACACAGAAGGCTACTGAGAAAGATAAGGTACCATGGTGTTAGAGACAAGCTGCTAGCATGGATAGAAGAATGGCTGTCTGACAGAAAGCAGAGAGCAGGGATAAAAGGGTCCTTCTCAGGATGGCAGGCAGGGACAAGTGGTGTTCCACAAGACTCAGTGATGGGACCACAACTATTCATTTTGTGCATTAATGATTTACATAAAGAAACTGGGGGGATTCTAGCTAAGTTTTCAAACAGTGCAAAACTAGATAGAGGGACAGGTAGCATTGAAGAGGTGGTTCGGCTGCAGGAGGGTGCTCTTGCGCATCTCCTCAACTTCCCGCACCTCCGCCCTTGCACTCCACCCTTCCAACTACAGCAAGGATAGAACTCCTCTGTTGCTCGCCTTCCATCAACCTCAGGATACAACGCATCATCCTCCGACATTTCCGCCACTAAGAGTCAGACTTCACCACCTGAGTTTTACTTCCCTCCCGACCACTATCAGCAGTCTGTAGAGACCATTCCCTTCACAACTCCCTCGTGAGGTTCATGCCACCCCCACCCCCACCAAGCCACCTTCCACTCCTGACACCTTCTTTGTCATTACAAGAGATATTAAACCTGTGTCAACACCTCCCTCTTCACCTCCATCCAAGGCCCCAAATGATATTTCTACATCAGGCAAAGAACATCCTATGCATCCAAACACTTCACCTACTTTGTCCATTGCTCCTGGTCTCCTCTCCGTTGGAGAGACAGGACATCAACTTGCAGAACGTTTCAGGGAACACTCTCAGACGCACATACCCAACAACCCCACTTCCCTGTGCTTGAACACTTCAACTATCCCTCCCACTACACCAAGGACATGCAAGTTGTTGGCCTCCTCCACTGCCAAATTCTAGCCAACAGTCGTCTGGAGGAAAAATTCATCATCTTCCGCCTTAGGAACCTCTAAAAATACGGTATCAAGGGCAATTTCACCAGTTTCCTCATTTCCCTTCCCACCACCTTATCCCAGAACTAACCCTACAACTCAGCACCACCCTGTTTAACTGAACTACCTGTCCATCTTACTTCCCATCTATCCACTCCACCTTCCACTGTGACCTATCACTATCACCACCCACCTTCATCTAGGTATCGCCTTCCAAGCTAACTTCCTCACAGTCCCAGCCCCTCTCATTTATCTCTCAGCCCCATTTCACCCACCCCACTCATTCCTGATGAAGACTTTATGCCTGAAACATCGAATCTCCTGCTGCTCGGATGCTACCTGACTGGCTGTGCATTTGTAGCACCACACGTTTTGCCTCTGATCTCCAGCATCTGCGGTCTTCACTTTCTCCTGATGAAGGATTTTCACAGGTTGGGGGAGTGCGCAAAGAAGTGGCAGGTGGAGTATAACGTGGGAAAGTGGGACGTCATGCACTTTGCCAGGAAGAATACAGGCATTGACTATTTACCAAATAGCGAGCAAGTTCTGAAGTCTTGAAGTGCAAAAAAACGAGGGAGTTCCAGTCCAAGAGTCTCGAAAGGTAAACTTGCATGTTGTCAGTAGTTATGAGACAAATACAATTATGGGATTTATTTCAAGAGGGCTTGAATATAAATGCAGGGTTGTACTTCTGAACCGCTATAAGGGTTTGGTCAGGACACGTCTAGATGATTGTGCAGTTTTGGGTCCCATATCTCAGGAAGGATGTACTGGACCTGGTACTTTTTCAAGGAGATTCAAGAGAATAGTCCCAGGAATGAAAAGCTTAACATATGAAGAACATCTGAGGGCTCTAAATGTGTATATTTAATATAATTTAGAAAGATACTGAGAAGTCGAATTGAAATTTACAGAATACTGAATGACCTGTACAGAGTTGATATTGGAAATTAATTTTCAATGGTAGGAGAGACTAGGTCCCGAGGCGACATCGTAAAGAGGAGACCTTTTAGAACAAAGGTAAGGAGGAACCTCTTCAGCCAGAGAGTGGTGAGTCTATGGAATTCACTGCTACAGAAGACTGTCGAGGCAAGGTCATGGAGTATATTTAAGAGTGAGACAGATTGGTCCTTGAATGCAAAGTGAATCAAGGGTTACAGATAGAAAGCGGGAGAATGGCGATGAAAAGTTCATCATTGTATGGTGGAGCAGGCTCAATGCGCTGAATGGCCAAATTTCTGCTCCAATGTCTTCTGGTTGCTTAGTTAATATTGGCTCTCCTCATTCCTCATTGGAGATATACCCTGGAATTTGATCTTCATATGGTTTATAAAGAGTAACATTCCAATACAGATGACTGGGAAATATCATGTTCCATTCCTCCAGTCTCAGCAGCAATGTCCACAGTATCATAATCACACTGCAATTGAAATCCAGCGAATGGTACTTAATCACAGTTGATTGACATCGACAACATTAACAGCAAGACCCTCGCTGGCCCTCTCTGATCCTCGAATAACCATCTGAATTGTGTGACACATCATATTCTCTGTTAACATATCCATGCCATTTGTCTGCTATAACTCATATTGTTGTACGCACATTTTCCTGTCTAATTATGGACTAGAAAAGTTCCCTCCATATTTTACTTGCAATATAATCACTGATCAGTAGTTACAGACTTTATGTTTCCATTTTTAAACGGAGAAACGTGTTTATATTCTGACAATCCTTTGACATTACTCCCATATCCAAGGGAGGTTGAATGATTACATACAATCAAGCTTCCATCTCCAATATTCCTTTCTTTAGTCACCCCCATATATCTCATCCCAAATGTGTAAATTTTAAACGTTGTTTTGATTTTTAATAAAATCAACATTGAAATGAAAGAGGTTAACTGGAGCTATTTGTTCAGTGACTGTGATTAATCTCAATTTCTGTGGATCCTAATTATCCCAGTGGAGAGTTTCCATCATTGACTGATAAATGGGCTCTGTAAATGTGTTATCCCATAGTATGAGTAGGAGTATCACTGACAGCACTAACAGGGATCAGCAGCTCGAGAGAGAGGGGGTGAAGAGATCAGAATGTGCGAACATTAGACTGGAACGTTACAATAATGGTTCAAAATCTAAGGACCTAGGATTGGATTGTTCCACAATGGATCAGAATCAGAGAACATTAGACTGGAATGGTACAACAATGTATCAGGAGCTGAGAACATTAGACTGGAATGTTCCAACAATGGATCAGAATCTGAGAACATTAGACTGCAATGTTCCAACAATGGACAGGAGTTTATACTCGGGTCTTTACTGGCTTTCCCAGCCTTGGATATCATTAACATTGCGGATCCTGGATATCCTTTGGATTATTCAAGGTGGTTACTATCCCATCCTGGCCATAGTTGGTGTTCCTGGTAAGTCATTATATTTGTCTACTAAACCGGGTTGATCTGAATTTCTGCTCATGATATGTAAATTTTGGAAAGTGGAAGTCAATGTCTTCAGTTCCAAACAAAAGTTCATTTCCTTATAAATTATAACTAACAAAGTAGTATTTATAAATTACTCACTGATATGCGAGATGGAACCAGACTGTTCTGAAACTCCATAATTCATTTTGTCCTTCACAGATATACATCTCCATGTCCTCCCCCCCGCCCCCACCAATCGTGTCCAATACCACCGTCATGATATGGTCCTCAGTCTCAGTGTAACTTCTGAATAAACCATGATTTGTGACTTTGCACAATCCGGATGCAACAGTTTTAAGTTCCGCCTAACCACATGTCCATCACTAAATAATTGCTCTTGAGGATGTTTAACTTGTTCTCTGCACATAGGGGAAGACCATTTATGATTGTCAAGCCATTGACTCATAATTTAGAAACACAGAATATCTCATGAAGGAAATTGGTGGAATTTAAAAGCAACCATTATCATTTGTTATAAAAACTCATCTGCTTGCCTCGCGTCCTTTGGTGAAGTCAATGTGTCATGCTTCCCTCGTCAGATTTCCGTGTAACTTCTGTGATGAACATGTGGGTGTACTGTACCTTTAAGAGAATTAAAAGCCAGCAATAACTACCTGACAGCACCAAGTGCTCTGAAAAATAGATATAATGTAACCTTTGGTTGAAAAACTCGATTAGCTCATTGTCTCGAGCCAAAAATAAATTCAGCAGAACACTTTAAATTATACTCCAAAATACCCACCTCTAATCAAGTTTGAATTGCGGAAATTGACAATCGTAAAGGCCAATGACATAATCCAATAGTTTGAGGGTGGAAAATTGAACAGTTGAGAGGAGAACTACCAAGCTACTAGCATGCAAATACTGCCTGAAAAATAGGTCTTTTAAGGGTACTTTTATTGATTAGCAAGTGGTGAAGCAGAATTCCCAGGACGAAAAGAAAACAGGAATATGGAGAAGAGCCAAAAGTTTCCTGGTTTTGAGGTTAGAAGTTTTGCTTTGTAAATCTTCATTCGCCATCTTATCGGACTAATATTGTGGAGGGGGAAGGTCAAAAGTAGGTTAGAGGAAGAAGTTGTAAACAGTCGTTCGTTTATTATTCTCTTTTATACTTTAAGAAATAAAGATGTTAATTTTTACTTTTAATCATATTACTGCATGGGATAAATCTTTTCTCTGTTGCTGGTTTTAATTAAGCAGGAGAATTGCTCCTGTGTTGTAACACTACAAACCCACAGCAATGTGTTTTACTCTTTACTGTCCTGTGGAACAGTTGAACCAGCCACTCAGTTCAAGATCAGCATAACATGCTGGCCTCACCAGGGCTGCATACATTCTGTGAGAGAAGCTGAAAAGTAAAGATAGCTCCCTTCCTCTGCCTCTTTCCCATATTCCTACAGCTCATTTTTATTGAGGTGAGTGATCATCCCCTATTTTGGGTGTATTCAATCTCATTTCAGTTCTCCCCGAGAGTGTTGCATATATCCATAAACATCGCTGGTGCTAGCTTTATTGATGCTGACATACGGATGTAAGGGACTTATGAATTCCATGTCAAACGTCGTGCACAGAGAAGAAATGGCTTTTGTGGCACAGGAAAGAAACGGCGATGTCTAAGTGAGAGAAAAGGATTATTGCGATCATCCCTGACAGTGTTTTTGAGGCAGTATTTAGGATACTATGGATAGACTTTCCCTGAAGTTTCACTGGACTAATCCCTGAGATAATGGCACCATGAGCAGTGAGTGAAGCTCAGTGAGAGAATAAGAGGTGATTGCTTTCAACCTTAAGGGAGATGGGCAATCACTCATCATGTTCTAAACAGGCACTGATACAGAGATGAATTCCATGGCATTCATGTCACTCGGGTTACATGATTCTCGATAGTTTAAGAGCCTCCGCGAACGTTCCACCCAACCACACGCACTCCCTATTTTGATTGAGACAGAGAGAGAGAAAGAGAGAGAGAGAGGTTCAGGCTTTTGAATAAACTCTCCAAATATTAATACAGTTCAATTGGTGTGTGATCCTGCAATGAACGTCATGTTATCCATAATCCCGACAGCAGCCACAAGACCTTCATTATAAAAGAGTTAACTCTTCCCAGCAACATCTGACCTCCGTGGAGAACATGGGTGTGTCTTCTCGAAGATGGGAGATGCCTCCTTGAGACTTGACACAAAACATTTGGCTTCCCTCCTCACTGCCAGCAAGTCGTGTTAAAGTAGCACACGTTCTACAAATAGTGGAGCCAAGAAAATGTTCTGAGCATTGTGTGATCTTCAGTCATCATCCCCACTTCAGATCTTATGATGGGGAAATACATTGATGGAGCAGCTTGTGCTGAGGAGGTTAACCTGAGGATCTCCTGCAGAGATGTCCCGGAACTGAGAGGACTATTGGCCACTGACCACAAGCATCTTTCTTTGTGCTCTGAAAGACCCAGACAAGTGGGAGGTTACACCTGATTCCCATTCAGTTCAAGTAAGTAGGTGGTCCCGATGCCATCCTCAGTCAAATACTGCCTTCATATCAAAGCCATTCACTCTTTTCTGAGCCCCTGTGTTCACCTCTTTTTCACATCAATAGGTGACGGTGTATGTGTAGGAAGTGTTTTCCTCTCACGGAGGGTAATCAATGTCAGAAATTATCTTGGCTAGAGAGTTATTGGAGCTACATCACTGAAAGCATCTAAGGAGGATGTAGATGGATTTTTGACCTGTCAGAGAGCTAAGGGGTGTGATGAATTGGCATTAAAAAGGAGTTAAAGTCAGCAGTAGATCAGCAATAATTGTATACAATGGCTTGATCGTTCGAATTACCGATCTTGTTCTTTATGTCCTCATATTCTGTAATTATAAAGTTAATGGTTGAAATTTTCCTGAACGTTCTGTTATTGAATGTTGCAATTAGAGAGAGTAAAGTATTTTGTGAATCATCTCTGTGTGGGTTATGGGGGCTGTATTCACAGGGAACCTGGGTCTATAAAATGACCAACAAATAAAGCACGAGTTGCAGAGAGGAGACACTCTGTAAAGAGACCAGAGGCGCCTTTCGAACCCAGCCTCTATTTCCCAATTACATTTTCTAACCCACACTAAACCGTGTGTGATAGTCTGGAGGGAATGAATGATATTTTGTGTTCCTGTAGACCAGGTATTTGGAGGAAGTAGCCTCGATTTGCTCCTTGCAGGAATGGTGAGGGGTTGAATGGAACATAGGAACATAGGGCTGAGCAGCAGGAGTGGACCATTAGACACTTTGTCACCGTTCTAAAACGCACAAAGATCATGGGTGATGTGATTTTCGTCTCAGCAGCACTTTTCTGTCTGTATACCATTTTCCTAAATTCACTTGCCTGTCAAATGTCACCAAATACAACTTTAATTAAATGTAAACATCCAGGCACCACAAACGTCTGGGGAAGGGAATTGCACTTGAACAGCCCTTTGAGAATTTTTCATTTGTGTTCCAACCAAAGTTGGAGGGTCACTGTCTCCTTTTTCAGTCCCACTCCTCCACTGGTTACACCAAACTTAAATGTAACCAGTTTAGTGAAGTGGCCAATGATATAGGTCTCAGCGTAGGTCATTTTCAAGAGAAATGTGAGACCCAGAAAGCTGAACTCATAACAAATGTCAAAATGATGGATTGCCCCAAATGTTATTCTGCCTTTGAAGTTATTCTGCTCACACAATGTTCTGGTCGTGGGATTTCTTCCGACAACAGTTGGACTTAGCTGAATTCCCTTTGTTTCAGCAGTGGAGAGATTCCAATGAATCCTCACCAGGAATCCTTCACAAGTGGTAAAGATAACTCAGGGATTTTCTGGTCTCACACTTTGCTATCGGGCGGAACAAAGTAAGAGAGAGAGATCAATAGGCTGCTGCATCTCAGCCAGGGAACAGTTTTCTCCCTCTCTGTGTTGGAACATACAATAATGTCAACTGAACATCAAACTGGGCCATGTGTGCTCTCCTGGAACATTATCTGGAAAACTTGATTATAGATTATATGCAAGTGCGTCATTCCTTTCAATCGCAAAAATTGTTCGCATTTTTTAATTTAAAGTCATGCGTCTGTGCAAGTTGTAAATATCGGTAGGTGTCGTCATAGTATGTGTGTTAATATCAATACACCTTTTTCTTAAAATTTATTCAAGAGAGAATGCGCATCCAATTGATACACTTTTCAGAAAGTCATGGATGGTTCAATACTATTTCTCAGCTAAGATCGAAACTGATAATCCCCCATAACAAAAGACCGGCATTCCAGGTAAATCTTCGAAAAAAATTATATCCTTTCATTTTGTTTCAGGTGATCAAAACTGCACACAATGCATCAGGTGTGGTCTCTGCAATGCCCTGTACAGATGCAGTTAAACATTCCTGCGATTGAACCTGATACCTTTTGCCAAAAACAGCATCATTCCATTTACCTCCCAAATCACTTGCTGCATCTGCATACTGACTTCATATGATTCACGTACCAAGAACATGGAAACCGCCTGTGACACAGAATTCTGCAATTTCTCTCCATTTAAATTGATTACCATTGTTTCATCCTTCATGCCAAAATAGTTTACTTTATGTTAGTTCTGCTGAAGGTTTGCTCACTCACTATATTTGTTTACTCAAAATGCTGTGAGTCTTTGGAACACTCTTTCCTACAAACCATTGGAGGCAGAAATATTGAATATTTTTGAGGCACCGACAGGAGGTTCATGAATAACAACAAAGTCAAGGATTATTGAGGAATGGGCAGCAATTTGCAGTGTGGGGAAAATGTAGACAGTTGTATCAAATTACACGGTTCCAGAACATCCAGGAATATAATGAAAAATGAAACGATAATATCGATACAACATTAAGGGGGACTCCAACATGCCAGCGATCCGGAAGGTCTGTTTTGCTGGGCTCTGCATCACAGCACGGGCAAAGTGGTTCTCTAACCCATCCCATCCTAGCCATTTATGTAAATTTCAACACTAAAAGAGCGATAGAATCTTTACTAATCCCGTTTTGTCAAGTGGAAATTAGAAAACACGGGAAAGGATCGAGTAAGTCCCAACACACGGTGAACCCGTCAGAAGCATCGAGCCTGCCTGAGGCTGTAGCTGCAACTCACTCTGCTCGTTCCATGGACCCAGTTCCTCACCAGGCCTTGGTCACTGAGTTCACCAAGTTATGTGAAATGATTGAAGCCATGATTGAAGAAGGATTCAGCCGTCGCTAGAGCCGCTCTCAGCAGAGCTCCAAAAACATGAGCAGCAACTTTACAGCCTTGGAAACAGAACAGACGATGTCAAGCGCCGAGCTGCAGTGGCAGAGACCGCGATCAATTCCTCTCATTTGATTCATTTGAAAACCAGGTCCATACCTTAACTGAGCATGACGACGACCTCGAGAACAGGGGTAGGATGAAGAATGTTCACATCGTCCGTTTGCTGGACCGGACGGAAGGTGGTCAGGGGGTGAGTTTATTGATAATTGGCTGCTGTGATTTCTTCACTTCAAAACTGAAAAGGGACAGGTGAAGACTGAGACAGTTCATCGGGTTATGGTGTGGAGGTCAGACTCAGACCAGCGCCTTCGCCCTGTCCTTGTGTGGTTACATAGTCATGGGGACAAACAAAGACTGATGGAATGTCCGGAACACAGGGGACAGATCCGATTGCTTGTATTCACGAGGGCTCCAGTATTATGTTCTTTCAGGACTTTTCAACGGTGGTGACTCAGGAAAGAAAATCTTTTGATGACATCAAAAGAAGAGTAAGGGAACTCGGGATTTAGTATTCCTTACGGTATCCAGCGGTGCTCCGTATTGCTTTCAATGGATCCATACACTCGTCTGACACTCCAGAGAAAGTGAAAACTTTGTGACTTTTTAAAGTAAGATGGATGTTTAGATAATCATGTTTCTCTCTTAAAGAAATTTTCTAGGAATTTTCTGGTATCAACCAGTGTTAAATTGTAGTCGGGGATGGGTAGAGTATTCACTTTTAACTTCCTCATTAGTATTACTAATCTTTTTCTCTTTCCTTGTTTGTGTCTGGGGTGCGGCTCAAACTGGAGCGGGTTACAAAGGTACTTGTGATGATTAAATACCGACCAAAGGGCAGTTGAAGCTCGATTTTTGTTGTTAATTGCCCTGGATGTCATATTGGCAGAAGATAACGTTTTGTGATATGGAAGCGTGCCCACTGGGCGGGTGTGGGGTAAATTCCCTATTGGTGGATTTGTGTGCAGAACAAGAGCTGGTGGATGTCTGGAGGCAGATCTACCTCACAAGTAGGGATTTTATTTTCTTCTTTAACCTGCAGAAATGTCACACGAGGGTTGATATCTTCCCCATCCCTGCAGCAATCTTGGATTTGGTGGCATCCTGCACAATTGGGAATATTACCATTTCTGACCATGAAGCAGTATACTTATTGATTAAGATTAAGGGCAATATAACAGATTCGAGACACTAGCGAATGTATCCCTTTATTCTTAAGGCTAGTTAGTTCATTGAGTATTTCTGCAATGTATTCAGATCTTTCTTAGCCATTAATTCAGATTCAACCAGTACCCATCCATTCTATGGGAAATTGCAAAGGCTTATGCCAAAGGAATAATTATTCCTGAGGATGCAGCAGAAGGGGGAGCAGGAACGCTGGCTTGAGGCACAGCTGAGGGCAGCCGAGAGGGCGTACTGTGATTGACCGTCAGTGGCTAAGCTGCAGAGGATTACAACGCTTCGGTCTTCTGTGAATTCCACGCTCACACAGACAGCCAAGAAGGAACATACTTTTGCAAAACAAAGGCTGTTTGAACATGGTGATAAGCCAGGCAGGTATTTAGCCTATCTTGCCAGGAAAACGAGCGCCCCTCTCAAGCCATTACCTGACTTAGGGAAGGTACTGGGATCCTTACCTTTGATTCCAAAAAGATTAAGGCAGCCTGTCCGAGATTTTTCTCCAAATTATTTCAGACTGAACATTTTGAGGATAGATGGATTAAGATGGAGTCATTTTTCAAGAACTGGGTCTTCCAGGAGCAACCCCTGAATAGGTGTTGTGCCTTAATGCACCATTGTCAGCGCAGGAGGGTGTGAAGCAGCTTTAGAATGTAAAGGCACACGGTCCTGACGGATTTCCGAGTGAATTTATAAAATAATTTATAAACCTATTGTCAGGGCTGATGTTCTGTCACTCATACAGTCAGGAATCCCTCCCTCGATCCTTGGGAGAGGCTCATATCTCTCTGATGATGAAGAAAGTAAGACCCTGGAGGATTGTGCTTCTTACACGCCAATCTAACTTTTAAATGTTGGTTTCAAAATCCATTCTGAGACCCGAGCATTAAGGCTGGAAACTTTGCTGCCTTCCGTTGCCAAAGAGGACCAACAGGCTTTATAAAGGGCCGCAGATCTTCCTACAATGTTAAGAATTTAATCAATATGATCCAAGAGTCTCAAAAACAATCTGCCCAGGGATTATTGATCACTTGAGATGATGGAAGACATTTGATTGGGTTGAGTGGCTGGATTCTTCTGTACATTAGAACGGTTTGGTCTACGCAAAGTTTTTATCAAGTGAGTGAGGGTCCTTTACCGCGAACCTCTGACTGCAGTTCTCACTAATGGTGTGCCAACCAGTAATATTAATATTTCTCCAGGCAGCCGACAAGGTTGACATCTTTCATCATTGTAGTTTACGTTGGTGATTGAGCCACTAGCCGCCATCCGTAAGGATGTCAACATATCTGCGCCAGAAGTAGGACAGAAGTCATGTAAGATTACTGTGGGGATATAGGTAAAGTAGTGTTATTTCTGCAATTATAATTACTTATGCAAGGTAAACGAACTCAAACCAGTGTGTAATTGTTTCAGTCAAGAGCTGTTTCAACTCGAATGCAAACTATGTAAAGGAAATGCATAATTGGTTTTGTATTAGCTAAAATTGTATGCAAGAATGAAACGTGACTGCAAAACAATGGTAGATGTTACAGACAAATAGATAAGGTGCTGTGAGGATGTGGGTTAACTACTTGCACAAGCAGTAGTTATAAGCTTCTGTTTCCCACTTGTACAGAAACACAGGAACAAACCCCAATTAAAAGGTCATAAGCATCAGTATGGTTGGGGAAAGCACAGATGGAGGGAGTAGATAATGGTGAAGAAAGGATATACCTAACAATGGGCCACAGCGGGATGTGGTCAAACGGCCTTGTGCGGCCAGAAATAAGCATTTTGGTACAGACAAGGCCCGATAAGGCAAGAGATAAACAGGAGTAATGGGTGACGGTCTTAGAGAAGTGGAAGATGGAAACGGGGAGGAGCAATGGGATAAAAAAGGAACCAAATTACATAAATATCGTGTATTCATTGAATTCAGTGTGTGTGTCACTGCCTTGTAGACACTGGACATCGCACCCTCTTGCAAGGGTAAAATAAATGACACTACTGAATCAGATCTTGTCTCGGACTGAAATTATTGAACTGAGTGAGCTTTGTTTCTCATAATTACATTGTATGCAGATGATTGTCTTATGTTTTTGTCAAATCCCGTAATTTCGGTAGTTCATGTGATGCAATGCGTTAATTCACTTGTTGCCTTTCTGGGCGATAAGATTAATTTTACAAAGTTGGAGGCCATGCCTATGGATGTTCTTAGGGAAATAACTGATACTGAGGACAAATCTTGATTTCCTTTTAAATGGTCACTGGGGTGGTTTCCCTGTTTCAGTATCTTCATTATATCTGTCTTTGATCATTTTTTTAACATGAACTGTGACCATTTATTTGACAAAATTAAACCAAGTTGGGAGGCATTTCCAATCTCCTGTCGAGGTCGGATAGCTGTTATTAAAATGAATGTCCTTCCTCATTTCCTACCACCCGTGTGAATGCTTTCTTTGATGTTTCCCAGACAGATATTTAGAAACATAATGGCTCTTTTAGCTTTTATATTTGGTACCATAAGCGATTCTTTATCAAGCTAACAAAATTGCAACTGCTCCACAGATTGTGGGGAGTTGATCTCCCCGATTAAAAGCTATCCATTAAGCTCTTTTATAATCCTATGTTAGTGTCTGGGCCGCTGAGGACTCGGCGTCAATACGGCGAGACATTGAGCCCTCTCAGAAAAGGTGAACCCTTATTAATCTGTTGTTCTTAGATAAAATGACAACATTTGTGGAGGATTGTTAATAAATAATGATTATCAATACTGTTAAAACTTTAAGGACAATGCGTCAGATCGAGGGCAATACAGCCAAAACCACGTTTCTTACCCCTTAAATTGGTATACCAGGTTGTCAACCGGGGAAAATGGATTCCAGGTTTAAACTGTGGGCAGCGAGGGGGTACCTTGCTTGGGTGATTTAGAATTGGTAGAATCCCTACAGTGTGGATACAAGCCCATTGGAACTCTGAAGAGTAACCCACCAAACCCATTCTCCTACCATCCTATATTTATCCTGACTGATGTCTGAACTTACAGATCCTGGAACACTATGCGCGATTTATCAATTGCCGATTCATCTAACCTGCACATCTTTGTGACTGTGCGAGGAAACCTATGCAGACACAGTTGAGAACATACTAACTCCACACAGCCAGTCACCCAAGACTGGATCCAAATCCGTGATCCTGGTGCGGTGAGTCAGCAGTGCAAACCACTGAGCCACCACGTGTAACGTGAGGGAGAAACAATGATACAATTTGATCAAACAACTCGTAAATATGGACTACCTGGTAGGGACTTCTTATGTTTTTTTTCCAGATTAGAGATTTGATTTTAAAAACACACACTTTTAACAGATTCATCCAGATCCAATACAGAGAAGTGGGTACATATTGCTAAGGATACACTCTTTATCATTTGTTGCAGAGTGTCCCCTCAGACAAGACTGTACAGCTCCGTGACGTCTGGGCGAGAGAGTTGGGGGGTATAGATCTCTTTGGAGACATGGGAGGATGTTTGTGAAAATGCTCGAAGGATTTTGATCTGTAATAGGACCCATTCCATGCAGTTGAAAATTCTTCTGTCACCGGATTTTCTCACAAAATTCAGTGTGGGATTATCTTCAGCATGTCCTAAATGCAGAATGACTAGAGGCACTCTTACTCATTGCATGTGGTCCTGCTGAAGGCTTCGTATATATTGGATCACTGTGTTAGGTGTGCTAGAGTGGGTCTTGGGGACCGAATTGGAGGTGGACACGGTTTCTCTTTTCCTGGGCCTACCCAGATTATTTTACGCAGATGCACATGGAAAAAAAAAATTACATCCTTACTTTCTGTGCTAGGAAAAAAATATTATGTTGTGTTGGATGTCTGAAACTCCGAGGGCCAGTTGGGTCTTTGTAAGCTCATCATGGAGAATATCCATTTGGACGTTCACACCAGTATGGTGCACAAAAACAGAGATTAATACAAGTAATAGAGTCATAGAGATGTACAGCATGGAAACACACCCTTCAATCCAACCCATCCATGCTGACCACATATCCCAAACCAATCTAGTCCCACCTTCCAGCACCCGGCCCATAACACTCCAAACCCTTCCTATTCATATTCTCATCCAAATGCCTCTTAAGTGTTCTACTTGGACCAGCCTCCACCACTTCACCTGGCAGCTCATTCCATACACGTACCATCCTCTGTGTGAAATAGTTGCCCCGTAGGTATCTTTTGTATCTTTCCCCTCTCACCCTAAAACTATACCCTCCACTTCTGGACTCCCTGACCCCAAGAAAAAGACTTTACCTATTTACCCTATCCATGGCCCTTATAATTTTGAAAACCTCTATAATGTCACCCCTCAGCATCAGATGCTCCAGCGAAAACAGCCCCAGCCTATTCAGCCTCTCTCTATAGCTCAAATCCTCTAACCCTGGCAACCTCCTTGTAAGTCTTTTCTGAACCCTTTCAAGTTTCACAACATCTTTCCGACAGGAAGGAGAGCAGAATTGCACACAATATTCCAACTGTGGCCTAACCAATGTCCTGTACAGCTGCAACATGATCTTTCAACTCCTGCACTCAATACTCTGACCAATAACGGAAAGCATACCAAACGCCTTCTTCACTATCCTATCTACCTGCGACTCCACTTTCAAGGAGCTATGAACCTGCACTCCAAGGTCTCTTTGTTCAGCAACACTCCCTGGGACCTGACCATTAAGTGTATAAGTCTTGCTAAATTTGCTTTCCGAAAATGCAGCACCTCGCTTTTATCTCAATTAAACTCCATCTGCCACTTCTCAGGCCATTGGCCTATCTGGTCGAGATCCTGTTGCAATCTGAGGTAACCCATTTCACTGTCCACTGTACCTCCAATTTTAGTGTCATCTGCAAACTTACTAACTGTACCTCTTATGGTCGCATCCAAATCATTCATGTCAATGACAAAAAGTAGTGAATCCAGCACCGATCCTTGTGGCATTCCACTGGTCACAGGCCTCCAGTCTGAAAAACAACCCTCCACCATCACCCTCTGTCTTCTACCTTTGAGCCAGTTCTGTATTCAAATGTCTAGTTCTTCCTGTATTACATGACATCTAACCTTGCTAATCAGTCTCCCATTGGGAACCTTGTCGAAACCTTTACTGAAGTCCATATAGATAACATCTACCCCTCTGCCCTCATCAATCCTCTTTGTTACTTCCTCAAAAAACTCAATCAAGTTTGTAAGACATGATTTCCCATGCACAAAGCCATGTTGACTATCCCTAATCAGTCCTTGCCTTTCCAAATGCATGCACATCCTGTCCCTCAGGATTCCCTCCAACAACTTGCCCACCATGAAAGTCAGGCTCACTGGTCTATAGTTCCCTGGCTTGTTCTTACCACCCTTGTTAAACAGTGGCACTACGTTAGCCAACCTCCAGTCTTCCAGCACCTCACCAGTGACTATCCATATTACAAATATCTCAGCATGAGGCCTAGCAATCACTTCTCTAGCTTCCCACAGAGTTCTAGGGTACACCTGATCAGGTACTGGGGATTTATCCATCTTTACCCGTTTTAAGACATCCAGCACTTCCTCCTCTGTAATATGGACATTTCGCAAGGTGTCACCATCTGTTTCCCGACATGTTATATCTTCCGTATCCTTTTCTCCAGTAAATACTGATGCAAAATACTCGTTTAGTACCTCCCCCATACTTCCTGTGCCAGGAAAAATATTCTGTTGTGTTTGATTTCTGAAACCCCCCCGGGTCTGTTGGGTCGTCGTAAGCTCGTCATGGAGAATATCCCTTTGGACTTTCTCACCAGTATGGTGCACCAAAAAGCGGAGATTTATATAAGATATGGCAACCCTTTCTGGATTATCGCGATACAGGCTGATCTGCCAATCGAAAAAAGGGATTTTATATAGCCATGACGATATTGTCTAATTAATCTAATATGCAGAATTGTGAACATATGAATGTGTATCAGTTAATGCTCTCGAAGAACAAGAGCTATCGTTTTGTTATTCTGAGCCGTATTATTTATTTACTATTTATTGTTTGTTTTTGTTTTTTCTTCTGTCCATTAAGAGACTTTAACTTGTTTTGTATGTGCATGCACATGGGTGTAATTTTGTTCAGTTATTTGAGTTGTTTTGTTATTGGTTTAATTTAATAATAAGGATCTGTTTTTCAGTTAAAAAAAAAATTAAAAATTAAAATGGTAACTTTGATAGAATAGAGTCCCAAAGAACTCTCATTAGATATACCACTCATGGTGGTTTACGCTGAATGTCACCACACCTCAGGTGATGGGGTGAGGTTGAGAGAGCATCCCCTTCATGGTAACCTCAGTCAGTGCGGGGAATTGAACCTGCGCTGGTGGCCTACCTCTGTATCACAAACCAACCATCCAGCCAACTTAGTGGGAGACTGTGTAACTGTCACACACAGAATCAGTCACAGACAAAGAGCAAGAGAAACTTTCATGACAAGAAAAAAAGTATATTTGAGATAACGGTCATGATAACGGCTGAGGATAAAAACGTTCTCTGCTAGAAATTGTATTTTACGATGAGAAAAGTGTTTGGAAGCTGTCTTTGGCTGAAGACAATAAGGTGAGACAAGTGAAATAACCATAATGACTATTTGTGATTGGATATCGATAACCATAAAATAAGTGCATGTTTTTGATTGGTCTGTGGAAAGCATCCTGACTATTGTAAGAATTTATAAAGCAGATGAAATATATTGTTAGGAGAGTCCGTCCCCTTGGGAAAATGCCTTCGGAACACATGCTAGAAGAAACACAGGGTAAAAAGCTTCTGAGAATCATCTGCTTGCTAACAGGAAGCTGGGGGTTGAATGACTGAAAGTTCCTGTAACATGGAGCTGAGAAAACCATCACATCACCCCCAAACGTATTGAATGTTGGAGCATGTTTAAAGTACCGAATGGCCTCATCATGAATTTTAACTGTGTGTGATTGGAAAAACGTACATCTCTACTCCATCCTCTTAGGTGTTACACACGGGGGCACTGTCGCTTTACTGACACTGGGAATAAGTTGGAACATTATCTGAAACATTCCATAATTGGCATTCTCCAGAATATTCTATAACTGTGTGGGGGGCATTAGAAATGCAAGAGAGAAACAGAGGGAAGGTGCTGCATGCAGTAGTGAGAGTGGTGGAGCATGAGCCTTGTTCGGGGGTCCGTGCTATAACAGATGTACAGTGAGGGTGAGGGAGCAGAGACAATACGGTGACCCTTATCCTGACAGCGTGGGGAAGATTATTGATGCTTGTCCTGTTTTGCTGGACATTTCTTCAAACCACAGATACTGCACTGAGGTGGCTGGTGAGCTCAGACCAGGCTCGGTGGGTCTGGTGGTGTGATCCCTCTGGGAAGAGATTGGTTCCCCTCTGTACTAGCCCATCCACCAGGACCTCCGTGCCCCTGTAAAGAAACCGTGGTGTAATTGCCCCTTATCTGGCATGCTCATGGCAAACTGTGCAGGGCAGTTCCAAACTGAGAAAGCTCAACCGTGTGACCATTGGCGTTTTAAAGATGACCCCAGTGTCAGGGATCAAGGAATATCCAGGGGCTCCAGGCGATGGTGAGTACCTCCAGTCGTGATGGTTGGGAGAATCGGTGTGGCATTGTATGAGAGGGACACCATAGAGTGGGGTGGGTAGTTAATGAGATGAGTTTGGGAAGATAGCACCAGGAAACTAGCTCTGTCTCATGCAGACAACCCCTCTGTCACACTCAATGAAAATGTCACTGCGACAATTTTTTTGTTAGATTCAGCCCAGTGAGGCGAAGACTCTGCTGTCCTCACTCCCAGTTACAAAGCTACAGAACAAATACTCATCCAAAACTCTCCATCGCCTGAACGTACAGCAATATCCCTTTCACTCATAATTCTTCGTAATACTGACCCGTATTGCATGATACTATCGAAAAATCTTCATTTCAGCATTCTGAAACCTGTGAACATATTTTTCTCAGTCTCCCCCACTCTGCCTCCACTCCAAAACACACTCATGTACAGTCATAATGCATGAGACTTCCAGTATGACTGGCCATTTGGCCCAGCTGGTCCATGCCAACCAAAATGTCCATCCACACTCACCCCATTCCCCTGTCCTTGCTCTGTATCCCTCTAATCCTTACGTATCTGTGTATTTGTCCAAATGCCTTTTCAATGTTGTTATTGTACCCACTTCAATCACTTCCACTGGCAGCTCAGTCCATATGCGTATCACACTCTGTCTCATAAAGTTGCCCCTCAGGTTCCTTTTTTATATATATTTTTTCCTTTCCAAACATTAATGGATGTCCTCTAGTCCTCGATTCCACAACCTTGGGAAAAAATTTGAAATATTCACCACATGCACGACTCTCATGATTTTATAAGAGTTACACTTCTACAAGAACACTCTCAGTTCCTACGCTGTAAAGAAATAAGTTCTAACCTGTCCAACCTCTGCCTATAACTTAGAGCCTTTAGCCAGGAAACATCATTGTAAATTTCTTCTACACTCTTTCTCGTTCAATAATATCCTTTCCAGAGCAAGGTGAACAAAACTGAACACAATACTCCAACTGCAGCCATAACAACATCCTGTACAACTGCAACATAACGTCCCAACTTCTAAACTCAATGTGCTGATGTAGGCCAATGTGCCAACAGCCTTCTTCATTGTCCTGTGTATCTGTGACTCAAACTTGAGACAACCGTGCACCTGGTCTCCAACATCCTTTTGTTCCACTACACTCCTTAAGACCCTCTCATTCATCATTAAACTCCTACCTGGATTTGACTTTCCAAAATGCAAGACGTCACACTTACCTATATTAAACTCAATTTCCTATTTCTCAGCCCACTTCCCCAGCTGATCAACGTACTGTTGCAATTTCTGATAATGTTCCTCACTGTAAATTATGCCTCCTAATTTAGAATCATCTGCAAACTTACTAAGCTTGCGTTGTGCACTCTGGTCCAAATCATTGATAAAGATAACAAACAGCAATGGGCTCAGGACCGACCACTGAGGCACTCCACTAATCATAGGCCTCCAGTCCGACAAGCATACATTCACCATAGCCATTTGCTTCATAACATCAAATCAATTGTGTCGCAAATTTGCCAGTTTACATTAGAGTCCATGCAATCTAAGCTTCCAGAGCTGCCTCCCATGTGGAACCTTATCAAAGGCCTTACTGAAATCCATATAGACTATGTCCACCACCCTGCCATTGTCAACCTTCCTGGTCACTTCCACAAAAACTCGAACAAAATTTGTAAGGCATGATCTGCCATGCACAAAGCTGTGCTGACTGCTCCAAGTCAAACTCTGTCTTTCCAAATGCATGCATATCTTTTATCTCAGAACCTTCTCAAGCGGTTTACCGAAAACAGATGTGAAGCCTACTGGTCTACATTTCCCAGGCATTTATTTGCAGCCCTTCTTGAATAAGGGCACATTTGTTACCGCCCAGTCTTCCGGGTCCTTGGCCCCTTAACTG
This sequence comes from Chiloscyllium plagiosum, assembly GCF_037043375.1. Taxonomy (NCBI): domain Eukaryota; kingdom Metazoa; phylum Chordata; class Chondrichthyes; order Orectolobiformes; family Hemiscylliidae; genus Chiloscyllium; species Chiloscyllium plagiosum. The sequence goes on from NW_028270159.1 coordinate 83,754,800, forward strand.
TTTTATCTCGCCTCTTGCAGTGCTCTTGGAAACATCTGCTCAGGACCAAGAGACTTATCTGACTTTATGATTTCTAATATGTCCATCAGCAACTCTAATGTGATATGGACTGTACCAAGATATGACAATTAACCTCCCAAAGGTCACAGGTCTTCATGTCTTTCTTCATGATAAAAACAGAAGGTGAATTGAGGAACTCAAGCATCTCTTGAGGTTTTACACATGCGTGCCCATTTTGGATTGTAAGAAGTCCTATTCTCTCTCTAGTTGTTCTTTTCCTTTACTATACTGAATTTGGATTCACATTAACCTGGTCAGCCAAGGCTATCTCATACCCCCGTTTCGCCTTGCTGATTTCCTTCTTCACTAAACTCCTGTATCCCCTGTGTAACTCCAGGGATTCCCTTGGTCCCAGCTGCTTGTACGTGAGCCACGCCTCCTTTTTTGGTGGTCAGAGATTCAAGATCTCTTGGCATCCAGGGTTATCTCTTCCAGCCTCACTTTCCCTTCACCCTCACAGGAACATGTAGACCTTCAACTCGAGCTATCTCACTTTTGGAGCTCTCCCACTTGCCCGAGATCCTTTTACCTGGAAACAAACTACTCCAATCATCCTCTGCAATCCCCTGTCTAATTCCAACAAAATACACCTTGCCCCAACTTAGAACTGAATCCGTGGACCAATTTTGTCCCGACCAGAACTATTTTAAAATTAATACAGCTCTAGTCACTTTTCCCAAAATGCTCCCCCACTTTACCTCCGTCACCTATCCTACCCTATTTCCCAAAAGTAAGTCGAGTTTGTCCCTTCCCCAGTAGAAGCCTCGATATATTGCTTGTGGAAACTTTCCTGAATACACTTAACAAATTACTTTCCATAAAAGGTCATAACCATCTGGAAGTCCCAGTCTATGTGAAGAAAATTAAAATCACCTATAATGACAACCCTATTGCTCCTGCAAGTCTCGCCAGTCTCCCTGCATATTTGTTCCTCTAATTCCCATTGATTATTTGGAGGCCTATAGTGCAACCACTATAACATCACCATCCCTCTCTTACTTCTTTGCACCGTTCACAAAACCTTATTGGATATTATCTCAGTTATTTCATCTTTAAATACTAGAGTGATATTCGCCTTAATCAGAACTATTTGTATTTAAATTGTTTCTATTTACATCTCTTCCTTGCAGTGACTTTCACATTCACAGCATCCCTTGTCAAGGCACAGTGGAGATATGGAGCTGCAAATGGATTGTAGCTGCACATCCTGTCACTTTCAGCATTGCATGTTTCTCCGCACTGGGCAGTGATCTAATTCAGTGTTACCGAACAATGCAACAGCCTGGGTTTATATATGAATGAACAGTGCGGACTGCAAAGCTCCCCACACTGAATATTTAGTCCAGAATTATAGATCAAGCATTGGTGTGGGCTGCATAGAGTTTCACTGTGGACATAGCTGGGTTGCATACAGCAGTGCACTAGCCAGATTTACACAGTGCTCCATCCTGAATATGTAATGGATTGCTATGCGAGTTGGATTGCGAATGTGAGAGTACTAAACATCACATCTGACAATACCTTGATTTTGTGTTTTCATTCTTGTGATTGGACCTTCAAATATTATCCTGTTAGACCCATCCTTCTAAATGAGTCATGTGGAGTGTTGTTACATCACCTGAGTCTGCAACATGACCAGCAAATGGAGCACAGGCTGCAGAGAGGGAAGTATCCGTAAAATGGAATGAGGAAATCATAATCAGATCAGCCTTGGTCTCAGTGAATGGTGGGGCAGGATTGAATGGACCACGAATGCAACTTATTCATATATTTCTGTTTGTTCCAAGCAAACTCCCCTTCTCTCCCAGTGTCCCATACTGGTGGGGAGTGAGTCACGTCCTGCTGTCCTTGCATAACAGTACACTGGGGCCTCACTAACCTCCAGATTTCCCTGTGTCCCAGTTTCGAGCTCTGAGGGACTCCCTCCAGTCTCTGTGTCCCAGTCTCAAGTAGTTGAATGACTGCCTCTTGTTCCTGTGTCCCAACCTTGGGCAGCTGAGTGACTGCCTCCTGATCCAAGGTTTGCGAAAGTAGACGTCCTCCTACTACTACTGACTGACAGGCTCCAATAGCTGTGTGCTGACATGATGCTCCTGGGGAATGGAGCTGAGGGCCGAATGGCTTCCCTTGACTAAAAGCCTTTCTCCTGTTTCTGTAAAACACTATCAAAATCTGAATGATGTATTTTTGTATTTTACTCTCAGCAATTGAGCAAACAAGCTGACTGACAGAATTCAGAAGCTGAATAGCCTCCTCCTGTTCCTGTATTATACACTCAAGAGGCAATAGAGTCTCGGACATGTACAGCACAGAAAAAGACCTTTCGGTCTGATCGTCAATAGCGACCAAATATCCTAAATAATTCTCGTCCCCCTTGACAGCACTTGTCCCATCTCCCTCTAAACACTTCCAATGCATGTATCCGTCCAACTGCATTTTAAATTGTGTAACTGTACCTGCCTCCACCACCTCTTTTGGCTGTTCAATCCATACATGAAGCAGTCTCTGTGCGGAAATGTTGTCCCTCATATCCCTTTTTAAATCTTTCTCCTCTCACCTTAAACCTTTGTATTCTAATTATGGACTCACCTATCCTGTGAAAAGACGTTGACTGTTTGCCTTATCTGTGCCCCTCCTGATTTTATAAACCCCTTTAAGGTCACCCCTCAGCCTCAACACTTGAATATAGTCCCAGCCTATTCAAACTCTCCTTGTAACTCTAACCCTCCAACACCTGCAACATTCTTTTAAATCTCTTCTGCACGCTTTCAAGTTTGACAACATCTTTCCGACAGCAGGGAGACCAGAGTTAAAGGCAGTATTACAAAAGTGGCCAAACCAATGTCCTGGACAGGTGCAACATGTCATGAAAATGTTTAGACACAAAGCCCGCACCAATAAAGGGAAGATCACCAAGTGCCTTCTTCACCCCGCTGTCTACCTGTGACGACACTTTAAAGGAACGGAGAACATTCACCACATGGTGACACAGTAGCTCAGTGACTAGCATTGCTGCTTCAGAACGCAGCGATCTGGGTTTAACTCCATCCTTGAATGACGGCCTGTGTAGAGTGTGCACATTCTCCCCGTGTCTGCATGAGTTTCCTCCGGATGTTATGTTTTCCTCCGGCAGCATAAATATATACAGATCAGGGTAGATTGGCCACGCTAAAGTACCCAGGGATGTGTAGGATTAGCCATGGGAAATGCAGGCTCAGAGTGATAGGGTCGGGGTTTATCCAATGGGATACTGTTTCGAGGTTCGGTGTGGCATTGATGGGCTGAATAGGCTGTTTCCTCACTGTAGCGATTCGATCATTTCTATGGAGTTCTCCTTGATTGGCAGCTTTTGACAGGACCCTACCTATATGTCTTGCCTTAATTTATCTTGCTAAAATGCAACATCTTACACTTATCTAAAATAAACCCCATCTGCCACTCCTCGGTTCACCTAAGCAAAGTCCCATTATAGTCTGAGAGATCATTCTTCACTGTCGACTACACCAACAAATTTGGAATTATCATCAAACTTACTGACCATACTTCATATACTCAAATGCAAATGATTTGTATAAGTGACAAAAAGCAGTGGACCCACTATTGATATTTGCAGCACGCCACTGGTCACAGGTCTCCAAGTTTAATGAACAAATATCCACTGTCACGCCCTGACTCCAATATTCAAGAAAAAATTGGATCTAAATGGGGAGCCCTCCCTGGATTCCAGTCTAACCTTGTTAACCAGGCTACCTAGAACAGTTTTGTTTTCTTACTGAATTCCATGAAGACAACATCCACTGTCCTGCCTTCATCAATCATCTTCATCACTTCCTCAAAAAATTCTACCGAGTCAGTGAGACGTGATCTCCAATGTACAAAGTCCTCTTCAGTCCTTATTTTTCCACATGCATATTCATCCTTTCCCTCAAAATCCCCTCCAACAATTTAGTCACCATTGACGTCAGGCTCAGCGATCTATAGTTACCTGCTTTTTCCTTACTTTCTTAAGTAATGACACAACATTAGCAGTCCTCCAGTCTTTTGACACCTCACCTGTGGAAATAAATGTTACAAATATATCAGCAAAATGCTGAGCAATCTCTTTCCTAGCTTCCCACAAACATCTGGGATACAACTGATCAGGTCCCGGAGATTTGTTCACCTTTATGTGTTTTAAAATGTCCAACACCTCCTTGTAATATAAACACTTTTCAAGATATCACTACATATTTTTTCATTCTCTCGCTCTCGATATTAAATACTGAGAAAAAAATACTTGTTTCGTATTCCACCCATCTCCTGTGGTTCCACACATTGGTAGCCTTACTGATCTTTAAGGTTCCCTATTCTCTTCCGAGTCAATCTTTTGCCATTAAAGGATTTGTAGAATTTCTTCAATGCCTCATTAACCCTATTTGTAAAGCCATCTCACGTCCACATTTTTCTGGCTTGATTTCCGCGTTGACTATACACGTACTGCCCTTATACTCCTCTCAGGATTCACTTGATCTCAGCTCTGTTAACCTGACATATGCCTCCTTCCTTACCTTGACCAGAGCATCAATATATCTAGCCATTCAGCACTCTCTGCACCCACAAGCCTTGTCCCTCTCACTAACAAAAACACATTGGCTCTGGACTCTCTGAAACCAAGTTTTGATGGCCTTGCATTTTCCAACCATCCCTTTAACTGTGAATAGTGTATTCCAATCAGCCTGTCACAGGGCTCGCCTAACACTTTCAAAATTGGCCTTATTCAAAGTTTGAACTTTAATGTTTACATCGGGTCTTTCCTATTCCAAAACTAATTTAAAACTAATATTTTGCGTAACAGGCTTGAAAGTTAAATAAACACTTCCTGCCCCTTCCTGTAGGGGGTAGTGTAATTTTTAAACGGTTAGCTGCATTTTAGTCTTTTCTACCTTATAGTAAACACAAGTGCCTTATAGTAAACACAAGCAGACACTCGAAACCGGTGCCGCACCTCCCCCATGTTTTTATGAATGAAACAATTGTAACAGCTTTCCTCGATAGCTGAGAGACCGCCCTTAACCACAGTTGTACAACATCATCCATATAAGGAAAGAACGGGGAACTCGAACACTGATTGGCCAAGTGAGTAACAAAATAATCGCAGGCACCAGAACCCAAATAAGGAAAACAGTGGGGAACCCTAGCACTCGTTGGTCAAGACAGCAGTAGGAGACCCAGCCCACATTTACGTGTATATAATGTGTGGAGATTATTATTAATGTGTGTGTACCATTTGCACCCGACCTTGCAAAGTTGAATGAAAAGTTTTGGACAGACTCCTCCGTGTCTTTGTTCCTGGGAAGGGAAATAATAGTGCCGGAGATGGGGCTGGACAGCCGCATATCTCGCACATTCCCAACAGGCTCGAGAGGCTGAATGGTCCCCTCGTGGCCCTCTGTAATAGACTGGAAAGGCTGAATGGATTCCTCCTGTTCCTATGTAACAGACCCGAGACATTAAATGCCACAGCAACCCATGGATTACGAGCAGCCGTTAAACTGTATCTGATGGAGGTCCATCCTTTCTCAGTTACAGAAACACAACCAACACAATGTACTCCAGGTGCCCTCTCAGTAACACCTCATACAGCTGCAGCGACACATCTCTTTGTGTTGAATGATTCTGTTGGCAAAATGTACCAATATTCTAGATTTCCACCTTTTCAAGTAGAACCAGCCGAATATGGGCGAAATGGCCTTCTCTTATCCCTCTGTAAGAGGCCCATAGGGACAGAATTGCTTCGGCCTGTTGCTGAGCAGCAATTTCAATGCTCTGTCTCAAGGTTATGAAAGGATTTGATATTAGGGCACTTAAACCAGGAGGAGCCTCACACTGGTCAATACCTTTGTGTTAAGGTATCTTGAAACTTGTCCACTCGACTTTTTTATGCAACAGATCTATCATTTTATAACTGCCTCCTTTCATAAACAGAGTGGAACATATATAGACAACTGCAGTGTTCTGTTAATACTGTCATATACAAAGTACAAAAAGATTTTAAAGATTTATGGTCTGTCCCTCAGCAACCCTCACCCATTCCATCCAAACCCAGTAAATGTTCCCTTTTATACTGATATGAAAAGTGATGTGTGGAACTGGTTAACTGAGCTGTTTGTTTAGTCATGATTTGGAGATGCCGGTGTTGGACTGGGGGTGTACAAAGTTAAAAATCACACAACACCAGGTTATAGTCCAACAGGTTTAATTGGAAGCACAGGAGCTTTCGGAGCGCCACTCCTTCATCAGGTGATAGTGGAGGGTACAATTCTAAGGCACAGAATTTATCGCAAAAATTTACAGTGTGATGTAACTGAAATTATACATTGAAAAATACCTTGATTGTCTGTTCACTCTTTCGACTGTTCGAATACCATGATAGTTTCACTTATTTCTTGCGTAAATCACAATACCCTTTTTTAAAAAAAGTTGCATTCTCAGGTTAACTGTAGTATTGACTGTTACCTAGACAATATATTGAAGGTGTTAGCCCCCTGTGTTCTCTTGTCTATGCGATGATGTTTAGATTGATTCTAATTTGAAAAGTGAGAATATAGAGTTTACATGAAATCATGCAGTTTTTGAACTCAGAGTTTTACATGAATTCATGCAATTTTTGAGCAAAGTACAATGTAACTCGGCATGTACAAATACACCCCACAAAACATATGTGTGCATGAAGGTCGTCTGTTTGTGTGTTTATGTATGGGTGTTTTTCTGGGTTGAGGGTTGTGAGTGTGAGAGGGAATGTATATGTGTGTAGTGGTGTAGAGTGTCTTAAGTCTGTGAGGGGTACATATGTGAGCGTGGTAGTCAGTGTGCGTGTCTGGGTGGGGGCTGTGAGTGTCTGTAAGAGAGAGTGTATATGTGTGTGCATGAGTGTAGAGTGGTCTAAGTCTCTGAGCGGATGCCTGTGTGAGTGTGTGTGTCTGTAAGGGTGTGTGGGAGTGTCTGTGTGCCCGTGTGTATGTTTGTGCATAGGAGTGCCTGTGTATGTGTGCGTGTAGCGGTGTCTGTGTCTGTGTGTGTATAGTGCAATGGTGGTCACCTGTAATGTGACATGAACCCAAGATCCCGGTTGAGGCCCTCCCTATTGGTACCGAAATTAGCTGTCAGCCTCTGCTCGGCCACTTTTCGCTGCTACGTGTCCGGAAGTCCGCCTTGGAAGATGGTCACCAGAAGGTCCGAGGTTGAAGACCCTGGACCACTGAAGTGTTCCCCAACTGGGCGGGAACACTCCTGTCTGTTAATTGTTGTGCGGTGCCCATTCATCCATTGTCGTAGCCTTTGCTCTGTTTCCCAGTGTTTGTTAAGTGACTGTGATTCATGCCAATCTCCATAAATTCCAATTATCCCAGTGGAGGGTTGTAATGATAAATGGGCGCCGTTCAATGTGTTATCCCATAACATGAGCGGGAGCATCATCGACAGCACTGACAGGGAGCAGCAGATCCAGAGAGAGGGGGAGGAGAGATCAGAATCTGAGAACATTAGACTGGAATGTTCCAAAAATGGATCAGAATCTGGGATCATTGGACTGGCATGTTCCAACAATAGACAGAAGTTTATCCGATTATGTTTGGTATTTTTTCTGCATTTTGTTGGTGGCCATTATCATTGCGGATCTATTACGCTCTTCTCATTATTCATTATATTTATTATCCCTTCCAGACTATCGTTGGTGTTCCTGGTAAATGTCACTGTCCAGATTTTTTTTCTATAAACCAGCTATGACTGTATTACTGTTCTTTCATATAGTCTACACTTCTTGTCGCTATTATTTTCCTGCTGAAACTCTCAATCCAGATATTCACTCGACCGACCACTACTAACTACATCAATGAACGTGTTCAATTACTGTCTCCCTCTCTGCTCTGGCAGTGTTACTCATGGGTCTCTATGTTGACCTACTCAGCTCCAGCGTAGAACTACAACTTATTGTATCATGGCCTTTGTTATTTAAATATTAACAGCATGGAGGTCACTCTCTACTGTTCTGGTTACAAACTTCACTTCCTTCCACTGTTTCCATCCCATCCCTGGCCAATATCTGCAGCTGAAGCAGACAAGTCATAACTGTGGGTGATCCCTTTGACTATGAGCTCTTTCTTCACACCATTCCCTGGACATTTCTAACTTGAAATATTCACCACTCCTGAATATATCTCGCTGGTTTATTCCATCTGCTTTTTGAACCTTGAGCTATGAAATACAGTCTTAAGGAAGCCAATAATCTGCTACTGACACTCCCGGCTTCAAACCTGCCGAAGCAAATCTGATTCGAACTCACACCAAACTCCCATCCATCTGTCATTCATGTGCACGCCGATATATATTGCTGTTGTGTCTGGCATGCCTTTTTTTTTAACATTCTCAAACACTTTATCTCATCTGTCCATGAAACTTCTCTCGTTCCCTCTCTGTCGATTAACAAAACGCTTGCCAGTTGTTCGTATTTAAAATAGTTTCCTCCATGTGCATTCCTTCTCAAACAATGAGTTTCCGCTGATCTGACAATGCCATTATGCAATGTTCTCTTTCTTGTAATTTGACTTTCGGAGATCTCACTTCTCCAGTTAATCCCACTGCCATGTCTTTTTCCCTATATTTCCACAACATCTTTACAGTTAATTAACTGTCTGTTTCTGTTTTGAATGTGAATCTCTCTGTCCCTCTGTATCTTTCCCTGACCTCGGGTTTTGGCTTCCTGGTATATCGATTGCTGGCATTGTGTAGCTCAGAAGCAATGAAATGGTGTGTGTCAAGCTGTTGTTCAAATCTGGGTATGTCCCATGTGATGGTCCATGGACAGGCGTGTTTCAGAAGTTATGAGACACATCCTTGTACCTGTGTTTGCCCCTCTCAGGTGATCTTGCTGTCAGTAACACGAGGAAGCCCCTTGAATAAAGGATCAGTCATTTAAATTATGTGGCAATGCTTTCACATTTTTTAAAGAAAAGGTTACTTTCACCTTTTTTTAGTAAGAGGTCTTAAAGGCCAAAGTGCCTACTGAAAACAGCTCAACTAAAAAACGTATGAGGCTTTTATGTTTTTTTTAAATAAATAGTAGTAACAATGGCCAGCTGGCACAGACCAGGATTGATAGTGTTTTCCTTGTAGCCCTTTGGTGGAAACGATAAATTGGCAGCCGACCATTTGAAAAGGATTGGTTGAAACATGTTGATTTACAAAGGGACGTATGCTCCTTTTTGTTGTTTCCTTCTGCATGAACCTCTGAGGTCCCTGCAGCGCAGTGAGTCCTGCAACCAGAAGTCAATACTGGGCATGGCATTGGCACGCTGCCCAGTGTATATACAACCAGCAAGTGGGGAGCTATAACATTGAAAAGGATCTGGATCTCCTTGTACACCAGTCACTGAAAGCAATATTGCAGGAAAGAAAGCAGGAAAGAAGATAAATGGTGTGCTGACCTTCATTTCACGGGGATGTGAGTCCAGGAGAAATGATGTCTTACTGTAGCTGTACAGGGACTTGGTGAGACATCATCTCAAACATTGTGCAGTATTGTGGACAGTTCTCATCTCCATACCGAAATAAAGGACAAACCTGACATTGACAGAGAGCAGTGAAGGATGACCGGACTGATATCTGGGATGGCGAGCTTGCTGTGGGAGCAGAGTTTGTGGTGACTGAGCCAGTATTCCATGGGGTTTGGGAAAATGAGTGGAGAAATCAGTGAAATGTACAAAACTCTGACAGGGTGAGACAGATTGGAAGCAGGGATGATAATTCCCCTGGCTGGTACAGGCAGGTCACTCTGCATTGAGATGAGAATAAATGCCTGTACTCGCTGACTGAGGAACCTGGGGAATTCGCTCGCACCTGGAAACCAAGACACTGATTATAAATATCGATTCAGAGACAGTAAAGGGATGATGGGAGAGCAGAAGTACGGTGTGGAAATGAAGGGCCAACCATCATTACATTGAGTTGGGTAGCAAACTCGATGGACCAAATGTACTCCTGCACTTCCTATTTTATAGCTTCCCAAAGTTACTCACATTAACGGATATGTATATCGTGTGGGGCAAGTGCATTGAGGAGATTTTTTGCATGAACTAGAATGGGGAGGCTCAATGTGTTGCATGACCTACTCCTTTCCCAATGTTTCTGTGCAGTCTGTGGGAAAGCTCTGTAAATGTTGTCACAAGCTCTCAGATGTTAGGAAGGGGGAATCTGCAGTGTCGACAGGAGTGCGTTCCCATTCCCTTTTCCGACACTGATGCTGAGGCCGGATGTTCTGTCCGGTTTCATCCTTTCAGACCTCGGAGTAGTTTGATACAAATGAGTGCCTTGATTGACCGTTTCAGAGACCATTGAAATGTTTATCACATGTCAAGGTCTTTGCAGTCAGTTTTAGGCCAGCCCAGGAAATCATGGGAGATTAACTTCCTAAAAGTACATTGGAGAAGGAAATTCTGTATCCATATTGGCTTCAAGGTCACTGTTACTGACACCAGATTTTAGATCTCGATATTTTATTAATTGATTTTAACTTCCACCCGCTGCCAGAGTATTAGCCTGGTCTGGATTAATAATCCAGTGACATTTCCACAGCACCATCTCCACATGGGGATCTATCGGAAACTACACTGAACAGGTTACTTCTGTGCTGCTTGACACTCTGTCCCACCAATTTGGCTGTTATGATAGCACGAAGGTGATAGTAATTGGTCAGTTTGTAATATTTCCCGTCTTAGTGGACAGGACACAGCTGAATAATTTTCCACATTGCCAAGGAGATGTCAGATTTGGAGCTGGAATGAAACAGCTTCCCCAGGGACACGGCTTGTTGTGCAGCACAAGTCTTCAGTCCCATTGCAGGAATGGAGTCAGGACCCATTGTCTGTGTCGTATCTACTGTGTTCAGCTGTTTCTTCATGTCACGTGCAGCGAATCAGATTGGCTGAAGACTGCCATCTGTGATTTTGTTGGCATCATGATGAGGGTGAGGTGTATCATCGACTCAACACTTCTGGCAGAGGATGGTGCAGATAAAACATCCTTCTCTTATACACTGATATGAAGGTCTGTTCCATTATTTAGGATGGGGAATGTTTGTGGAACCCTCTCCTCCAGTCATTTGTTTAATTGTCCATCACCATTTATGACTGACTGTGGCAGAACTGCAGAGCTTCGTTCAGATCTGTTGGTCAAGTCTGGTAGCTTTAATGAGTTAGCATCAGGTTAAGGTTCATGTGATTCTGACTCTGACATGTTCACCCACACTCGTCACTGAGCCATAGATGGTGTTCATGGTAATGACAGACTGAGGTGTCATCCTGGCGAAAAGTTACAGGTTGTGGTTGAATGCTTTTCTGCTTCTCCTGCTGCTGTGGTTTACAGCACTACATAAATACGCAGTTTCGAGCTGCAATATCCGCAATGCAATTCTGCTATCTGTTCCCCAATTCTCACTGAGACCCATTCACCCATCAGCCCCGCACTCAGTGACCGAACCTGGTTTCTGATGTGGAAATACTTCCATCTTCAAACTCTCATTCTGCTGAGGGTCTGTATCCCCAGGTCTTGCTTCCAATCTGACACATTCCACAAAAACATTTAACTGATCTTAATTTAAATGTTTAATTCAAATGTTTAATTCAGCTGAATCTTTTTCCTTGCGAAATGCCATCTTCTGTGTTTAAAGTGAATGTGTTCCCTCTGTTTCTCTCCCTGACCATGATTAAGATCTCTGTAGACAATAGACCATAGGTGCAGGAGTAGACCATTCTGCCCTTCGAGCCTGCACCACCATTCAATATGATCATGGCTGATCATCCTTAATCAGTATCCTGTTCCTGCCTTATTTCCATAACCCTTGATTCCACTATCCCTCAGAACTCTATCCAACTCTTTCTTAAATGAATCTGGAGACTGGGCCGCCACTGCCCTCTGGGGCAGAGCATTTCACACAGCCACCACTCTCTGGGTGAAGACGTTTCTCCACATCTCTGTCCTAAATGGTCTACCCCATATTTTTAAGCTGTGTCCTGCCTCCAGAGTGTCCAATCCTTTAATAATCTTACATGTCTCAATCAGATCCCCTCTCAGTCTTCTAAACTAAAGAGTATACAAGCCCAGTCGCTCCAGTCTTTCAGCGTAAGGTAGTCCCTCATTCCAGGAATTGACCTTGTGAACCTACGCTGTACTCCCTCAATAGCCAGAATGTACTTCCTCAAATTTGGAGACCAGAACTGCACACAATACTCCAGGTGTGGTCTCACCAGGGCCCTGTACAGCTGCAGAAGAACCTCTTTGCTTTTATACTCAATCCCTCTTGTTATGAAGGCCAGCAATGTATTAGCCTTCTTCACTACCTGCTGTACCTCCATGCTTACCTTCATTGATTGGTGTACATGAACACCCAGGTCTCTTTGTACTGCCCCTTTACCTAAATTGATTCCATTGAGGTAGTAGTCTGCCTTCCTGTTCTTGCCATCAAAGTGGATAACCATACATTTATCCAAATTAAACAGCATCTGCCATGCATCTGCCCACTCAACTAACCTGTTCAGGTCACCCTGTAATCTCCTAACATCCTCCTCACATTTCACCCTGCCACCCAGCTTAGTATCTAAGCAAATTTGCTAATGTTATTACTAATACCATCTTCTATATCATTAATATATATTGTAAAAAGCTGCGGTCCCAGCACTGATCCCTGCGATACCCACTGGTCACCCTGCCTGCCATTCCAAAATAGAGCTGCTTATCACTACTCTTTGTTTCCTGTCAGCCAACCAACTTTCAGTCCAAGTTAGTACTTTGCCCCCAATACCATGCGCCCTAATTTTGCTCACTAACCTCCTATGTGGGACTTCATCAAAAGCTTTCTGAAAGTCCAGGTACACTACATCTACTGGATCTCCCATGTCCATCTTCAGAGTTACATCCTCAAAAAAATCCAGAAGATTAGTCAAGCATGATTTCCCCTTCATAAATCCATGCTGACTATGACCTATCCTGTTACTACTATCCAGATGTGTCGTAATGTCATCCTTTATAATCGACTCCAGCACCTTTCCCACCACTGATGTCAGGCTAACTGGTTTATAATTTCCTGCTTTCTCTCTCCCACCTTTCTTAAAAAGTGGTCCAACATTAGTCACCCTTCAATCCACAGGAACTGATCCCGAATCTATCGAACTCTGGAAAACAATTACCAACGCATCCACGATGTTTCGATCCACCTCCTTCAGTACCCGGGTTCTAGACCATCAGGACCTGGGGACTTATCAACCTTCAGACCTAACAGTCTCTCCAATACCAATTCCTGGCAAATATAAATTCCCTTAAGTTCAGGTCCTTCAGCCACTGTTACCTTAGGGATTGTTTGTGTCTTGCCCAGTGAACACAGATCCGAAGTACCAATTCAATTCTTCTGCCATTTCTTTGTTACCCGGAATATATTCCCCTGTTTCTGTCTTCAATGACCCAATTTTAGTCTTAACCATTTTGTTTTTTGCCTTTCACATACCTAAAAAAGCTTTTACTATCCTCCTTTATATTTTTGGCCAGTTAACTTCGTACCTCATTTTTTTTTTCTCTGCATGTTTCCTTCTTAGTAATCCTCTGTTGTTCTTTAAAAGCATCCCAGTCCTCCGTTTTCCCACTTATCTTTGCTGTGTTATACTTTTTCTGTTTTAACTTTATATGTTTCTTAACTTCCCTCGTCAGCCACGGCCACCCATGACTCCTCCTAGGATCTTTTTTCAATTTTGGAATGAAATTATCCTGCATCTTCTGCATTATACACTGACGTATCTGCCATTGTTCTTCCACTGTCATCCCTGCTAAGGTATTGCACCATTGAACTTTGGTCAGCTCCTCCCTCATAGCTCCATTATTCCCTTTATTCAACAGAAATATTGTCACTTCCGATTGTACTCTCTCCCGCTCAAATTGCAGATTGAAACTTATTGGATTATGGTCACTACTTCCCAATGGTTCCTTCACTTCGAGGTCACTGATCAATTCTGGTTCCTTGCACAATACCAGATCCAGCATTGCCTTCTCCCTGGTCGGCTCCAGCACCAGCTCTTCTAAGAATCCACCTCGGAGGCACTCCACAAAGTCTCTTTCTTGGGGTCCAATACAATCCTGATTCTTCCAGTCCACCTGCATGTTGAAATCCCCAATAACAACTGTAGTATTATCTTTGTGACAGGCCAATTTCAGCTCCTGATTTCACTTATATCCGACATCCAGACTACTGTTTGGGGGCCTGTAGATAACTCCCAAGAGGGTCTTTTTACGCTTAGAATTTCTCAGCTCTATCCACACTGACTCTACATCCCCTGACTCTAGGTTCCCCCCGCACAAGGGACTGAATATCACCTCTTACCAACAGCTCCATCCCACCCCCTCTGCCCGTCAGTCTGTCCTTACGATAGCACGTGTAGCCTTGAATATTCATTTTGCAAGCACTGTCCACTTGAAGCCACGTCTCAGTTATCACTAGAATATGGTATCTGCCAATTTTCAAAAGAGCCTCAAGATCATTCAATTTATTTTCCATGCTTCGTGCATTCATATTTAAAGTATTTTTTAATTTGTTCTGCCCTCACTCTTCTCATCAACTCCTATTTCACGCAACCTGACAGTATGATCCCTTTTTGCGTTTTCTGCTTCATTGATACAGTTGTCTTTCTTGACTTCCCTTGTTCTAACTTTCCCTTCAATTTCCTTCTTAAACATCCAGTTTGTCCCCTCCACCCCCCCCCCCCTACTTAGTTTAAACGCAGCTGTGTGGCAGTAGCAAACCTGCCTGACAAAATGCTGGTCTCCAACCTATTAAGGTGCAAACTGTCTCTCTTGTATAATTTATGCAAGAATTTAAATCCTTGCTTCCTGCACCAGTTCCCCAGCCACACGTTCAAGTCCATTATCTTACTGTTTTTGGCCTCATTAGACTGAGGAACTGGAAACAAACTGGAGATAACCACCCTGGACATCCTGCTTTACAGCCTTCTTCCTAGATCTCCGAAGTCCCGCTGTAGTATGTTCCTCCTCTTCTTCCCGACATCATTTGTGCCGACATGTACCACCACGTTTGGCTCTTCACCTTCGTCCTTGAGGATTTCCTGCACTCTGTCTGTGAGGTCTTTAACCCTGGCACCAGGAAGGCAACACACTATCCTTAAGTCCCGCCTGCTGCCACAAAACCCCGTCAGTTCCTCTCACTGTGGAGTCCCCTATTACCACGGGTCTGTGCGATGTCCGACTCTTCCGCTCTGTCTCCACGCCAACTTTTGATTGACAGACCTGGCCGCCTGCCGGACTGGCAGTGTCATCTGTCTCTACTGTTTCCAAAAGATTCAACTTGTTCCTGACAGGTACTTTCCCCGGAGTCTCTTGCACCTGTCTCCTCTCTGCCTTCCACATCGTCTGCTCTCTTCTGCTCTCTTCTGGTATGGTCGGTATAATAACATCACTGAAGGTCTTGCCCAGAAAGATATCGTTCTCTCGGATGAGCCTAAGGTCCTCGAGTTCTTTCATCAACGCTGCAACATGCTCGGTCAGTAGCTGAACGTGCACACACTTTCCACACTTAAACGAGCCATACAGACCAGAGTCGTTGACCTCCCACATCAAGCACTTAGCGCACTGAACCAGCTGGGCAGTCATGTCTTCACCCTCTTCAACTGTGGCATAATCACTTCACTCAACCTCCTTGTCAAAGACTTCTGAGCAAAAGCCTCACTCTTCACTCCACAGGAACTTCCTTGGACCCTGTAGTGTCAGTGATGCAAGCCTTATGTAGCTTCAGAGCCAATGAATTCTCTGGATTCCCAATCATCTTCACCACATTGTATGTTTTCTTTTTTGGTTTGAGCCCTTATCACTCACACTGCCTTGTCCTCCCATGAGTATGTTTCATCTTCTTGGGGTTGCATTTCTGGTATTATCTTCCAACGTATCCCAAAAACTCCTGCCATTGCTGCTCCATGGTCTTTCCTGCTCAGCTCCCCTTCCAATTAACTCGGGCCAGCTCCTCCCACATGTCTTTGTAGTTACATTGCTTAATTATAACCACATTACATCTTGAAGAGAACATTAGATATAAACTGGAAGGAGGAGTTTTGAGAGATGGGCCACGAAGAATAATTGATGGATTTCTTACGAAGATGCAAAGTGAGAACGAGAGAGAGGATATAGATATGGAGATGTGGAAAATGAGAAAACTACATTATCGAAATAAGTAGATGTATATCCCTCAATGTTTTGGCAATTCCTGTGTGCTGTGGTCCTTTGTAGAGTGCACGTACAGCAGAGTAATATGTTCAAATGCTGGGTCTGATGCCAGAACCTTTCCTCCAATAATATGACAGACACTAACTTTGGAAAGAAACCAGCAGGCCAACATATTGAATTCCCGGCAGAAAGGGGATTAACTAAAATAAGTTGGGACACGAGAAGCAAGAATTTATAACACACATCCTGATAAGAATGAGACTAGAGTTGGGAATATCAGAAAGGGGGGAACGTTGAGAGAAAGGGAAGGTATCACTTCAGGTGAGGATCAAATAATGTTTTAATGCTTTATAAATTTTGTACATCATGTGCATCATTTTTCGTTAACTGTACTTCCGTTGCTCATTCGGAATGTGTTGTACACATATGAAAAGTTTTATTTATCTGAACACACACTGATTAAACAGTGTATATAAAATCAGTTTTCCTCCATTTCAAACTGTCCTGTTGTCGTGCTAGTAGGACAAATGAACACCAGCTGGCCATCAAAAGACATGACCCACTATCACAAAGAAGGGCACCACATTGACTGTGACAACACACACTTCCTAGGACAAAGCCACGCACGAAACTTTTGAGAGGCATGACATTCTAGCCAGAAGTACATCAATAAACACATCAATTTAGATCCTATCTACCTTCTCTTGAAAAAAACTGGAAATAGCATCATGCACCTTAAGAAACCAAGCCCTATAAATAGAAAGACAGGACATACCAACAGTGTGTCACCAGAGACTCTCCCTGATGATGTTACTTAGTCATGGTAACGAAAAATCTGAAAACAAGCCTTCAAGCTCAGCGAGCTCACTTACATACTTATAACTGGTTATTTTTCTCTTAATAGTGGAATTTGGGACTTCTCTGTCATTCATCTTTTAGCAGATTACGTGACGAGCTGAGCTTTTCTGGCTGTGTGGTTTTAATTAACAGAGGGGTTAGACATCGACATCATAACGGTTTTAGGGCTTGTCGTATGGGACTTGAACAGATTTGGGGTACAAAAGGTCCCAGCAGATTCCATCAATTGGCAATTAGTGACCTAGATCTTCAAATAAAACAGGTGAGAAAATTCATTTAATTTTGTTTCCTTGTAGTTGGTTAAATTAAAAGAAATGGATTTTAACATTACTAAAGAGGTTCTGAGGTTTGAAGACGATTCACAAGTTTGCCGACAATGTTTAGAAAGACATAGGAAGGGCATACTTTTAGAATTAGCATGTAGATTAGAATTGGGTTTCACCAGGGACAAAAGCTATCACCATAATGGAGTTGGTCAAGCACTTTGTTGTATCAGAGAAGCAGGAAACTGCAGTCGAGTTGGAAAAAAACTGAAATTGCAAGTGGGGTAACTGGAGTTAGAAGATAAAGAGAGACAGAAAGAGAGAGAGAAGATAGAGAAAGAGAAAGAGAGAAAAAAGGAAGAGAGGGAGAATTTGAAATTCAGAAGTTTGGAATTAGATAAGAAAGTTAAATTAGCAGGATGAAGATGAAGGGAGAACGTCGGGATGTATACAACTAAGTTAATACGTTGCCATATTTCGGTGAGAAAAATGCCAAAAACTTTTTTATTTCATTTGCAAAATTGGCTCGGCAGATGGCGTGTCCAGTGAATCTGTGGGTAATGCTAGTTCAGACTAAGATGGTTGGCACAGCTTGAGAGGTATGTGTAGTTCTGTCACATGAGGGAGCAATAGATTACGCAGATGTCAAACGGGCTATTTTGAGTGGTTATGAATTGGTGATAGGAGAATATAGACAGCGGTTCAGAAATATAGAGACGGAACCAGGTCAGACTTACAATGAGTTTGAAAGAATTAATCACAGTCATTTTGATAAATGGGTGTAGGTCTTAAAAATAGATAAGACCTGTGAGACCCGATGGGAGATTATTCTGCTGGACGAGTTTAAAAGCTCACTTCCAGAGATGGTCAGATTTCATGTGAATGAACAGGAAGTTCAAGAAGTGAGAAGCGCAGCAGAAATGGCAGTTAAGTATGCATTGGTGCATGAGATGAAATTTAGCTTCTGAGAGGATTTTCATCCTGTGAGGGAGAGAAAATCCTACACTACAAAAGATAGAGTAAAGCACACTGGCAATAGTTTACCACAGGTGGAAAAAAGCCCAAAGTGTTTGAAAGGAAGTGAAAGGCCTCAAGTCTCGCTATAACGTAGTGGAACACATAAAACTACAGTACCGATGGTTTAAGAAGGGCACTGGGATAACTGTTTTCCCTGCAGGAAACTGGGACACACAGTGCTGGGCGTTGAAGGAAGACACTTTGGGAAAAGATGTGGTAAAAGAGTTTAAGCCAGTGGTATTAGTGAACCTGGTAAAGGAGACCCCAAGTAGAGCCGAGGAGCCTCAGGAGAGTGCACGGCCGAGGCAGGGGCTGTGTATGGAGTCAGTGCCTGATCTCTATAAAGAATTTGACTCTGTAAGTAAACCCACTAAGAAAAAATGGGGTGTGGAGGGAGGACAAGAAGTTATAATTTTGCATGAAATGGGATCTGTTCAGTTTCTAATAGTTGAGAAGTGAGGAGCTGGAAAGGCCCAACAGATCAGGCAGCATCTGAAGAGAAGGACAATTCACGTATCAGGCATAAACTCATCGTCAGGAATATGGCGGGGGGACAAGGGGGCTGAAAGATAAATAGGAAGGTAGGAGCTGGGCTGGCGGGAGGGTCACTGGGAGGGTGAAAGGAAGATGTAGGTGGGAGTGTTAGTGATATGTCAGAGGGGAGGGTGGAGTGTATAGATGGGATGGAAGATGGACAGTTAGAACAGCTCAAGAGGGCAGTGCTAATTTG
The DNA here is from genome assembly GCF_037043375.1 of Chiloscyllium plagiosum. Lineage (NCBI taxonomy): Eukaryota > Metazoa > Chordata > Chondrichthyes > Orectolobiformes > Hemiscylliidae > Chiloscyllium > Chiloscyllium plagiosum. The sequence continues at coordinate 83,773,976 of NW_028270159.1, forward strand.
AACGGTTGGATCTGGGATGAGGTTGGGGGAAGGGCGATTTGGAAATTGGTGAAGTCAACGTTGATGCTGTATAGTTTGACGGTTTCAGCTGTCCTACCACCTATCCCCTTCACCCTCCTCTCCGACCTATCATCATCAGACCCCACCTATATCAACCCATCGCCTTCCACGCTACCTTCCACCCAGCTCCACCCCCAACCTCCTATTTAATTCTCAGCCCCTTCCCCCTTCCTTGCCTCCCACTTTCCTAATGAAGGACTTATGCCTGAAACGTCAACTTTACTGCCCCTCGGATGCTGCCTGACCTGCTGTGCTTTTCCAGCCCCACACTTTTCAACTCTGATCTCCAGCATCTGCAGTCCTCACTTTCCCTCCGCCTCTAATAGTAAGAGATGGAAGTATTTTCACTCTTTCTGACATGTCATTCAACAGCGTGATAATTTGTGAATTGGGGACAGAAATTAAGCATTCCCTTGTGTAACATTAGGTGGAGTGCCAAATCAAGATTGGGGAAATAACAATGAGAGTGAGTGAGAGAGTGTCAGTTCCAGGAATACAGTTTATTCTTGGGAATGATTTAGCAGGATCCAAGGTGGGAGTGGCACCCCTTGTGGTGGAGAAGCAAAAGTAAGACAAGGGAACTGGGGAATTAAAATAAAAATACCCAGGGATTTTTCCAGACTATCAAGTAAAAAGATCCCACTGTCATACGTTACAACAGGAAGGAAAACCGAAAGAAAAAGCCAAAGGAGTTGATGCACGGAAGACTCGGCTAAAGCATTTCTAGTGGCTGGAATGCACATGGACATGGTTAATTTTTGTTGATTCAGTCAGACCAAGGGTCTCATTTTACCAATCATTTGTTAAAGGACGTCATGGATAGCTTCGGCACACAGCAGTTTAAACCAAGTGCATCGCATCCCGAATCCCAGAGGGCCTTGGAAAGTTGGCATTAGACACTGAAGACAATATTAACAGCGTACTGTCAGAATTACCCGAATGATTGGAATAAAGGCGTCTCATTATATTGTTTGTCATTAGAGATGGCGCAAATAAATCTGCTCACTTTACATCCTTTGAGTTAATATTCGTACATGTACTGAGAGGTCATTTGAAATTAATTAAATATAAATAGGCAGGACCAAAGTCATACTTGGATTATGTATCTGAGATGAGGGAGAAATTAGATGAAGTAGGTCAGTTAGTTAAACAGCACCTGAAGTGGGCACAAGAGAGAGTGAAGCAGGTGGCAGATTAAAAACTTTGCCGATTTCCCGTGGGGATGACGTATTTGTATTGCCACCAGTGGTAGGAAATCCTTTCAAAGTCAGGTTTAGTGGCCCCTTTCAAATTAAAAAAAATGTTGTGTCAGTTAAACTATTTGGTAAAGATACCGGATATGACAAAAATGTCATGTGAATGTTATGTGAATGAATAATGCTCCAGAAACATTGAAGACTGAGGAACAGAGTTGTGGCCAAATGAACTAATTGTGCAGTTTATCTGCATGATGTAGTGATCTTTAGCAAGTGATTGAAAGCTCCTATATTACAGTTGGCAGAGCATGTTGAACGATTAAAAGAAGCAAACTTGGGAATAAACTTAAAGAAAACCGAATTTGCGAAGGCAGAGGTGACGTTCCTGGGACATTACATTGGACATGGAAGGTTGCCCCCATGGAACACAAAGACGAAGGGCTTTGAGGAATTTCCACAACCATCCTCGAAGAAAGAGGGGCTTCGATTTTTAGAACTGAGTGGATTCTATCGGAAGTTTGTTACAAACTTCAGCAGCGTATTGGCACCACTGATGGATTAACTGAAGAAGAATACAGAATTGTGGTGGACAGAACAATGCCAGGAGGCATTTGAGAATTTTAAAGCAGGATTAATCACCGCACCAGTTTTAGCTGAACCAAATATTTTGAAAACCTTTGAAATTATGTTAGATGCTCGGGATATAGGGGTTGGAGATGTATTGATGCAGAAAGATGATGATAGAATTGAATGGCCAATTGGCTCCTTGTTGAAAAAAACTCAATATTCACCAGAAAAAAATACAAAATCTCCATTATTGAACAAGAATGATGAAGTTTCGCACGGGACTGACAATATTTTAATGTTTATGTATGACAAACAAATTGTCGGAGATGGTTGTGGATAACGACAAACACTCGCATTTTTTGAATATTTAAAGGTCAGAATATGAGAATATCTAATTGGAATCCTATCTTACCGACATTAAATTTATTAAATGTACATGCTGTGGGTCCTAAAATGTGATAGCAGATGTGTTATCGCAGACTTAAAGGAAAATGTTTAGATAAGATTTGACTTATTGCAGTGTTATATTTTTGTGCAGAATTAATATGAATGGTGTAACTGAGATTCATACTTTTGTAATTCATAATAATTGGATTAAGAATTAAAGGAAAAGAAATGAAGCCATCTTTTCATTCTGCTGGTCCATATTTTATTTTTCTGAAGAGAGATGTTATGAAGCCGAAAGCATGTCCGGTCACTTCAAGACAGAATAGGTTTTGCTGAATAGAAAGTACAGCCACAGATGCCTGCTAAAGATCAGCCTATTCCACATGTCACCATAAGCTGGGAAATGGATACCTGAGTTTTGATTGCTGTTTTGACAACAATTCAAATGCAACCAAATAGTTTAAATAACGCTCAGGATACAAGAAGCCAACGGAATTTGAATATTATTGTTTGGACACCTGGAAAGAAATCAAATTGTGAGAATTATTGTATCATGGGAAGTATATAAATTCAGCATTTTGAACATTAGAGGGAGAGCCACTGCCATCTAACAGCAGAGTCACTGCTGTGGAGCAGGAGTGCTAACTGGCCATCTCAAACATTTTCTATCAATGATACATGTCCATTTAAAAGCTACTTGCAATAAAAAAAAATGACCCAGGGAGATCAGCAGCTGGAAGAGTGAACACAGCAGGGAAGATGGATTCTGTGTGCGTTTGAGATTGTAATGTTTAATATGTGAGTAATTCGACGAGCATATTTATAGAGTTGGAGTCAGATAGTCAGTAGCTAAGAAAAGAGGGGATTGCATTTGTGAATAGTTTTTGTTTAGTTTTCACTATTAAAGTTAAGAAACTAACTTGTTATTTTTTGTTTAAATAGTGGAATGTAGGAGATCTGTGACGCCTCACGAGGTGAGGCGAGCTTTTCTGGGTGCTTGATTTTAATTAATAGAGGGGTTCCACTCCACCTTGTAAATGCCCATGCACACTCACCCCATTTCCCTGCAGCTGGCCCATATCCTTCCAGTCCTTTCCTATCCACATGTTTATCCAAATGCGTTTGAAATGTTGTTAATGTACCTCCCACCAACCACATCTGCTGGCAGCTCATCCACGTACCATCCTCTGTATAAAGAAGTGGCCCCTCGGGTTCCCTTTTATTCCTTCCCCTTTAACCTTAAACTAATCCCATCCAGTCGTTGATTCTCTACACCTTGGAAAAAGGCTGAGACCATTAACCCTATCCATACCCCTCGTGATCTTATACAGCTCTAGAAGGACTCCCTCAGTCTCCTACACGCTAAAGAAAATGTCCTAGCTTGTCCAACCTCTCCTTATAACTCAGACCATTGGGTCCTGGCAACGTCTTTGTAAATTTCTTCTGCACTCATTCTAATGTAATAATATGCTCCCTATAACAACGTGACAAAACTGAACACATTACTCCAAGTGCGGCCTTTCCAAAGTCCTGGGTAACTGCAAAATAAATTCCAAACTTCTATACTTAATATCCTGCCTGATGAAGGCCAATGTTCCAAAGGCCTTCTTCAGTGCCCTGTCTACCTTTGACTGCACTCATAGAGAAATGTGTACACCTGAACACCAAGGTCTCTCTGCCCACTGCACCCCTTAAGACCGTTCCATTCACAATGAAACTCCTACCTTGATTTGTGTTTCCAAAATGCAAGACCTCACACAACAATATTAAATTCTATTTGTCATTTCTCGGCCCACTTCCCCACCTGATTAAGGTCCTGCTGCAATTTCTTATAAACTTCTTCATGATCATGCTCCCAATTACTTTAGTGTCATCTGCAAACTTACTAATCCTGCCTTGTACATTCTCAACCAAATCATAGATAACAAATAGCAATGGACCCAGCCTCCAGTCTGACAAACATCCTTCCACTAAACCCTCTGCTTCCTATCATCAACCCAACTGTGTATCCCATTGGTCAGTCCACCCAGCATTCCACGTGATGGAAACTTCCTGACCAGCCTGCCATGTGAAAACTTATCAAAGTCTTACTGAAATCCATAGAGGCCACGCCTGCCGCTCTGCCCTCGTCAACTTTCTTGGTCTCTTCATTAAAGAACTCTAACAAATTTGGGAAGCATGATCTCCGACTCACAGGTCTATGCAGACTGCTCTGAATCAAACCCTGTGTACGTAATGGGTGCAGACAATGGTATGCTCTCCTTCACTGTAAGATGATTCGAGTAAATAAGTAAAGCCATTTTCCTGCTGTTGTAAAGCCTTGCTGACAGAGCATTTGAGGCACTCTGTACAGATTTGATCTCCTTTGTAAGGAATGATCTCCTTACCACAGACACGGATGATGGTAACATGAGATTAGAGTGAAGACGCTGAGTGTTTAATCTGTAGAGGTGTGAGAGATGAAGAAATGGTGATGCTGAAACAAGAGGAGTGGCAGTGATCACGTATTTCCAAAAGAGACATTGATTGGGTGAGAAATACCATACTTTACGCAGGATTAATTGGTTTGATTTATTGCCACGTGTACCTCAGTACAGGGAAACATTTTATATATGAGCAGTGGAGGCAGGTCATAGGAAGCATGGCTATACAGATCATAGGGAGAAAATAAACTTGTACAGAGAAAGTCATACAGGTTACACTGAACAGGACATGAACTAGACAAGATCAACATGAATAATATCTTCATTATTTGAACTTAGAGAGTCCATGCCTCAGTCTATCGTGACTTTCCTAATAGTTTATATGCCTAGATGAACTCTCCCCACATTATTGTGCAGTCGGCGTGTGAACCCGTACTGAACCTCAGGTTGCTCACAAACCCCAAAAGCAGCCACAATACCTTCCATCTGAAACAGGTAGCCATTCCCACCAGCTTCCGCCCTACATAGAGAACACCAGGCTGTCTTCTCGGAGATGAAAGATGCCTTCTTGAGATTTCACACAAGACAGATGGCTTCCCTGCTCACCACTAGAAAACCACGTTAAAATCCCACGTGTGTATCATGAGCCAGGAGGGACAACGTGGAGCAGTCTGTCTGTGCAGCCTCTGCCCCACCTTTTCATCACGTCAGATCATCTATTAGGAGACAGCGAGGACTGCCGATGCTGGAGATTGGTGGAGAGAATGGATTGCTGGAAAAACACAGCAGGTCAGGCAGCATCCGAGGAGCGGGAGAATTTATGTTTCGGGCATAAGCCATTCATCAGGAATCAGCATCAATTATCTCATTCTGTCCCTGTGTAAGTGCGTTGAGCGGGAATGGACTTTTCCTGTTCCTTTATAAGTGGCTCAAGGGGCTGAATGGCGTCATCCTATTGGTGTGTCAGTGACTCAACGGACTGACTGGCTTCTTCCTCGTCCGATTGGACAGGGCCAAGGGCCTGACTGGGTTACCCCTGGTTCCTGTTTGACAGCTCGATGTACTGCGAAGTGTGATGATGCTGCAGCTTTAAGAGGTTATTTTGTCCTGGTTTCTTTTAAGAGAGAGATTGAGCGATAGTTACCAAGCTGGCTTGTTAAGATCACTGGAGTAAACAGCGAGGGAGGCCTTTGTGTTGTTTTAATGCAGCCTGAATGGGTGTGGCCAGCTCTTACAGATTCGGGTCGATGGGTTTTGGTTTCTCAGCAACATCAGAAACTAATGGGGTCAACACAGAGTTGGAAGCTTCAGTAGATGTCTCCTGGCTGCTACTCTGTCTGAATTTTCTCTTGATGCTGTTTTTAATTCCTGGATTGGAGAAATATTTGTGCCAATCTATTTCTGAATATTCCTTTTTGCCAGGGTCTGTGTTTATGGGAGTTTCCTATATTGGAACAGTTCATTAGGAATAGTTCCACGATCTATTATTCTGTTAACTTGGCCAATAGAATTACGTTATTCTAAATTCCCCTTTCTCTGGTTTCATTTTATCTTCCATGTTTAAATAAATGGTGTTTTGCTTCTCACCAAATAGTTTGACCATTCACATTGCATCTGGAACAGACAGTTTACATTTCCTTTAAAATATGAAAATATTAGAGTCTAGGCGATTGCCATCAAACATTTTCGAGGGGCTCTGGTGTGGTCCATCACACTAGACTCCCTCTCTTCCTGAGTAATAGGCTGGAGGCACTGAATGGGCTGTCACTGTTCTTCTCCAATTGTGTCAATGGGCTGAATGACTTCCTCATATTCCTGTGAAACCAGCGTTAGGTGCTGAATGAACTCTTGTTTTGCTGTGTCAACATGCAGTGTCAGGCAGTGCATTTACATGAATGTTACAGACACTTTAACAGAACAAACCTGAGTGGTGTCTGGGTCTTGCTGCACATGGACAGAGACCAGTTCAGGAGCTGACGGGGCTCAAAATGTTCTGAACATTGTGGAATCTTCAGTGACCATCCCCACTTCTGATCTTATGATGGGGAGGGTGGGGGCGGGAAGACATTGATGAAGCAGCTGAAGATGTTTGTGAAAAGGAAGCTACCCTGAGGATCTCCCACAGAGCTGACCCAGGACGGAGATGATGAACATCTTCCTTTGTGCCATGTTTGACTCCAAACACTGGAGAGGTTACTCTGATTCCCATCAAGTCCAGTTTTGTTAAGCTCCTTGATGTCAACAGAAGGCAACCAATGCCTTGATATCAGGGCCAGTCATTTTTACCTGAACCCTTGTGTCAGCCTCTTTTGTTTATATCAAGAGGCCATGGTATAGGAGCAGCAAGTATTTTCTTCAAACAGCCGGTGTTGAATGTCAGGATTTATTTTCTCAAGAGTGTTCGGGGAGCTAGTTGACTGAAAGTATTTGAAGAGGAGGTCGATGGACATTGACCTTTCAGAGAGTTGAGGCAATGAAGAATTGGGTATGAAAGAAGATTTGAGACCAAGAGCAGATCAGTCATGATCTTAGAGAAGGGCAAGGCAGGCTTGGGGAGTGAATGACCTGCCCCTGTATCTGATGTTCTCCCATTCTGTTATTGGAAAGTTAGTGGGTGTTATTGACATAAATGTGCAATTGCTGAACATTGCAGTCAGGAGGCCAGAGGATTTTGTGAGACATCTCTGAGTGAGATATGGGGGCTATATTCACAGTGAATCTGGGTCTATACATGATCAACAAATGAAACACAAGTTTCAGAGACGGGAAGCTCAGTAAAGAGAGAGACGGGCCTCTTTCATACCCCGCCTGGATTCTTCAATTACATTTCCCAAATTACTTCAAAGCATGTGACAGCCTTGAAGGGCTGAATGGTCTCCTCCATTTCTGTGCATCAGTTTATAGATGAAAGTAGCCTCCAACTGTACCTGTCTAGCAGATTTGAGGGCCTGAATGGAACACAGAAACATGGGACTGAGGAGCATGAGTGGTGCATTAGGTATTTTGACCCTTCTCCACCAGGCACCGATATTGTGCCTGATCAAGTTGTGTTCTCAGCCCCACTTTCCTGTCTGTGTCCAATTATCTGTGACTCACTTCCCTGTCAAATAATTAACTAACACAGCTTTCAGTCCATGTGAACATAGAGGCACAAAAAAAACTTCCAGTGAAGAGAATTCCCACTTGAATTTTTCGTCATTCCTCTTATAGAATCAGAGAGTCACGCAGAACGGAAACAGACCCGTTAGTCCAATCTGTTCACTCCGATAAGATATCAAATCTGATTTAATCCCATTTGCCAGCATTTGGCCAATATCCCTCCTGTGATTGTACCTGCCTGGACCACTTCCTCTGGCAGCAATTTCTGTACACACAAAACTCTCTGTCTGAAACATTTATCTTCCTGTCCCTTCTAAATCATTCGCACTCTCCCCTATCTTGGGATCAGAACGTGGCTATTCAGAATATCCATACATCTAATGTCACCACTCAACCTCTGACACTCCTGGGGGAACGATCTCAACCTAATCAACCTTTCCCCGACGCTCACACCTCCAGTCCTGGAACATCCAAATAAATCTTTTCTGCAGACAACCAGTTGCACGCAGTATTCTTAAAGTGGCCTCACCAACATCCTGGGAGAGTTGGATTTGGCTGAATTCCCTTTGCTTTAGCCAGTGAGGAGATTCCAGTGAATTCTGGTTAGGGAATCATCCAAAGGGTAGCACGGTGGTTAGCACTGCTGCCCCACAGCACCAGGGACTCGGGTTCGATTCCAGCCTTGGGTGACTGTCCGTGTGGAGTTTGCACATTCTCCCCGTGTCTGTGTGAGCTTCTAATAGGTGCTCCTCCAGTTTCCTACCACAGATGCAACATGCCCCCACAACTCCTATACTCAGTGCTCTTACTGATGAAGGCAAATGTGTACTGCACCACTGTCCACTTTCAAGGAACAATGTACCTGCAGCCCTATGTCCCTTTGTTCCACAACACTTCCCAGGACCTTACCATCAAGTGTATAATTCCTGCCCTGATTTGCCTTCCCAAAATACAAAACTTCGCATTTATTTAAATTACATTTCTTCTCTCACTCCTTGCCCCTTTGTACCATTTAATGGTGGTCTCGTTGTACTCTGAGATAATCTACTACACCACCTTTCTGATGTCATCTGGAAACTTACTAACTATGGCCCCAATATTCACCTCTAAATCCTTGATATAAATTAGGAAATTCAGTGAACTCAGTACTGATTCTTACAGCACACTGCTGCTCACAGGCTTCCAATCAGAAAAATACCCTCTTCCTTCAAGCCAATTACGACTCGCTTCCCCTGTATCCCAAATGACCGAACCTTACTCATCTGTCTACCAATCGGAATGTTATGAACACCTTGCTGAGGTTCACATAGACAATATTTACCAAACTGCCTTCATCAATCTTCTTTGTCACCTCTTCATAAAGCTCAACCAAAATAATGAGACATGATTTCCCATGCAGAAAGATAGGTTGACTATCCTGATCAGCCCTTGCCTTCTCAAATGTATGTCAATCCTGGCCCTCAGAATCCCCTCCAACAACTTGCCCACCACTGATATCAGGCGAATTGCTCTATAGTTCCCCGGCTTTTTGGGTCTCGATTTCCTTTTCTAGTCCCACTGCTCCACTGCTCACAACAAATGTTAAAGTAACCAGGTCGGTGATATGACCGATGATATCGGTCTGAGACTGGGTCAGGGACAGTTTTAGCAACAAGTCAGGCTAGTTTCTTTAACACATTTATGATCCACAGCAATGTTACTCAAACTATGATGGAAAGCTGAATGGAAAAGTGATCGGGTATTGCAAATATATCATCGACAGTTCCGTGATTAAAACACACACACACACACATACACACACGCACATACACACACACACACACGCACAGACACACACACACCGGTTAACAAAATCTCTGCAATTTTAATTTGAAAGACCTTTGTCCAAATATTAGTGTAACTCATGACAAAAGTAAAAATTCAGATTGTCCAAAATGTTATTCTGCTTCTGAAAATATTCTACTCACACACAAGCTGCTGACAATGGGATTTCATCCTGAGAGAGTTGGATTTGGCTTAATTCCCTTTGCTTTAGACGGTGAGTAGATTCTAATGAATTCTGGTCAGGGATCATCCAAAGGGTGGCACGGTGGTTAGCACTGCTGCCTCACAGCACCAGGGACTTGGGGTCGATTGCAGCCTTGGGTGATTGTCTGTGTGGAGTTTGCACATTCTCCCTGTATCTGTGTGAGCTTCTAATGGGTGCTCCATATTCCTACCACAGCTCAAACTGTGTAGGTTAGGTGGATTGGTCATGCGAAATTGTCTGTAGTCAGGGATATCTAGGTTAGGTGCATTAGTCAGGGGTAAATGTAGGGGAAAGGGTTGGGAAGGTTGGTGTGGACTTGTTGGGCCGAAGGGCCTGCAGGAATTCCATAAAAATAAGAATGGTCACAATGACTGTAGAGCTTTATTTTTAGCTTGCACGCATTGCTGTGATGAGGAACAATGAAGGAGAGAGACTGCAATAGGCCATTCCTTCTCAGGCAGATTACATGTTCTCTCTCTCTGAGCTGAACCATACAGTAATGTCATCCTCTCCCAAACTGGACCATGTGAGGTCTCCTTGTAAATTTTCCAAACTATGTTCCATCACATTTCCTGTTCCATGTAGGTGCAACATTGCTGCCGTCATACACAAAGCCATACCCTGAGCAGAATTATGTTTACATGGCCCTGCGCCATTAAAACTAAAATGTTTAATTTATTCAGAATACCTGTGTTAAAATGAATGCAGTTTTTAAAGAAATACAGAAATTGCTGTAAAGGCTCGGCAAGTCTGTCAGCATCCAGATGCCTTTTACATGCTGTCGTTGTACCAGCCTCCACCACTTCGTCTGGCAGCTCATTCCATACACACACCACCCTCTGAGTGAAATTGTGCCCTTTAGGCCTCTTCATAACCTTTCCTGTCTCACTTTCCAGCAATGCCCTCTAGTTTTGGACACCCCTAATCGGGGGAAAACCCTGACGACACACCCTATCCATGACCATTCTGATTTTATAAACCAATACTGCTGCGAAATGTGACTCCAATCAGCACAAATAGCTGCAGTTTCAGTCATCCTGGGCCTAAATTCTGAAATGCAATACTGACACCTCTTCCTTCTCCATCAAGTCACAATTCTAAATGCATTTTAATTAGTTTGTTCAGATATATCCTGAGACACTTCTGTGGGATTTACACCTAGACCTTTGTGCCCGGAAGTAGGCGCACTGGCATTACTCAGCAATACCCACAAAGCTGTAACATTATTCTCCTGTGTGTTTGTTCATCAACCTGTTCTGACATACTGTGACATACCTCTGCAACAGGCAGGACTTGAATCCAGTCCTTCTAGTCCAGAGCTAGGAACACTACCACACAAGTTCAGGAATTGGAATCAAATCCAGAGTTCTGGCTCAGAGGCAGGGACACTACCCACTACACAACCATACCCAGATTTTGGGTCATATTTGAGTGCCCGCTTTCAGCTCGGTGTGGATTTATTATAATCAGGTTACCATGACTGAACTACACAAAACACTTTGTATTGTTAAACAAATGCAAGATATTTGTCTCAACTGAAGGATATTGAGTGTACGTGCTACACTATCGAAATTAACTGTGAACAACTTTAATCGCTATTATCTGTAGTCTGCAATATTAGAGAAAGAAATCCTGCAGACACACTCTGTCCAATGAAGGGTCTCAAATGGATATTTTTTACTGAACACCAGAGATCAATGAAGAGCTTAATTTTTGGTCCCACAACACCGTTCAGTATTACCCACCTCTAACGTGCGACTGCCTTCTTCCTAAAACCATGAAATGATACCAGGCCGCTGATTACTGTCCAGTCTCTCCTTCTCACCTACTGTGTCTGCAATCTGTCCCTCCTCCCCCTAATCACACAAGGCAAACCAAGCTCATTGTCTTTGTGAAAATCAAGGCCGGAGTGTGCAGGCCTCCGGGAGAGGGATGGGTATTTTAAAATTGAAGGGGGAGGGTGAGGTGGCAGTAATATCACACATTGGGCTGAGGGGTGGTTGATGGAGTTTAATTTGGATTAATGTGAGGTATGGGATTTGGTAAATCAAAGAAGAGTAGGACCTATAAATTAAAAGTAGGATCTTTGGCAGTGTTGTAATACAGAGACCTAGGCCGTCAGGTTTAATTCTTTAAAATTTGAATCTCATATAGATAGTGTGGTTAAGAAGGTGCTTAACACACTTGGCTTCATAGGTCAGACCTTTGAGTATTGGAATTGGGGCGTTATGTTGAGGTTGTATTGGACATTGGTAAGGCCCCTTGTGGAATACTGTGTCTAGACTGGTCATCCTGCCCGCTAATTCCATCGGCACACCACCCTCTGGGTGAAGAAGCTGCCCCTTAGGTCACTTTTAAATGCTCCCCTCTCACCTTAAGCCTTTGTCCTCTAGTATTGTGCTCCCACACCCTTAGAAAATACCTTCGCGATTCACTTTGATATTATTGACCTTGATATTATTAAGCTGGAGAGGGTTCAGTAGACCTTAACCTGGATGTTGCTGGGAAAGGAGAGATTGAGCTATAAGGGGAGATTGGGTAGGCTGGGACGTTTTTCACTGGAGAGGATGAGATTAAGGAGTAATTTTACAGAGGTTTATAAAATAATGAGGGGTACAGATAAGTTGAAGGGCTGATGTCATTTCCCTAGAGTTGGGAATTCAAAACTGAGGGATATTTTAAGGTGCGAGGAAAAAGATTTCCAAAAGTCATGAGAGGTAATTATTTTAGACAGAATCTGGCTTGTGTGTGGAATGAACTTCCAGAGGAAGTGGTGAAAGCAGGGACAGTTACAACGTTTAAAGGACATTTAGATCAGTACATGGATAAGACATCAGTTTGGATGGTGCTGTGAGCAGCTGCCCTCTGCCTCCCCCTCTCTGAATGAATCCCTGTTGGTTTTCACCCTCTGCCAATGCCTGTGCAGTGGCGTGTGGAGACCAGCAGAGGGTAGCATTTTATCACTTTAAACACCACAGAGACTGCCACACCTGCCCCTCACAGAGACACACAGATACACACACTTGGGAATGGTTAGGGCATTGCGTGAAGCTCATCTGGTAACTTAAACTACACATAAAGAAATGCTCAATTTGCCTTGTAAACTGTTAAAATATGAGTGACAGATCTGCCAAATTCCACTGTTTAAATAAAAGCATCAATTTATTTTTTCACTCTGAAATTGAACATTTTACATCAACTGTTCACAACTCTGAGACCCCCTTTCTCTTAACTGCTTATTACCCGACTCCAGCTCTATAGCAATATACTATTTCTGGGTCTGCCATCCTCTCATACCACAGGTGCTTGTAAGCGCTCAGTTCAGGCCAGCATTCCCTCTCTCTTGAAGGTACAGTACACACTTTCAACTTCATCACATTATACCCTGATGAATATTGATAAGTGGAGCCTATCCAGATTTCTTTTGCTCTGTGGTTTGTCAATATTTCATTTGCTCCGTCTGGTGTGTGTCAGGACTTTTGTTGCTCCATTGACAGCATGGCATTATTCAACTTTGTCCATAGGAATATATCAGTATTTCACTTGCTCACACTCGTGTATGTGGGGAAGGATTTCAGTTGTTTCTTGGGGACTGTGACGCTATAACAATCTCAATGTTTAAAGATGGCACCAAACCTGGAAGAACTCTGAAGTCTATGGAGGACAGTGTGGAACTCTAACAGGGCAATCACACGTTGGTGTCGTGTTCAGGTTTATGGCAGCTGGAGATTAATGCAGAGCAGTGTGAGGTGATACACTTTGGTAGGAAAGACAATGAAAGACAGTTTAAAACAGGCTGTGCCCTTATAAAGGGGTACGGGAACAGAGAGTCCTGGGTGTATATGAGCACAGATTGTTGAAGATGTCAGGACAAGTGGGGAGAGCAGTAACTATCACAGATTAGTTTCAGTATCTGAGCTGTTTACAGGGGGAGATGTAGGAGGGAGTCTCCGTGCTCCCTTCCTGGGAGGTGGTGGTGACGATGTGTTGTGAGCCCACCCTCCTGCCCACCGAGACCGTGGGGATTCCATTTGTACCAGCTCGACACAAAAGGGAGATGGCATCAGGGGCACGGCTTCTAAGTTGTGCCGGGGGGAAATGGAGGTGCCAGTGGGTTTAAAGTGAGAATTTCCCTTCACTGAACATTGCTCCTTACTCGGTCGGTGGGAGGTGGATGTTTCAGAATCTCCACACGAGGCGTCCCCGTCCTCTCCGACTCCTACCACGGTCCTCCCCACATGGCAGGGAGAGGGGGTGAGGGAACAGATATCGGGCACTCCACCACCAGGATTGGCCCTTCCTGTCCTATTCCAGGCTGTTTCTCCTGGAATGGGAGAAAGGGAGGGAGAGAGGGAGGGTGCGATTGGGTGGCCCTGCTGTTAGTTCTGGTGTAAGTGGGGAGTGGGTCAAGGTGAGGTGCCGGAGGGAGTCAGTCCACAGTGTTATTAATGTGTGTGCGGGGTAAAGTGGAGGGAGGGAGAGAGAGAGAGACAGAGACAGAGACGGAAAGGGGGAAGGTGCTGCATGCAGCAGTGACAGTGGTGGAACATGAACCTTGTTTGGGGGTCCGTGCTATAACAGATGTCCAGTGAGTGTGAGGGAGCAGAGAGAATACGGTGACCCTTATCCTGACAGAGCGGAGAAGGTTAGTGATTCTTGTCCTCTATTGCTGGGCATCCACCAGGACCTCCGTGCCCCTGTCGACAAATTGTGGTGTAATTTCCCCTTATCTGTCATGCTCGGGGTAAACTGTTCAGGCCAGCTCCTTACTGAGAAAGCTCAACCGTGTGCCCATTGGCCTTTTAAAGATGGCACCAGTGTCAGGGATCACGGAGTATCCAGGGTCACACAGGAGATGGTGAGTACCTCCAGTCATGATGGGTGGGAGAATCGGGCTGGTATTGAATGAGAGGGAAACCATGGGGTGGGGTTGGTAGTTAATGAGGTGATTTCGATACGATAGCACCAGGAAACTAGCTCAGCCTCATGTGGACGATCCCTCTGTCACACTCAAGGAAAGTCAAACAAAGATAAATGATTGTTAGAATCTGCCCAATGAGTCATAGATTCGGTTGAAACTAATTCCAGTTACAAAGATGCAGAACAAATGCTCATCGATATTTAAACTGATTTCCCCCCCATCTCTCTCTGGCAGACTAATGCACTGGGGTGGTGTATCCAGTCCTGTGGTGTGTCCACACCCACAGCAACCCCTAGTCAGGGCACAATGGAGATGTGGAGCTGTACATGGGTGGGAGCTGCACAACCTGTCACTCACAGCATGGGCTGCAAGTTTCCCCACACTGGGCAGGGATCTAACACAGTGTTACTGAGGAATGCAGAGGGGTGAGTACACAGTCCTACATGCTGGGAGGGTAACTGTTCCTGGTTAACAGATCAATGCACTGGGGTGGGGTACACAGTCCTACATGCTGGGAGGGTACCTGCTCCTGGTTAACAGATCAATGCATTGGGGTGGGATACACAGTCCTACATGCTGGGAGGGTAACTGCTCCTGGGTTACAGATCAATGCACTGGGGAGGTGTACACAGTCCTACATGCTGGGAGGGTAACTGCTCCTGGGTTACAGATCAATGCACTGGGTGGGTGTACACAGTCCTACATGCTGGGAGGGTAACTGCTCCTGGGTTACAGATCAATGCACTGGGGTGGGGTACACAGCCCTACATGCTGGGAGGGTAACTGCTCCTGGGTTACAGATCAATGCACTGGGGAGGTGTACACAGTCCTACATGCTGGGAGGGTAACTGCTCCTGGGTTACAGATCAATGCACTGGGTGGGTGTACACAGTCCTACATGGTGGGAGGGTAACTGCTCCTGGGTTACAGATCAATGCCCTGGTTTGGTGTACACAGCCCTACATGCTGGGAGGGTAACTGCTCCTGGGTTACTGATCAATGCACTGGGGTGGTGTGCACCGCCCTACATGCTGGGAGGGTAAATGCTCCTGGGTTACAGGTCAATGCATTGGGGTGGTGTACACAGCCCTACATGCTGGGAAGGTAACTGCTCAAGGTTTGCAAATTAATTCCCGGGTGATCACTGCACAGGTCACTGTGCTGGTCAGTCATTCTGGTTGAGGTTTATAGATAATGCAATGATGTGGTCTGTGCAGCTCCCCGTGCTGGATGGATATTTGTTTCAGGTTCACACATTAGTGCCCTGCTGGGGTCTGCACAACTCCCCGTGACGGATAGATATCTAGTCCGGGTTTATAGATCAATGCACTGCTGTGGTCTGCACTTCTCCTGGTGCTGGACAGATATGTGGTCTGGGTTTATAGATCAATGCACTGCTGTGGTCTGTGCAGTGTTCCACTCTGGACAGATTGATGGCTTGTATTGACCAATGTAATGGATGCATCTGGACAGATTGCTGGGTTGTACTGAGCAGTACACTGGCCTGGTCTGCACAGTGTTCCACGGTGAACAGATATCTCCCTCTGGATTTATGGTGTCTGGGCTGGTTCTGTGAGGTGGACTGAGAATGTGGTATATCTAACCCTTTCAGCTGATCTGGCAATGCCTTTAATTCCCATTCCTGTGATTGGACCCTCCGTCTCTCACCACATTAATGTTACAGTGTGTCCAGGCACAGTACATCATGGTGGTGGGTGAGTAGGCGGAAAAGGTGATGGACAGGTCAAGGGGTTCCCCGGAACGTTCTGTCCCTAACATTCTATAACTGACATTCCCCGGAACGTTCTGTCCCCGACATTCTATAACTGCCATTCCCCGGAACGTTCTGTCCCCAACATTCTATAACTGCCATTCCCCGGAACGTTCTGTCCCCAACATTCTATAACTGACATTCCCCGGAACGTTCTGTCCCTGACATTCTATAACTGACATTCCCCGGAACGTTCTGTCCCTGACATTCTATAACTGCCATTCCCGGAACGTTCTGTCCCTGACATTCTATAACTGACACTCCCCGGAACGTTCTGTCCCCGACATTCTATCACTGCCATTCCCCGGAACGTTCCGTCCCCGACATTCTATAACTGCCATTCCCCAGAACGTTCCGTCCCTGAAATTCTTTTACTGACATTCCCCGGAACGTTCTGTCCCTGACGTTGTGAACAGCCGGACGTCAGTGAATTGAACAAACGATAAGATCCCGAGGGAAGAGATCCCGTTCCAGGGAGGAGACACTGTTCCGAAGGCCCCTCAGGCAGTTAAAGGGGTGAATACGTTTTCCCTGCGTTTACATTTCTTCACGACACAGGATCAACCACAATTTAGATCAAAATACAGAATTTCCCAAACTCCGTTTGTCTTCAGGAAACTGGGAGAGAATCCTTCAGGACAGCAACGTTTCCACCTCCATATTAGGAACTGGGAAGGAGAGACCTCTGTCTGCTCTCGAGTGATCGAGTGTGTGGGAATGTTCTCGAAACCATCTGTCCTTATGGATGTGTCTCTGTGTGTTTGTGGAGGGAGGGTTTCTTGTGGTTTATGTCACATTTTTGTCAGTAATTCCAACCTTACCATTTGTTATTGCAGCTCCAATTATTTTAATAAATCCCTGAATACAGGGACACATTTGGAAATCTCACCGGGTCCCTGATCAAACGGGTCCCTTTGCCTCCAGGCTGATGGATAATGGGTTTGTTTTCCTTCTTCACAGTTAACGTAGTGACCATCTACGTCCTGCTTTATAAAGATTGTGGATTGTCTCCATGTGTCAGACGTTACCTGGGGGCCATGGCAGCGGCGGATCTCCTGGTCATTATACTCGACCTGATCCTGAGACACATTCCCATTGTTTATCAGGAACAGTTTTATTTCCTGAGGGTCTCCGTCCCCGTGTGTAATATCCATGCCGTCCTGCTTTATGCAGCCACTGACTGCTCTGTCTGGTTCACCGTCACTTTCACCTTTGATCGGTTTGTGGCCATTTGTTGCCAGAAGCTGAAAAGTAAATATTGCAGTGAGAAAACGGCGGCTGTGGTTCTGGGAGCAGTGACTGTGCTGAGCTGTTTAAAGGACATTTCCTGGTATTTTATGTTCACGGCTCGGTATTGGCTGGGGAACGCCCCCTGGTTTTGTGATGTAACAGTCGCTGTTCTATTCTCCATTGTCTGGGTCACAATCGAGTCCCTCCACCACATTCTAACCCCGGGTGTCCCATTTCTCCTGATTCTGCTGCTCAATGTTCTCACCGTCAGACATATTTTAGTGACCAGCAGAGCCCGCAGGAGACTCCGCGCTCACACCAATGGGGACTCTCAGTCTGACACAGAAATGAGAAACCGAAAAAAATCCATAATTTTACTGTTTGTGATCTCGGCCAATTTCATCCTGTTATGGTCAATGTTCATGCTGTATTCTATATGGAGACGGATGTTGTATTTTGGGTATCGGTCTGTGATTCTTCATGGCTTTTTGCAGGAATTGGGCTTCATGCTGCAGCTCCTCAGTTGCTGCACAAACACCGCGATTTATGCCGTGACCCAGACTAAGTTCAGGCAGCAGCTGAAGAATGTACTGAAATATCCCTTCACCCATATACATCCATCCATCAAATTCCCGCATTAATCAATCTATCCGGGATTTTCTCATTTCAGTTCAGTGTTTCAGCGATGGGGCAGCCTGTCGCTATGGTAAAAGACTGAGGGTAGCGCTGGTTTGTCCATCCTTATGCCACAGGGGGGTTACAGGGAAACATTTCAATGTTTCTCACAACTCAGGGGCCAGTGAGAAAAGGCACCATCCCACTGACTGTATCCATCACTTCCATTTGTAAACAATAAAAATGTTGATTAAAGCGTGCCGAGCAGCAGAGTGACCGATGTTGTTGTGTGTCTTTGTGTTGGAGAAGCTGAGCTGGAGAGAGACAGACTCAGCCCCAAGTCCTGGTCCTCAGGGAAGGGGAGCGGACCGCGCCCTGAGCTCAGGAGCTGGGTTTAACTCCCTCTGAACCCCCTACTCCAACCTGGCCGCCCCATTTCCTCTCCCCCACTCTTCCTCCTCAATTCTCTCCCTCTCTCTCTCTTTCTGCACACTGTCTCTCTCTCTCTCTCACCTCCTCTCCCTTTCACTCTCTCTGGTCCCCTCTCAGACACCCCCCCCCCAACCCCGGTTTCTCCACCTGCCTCCACTATTCTTTCTGCCGCACTCTCCCCCTCTCTCTCTCTCACACCCCTAACATGAGTTTCTCCACCTGCCTCCATTCTTCTCTCTCACCCTCACCCTCACTCTCTCTCTCCTGCCGTCTCTGTCTCCCTCCCGCAATTCCGTCTCTACCCCAATTTCCCCACTTCCCACATCTGTCGATCATCTCACCCCCACCCCCCACACGCAGCCTCACCACAAACACCCAGTCTCTGGGTTAGAGGGAGAGGGAAGGACCAGGGAGACAGAGTGTGTCAGAGAGAGAGGAAGGGCAGGACAGGAGGGAGAGAGATTGAGTCAGAGAGAAACGGAGCGAAGTGGGGAGAGAGAGAGACACCGAGGGAGGGGGATCGAGAGTGGGAAAAGATGGAGAGAGAGCGAAGTAGCAGGGAGAGACAGAGGGAGAGAGAGAGAGAGAAGGGAGAGATAAGGTGAGGGAGGGAGAGAGAGAAAGAGGGGATGACATAATGAAAGAGGGGTCTGAGAGAGAGGGGGGACAGAGAGAGTGGGACAGAGAGAGGGGGGACAGAGAAAGGGGGGAGATAGAGAGGGCGACAGAGAGAGGGGCACAGAAATTGGGGGAGATAGAGGGTGTCAGAGAGAGGGGGACAGAGAGAGAGGGAGACAGAGAGAGAGGAGGGCAGAGAGAGGGGGGCAGAGTGTGGGGAAGACAGAGAGGGACAGAGAGAGAGGGGACAGAGGGAGAGGGGGACAGTGAGAGGGGGGAAGAGAGAGGCGGGTGGGAGGGTGAAGGGGCAGAGAGAGGGCGACAGAGAGAGGGGCACAGAGAGAGGGGGATATAGAGGGGGAAAGAGAGAGGGGGATAGAGAGAGGGGTATAGAGTGGGGGGGGAGAGAGGGGGGTCAGAGAGAGGGGGACAGAGAGTGGGGGATGGAGAGAGTGGGGGACAGAGAGAGGGGGGGACAGAGAGAGGGGGGCAGAGAGAGAGGGAGCAAGGAGAGGGCGACAGAGGGGGGCAGAGAGCGGGGGAGAGATAGAAGGGACAGAGAGAGGGGGACAGAGATAGTGGGGGAGAGAGAGAGGGGGATTGACAGATGGGAGGACAGAGAGAAGGGGGGACAGACAGATGGTGACAGAGAGACGGTGACAGAGAGAAGGGGACAGAGAGAGGGGTACAGAGTGGGAGAGAGAGAGGGAGTCAGAGAGAGGGGGACAGAGAGTGGGGGGATGGAGAGAGTGGGGGACAGAGAGAGAGGGACAGAGAGAGGGGGCAGAGAGAGGGCGACAGAGAGGGGGTCAGACAGCGGGGGGGAGAGAGAGAGGGGACAGAGAGAGGGGGACAGAGAGAGGGGGAGAGCGAGAGGGGGACAGAGAGATGGGGCAGAGACAGAGGGGGCAGAGAGAGGGGGACAGTGAGAGAGGGGGGCAGTGAGAGAGGGGGGCAGAGAGAGAGGGGGACAGAGAGAGAGGGGGACAGAAAGAGAGGGTTGACAGAGAGAGAGGGGGACAGTGAGGGGGTACAGAGAGAGGTGGGTGGGAGAGAGTGTGGGTCAGAGAGAGAGGGGGGCAGAAAGAGACGAAAGAGAGAGGGGCACAGAGTGTGGGGAGATAGAGGGGTCAGAGAGAGGGGGACAGAGAGAGGGAGAGATAGAGGGGACAGAGAGAGGGGGACAGAGAGTGTGGGGATGGAGAGAGTGGGGGACAGAGGGAGAGGGGGACAGAGAGGGGGGGCAGAGAGAAGGGGGCAGAGAGAGGTCAACAGAGAGGGGGTCAGAGAGCGGGGGAGAGAGATAGGGGACAGAGAGAGGACAGAGAGAGGGGGAGATAGAGGGGACAGAGAGAGGGGGACAAAGAGTGGGGGCAGAGAGGGGTACAGAGTGGGGGGAGAGAGGGGGACAGAGAGTGGGGGGATGGAGAGAGTGAGGGACAGAGAGAGAGGGGGGACAGAGAGAGAGGGGGACAGAGGGGGGGGCAGAGAGAATGGGGCAGAGAGAGGGTGACAGAGAGGGGGCCAGAGAGAAAGGGGAACAGAGAGAGGGGGACAGAGAGAGGGGGACAGAGAGAGAGGTGGACAGAGAGAGAGGGACAGAGAGAGAGGCGGGTGGGAGAGAGAGGGGGTCAGAGAGAGGCGGGGGGCAGAGAGAGGCGGACAGAGAGAGAGGGAAGAGATAGAGGGGTACAGAGAGAGGGGGGGACAAAGAGGGGGGATAGAGAGAGGCGGGTTGGAGACAGAGGGGGACAGAGAGAGGGCGACAGAGAGAGGGGGCAGAGAGCGGGGTAGAGGGAGAGGCAGTGGGAGAGAGACGGGGTCAGAAAGAGGGGGACAGAAAGAGGGCGACATAGAGAGGGGGCAGAGCGCGGGGGAGAGAGAGAGGCGGTTGGGAGAGAGAGGGGGTCAGAGAGAGGGCGACAGACAGTGGGGGGACAGAGAGTGGAGGACGGAGAGTGGGGTAGATAGAGGGGGCAGAGAGAGGGGGACAGAGAGTGAGGGGGACAGAGAGAGGGGGCAGAAAGAGAGTGACAGAGAGAGGGGACAAGGGGGGGAGACAGAGAGAGAGGGAGACAGAGAGAGGGGAGACAGAGAGAGAGGGAGACAGAGAGAGAGGGGACAGAGAGAGGGGGCAGAGAGAGAGAGGTATAGAGAGAGAGGGACAGAGAGAGTGGACAGAGAGAGAAGGGGGGACAGAGAGAGTGGGGCAGAGAGAGGGGGGTCAGAGAGAGGGCGACAGAGAGGGGTGGAACAGAGAGAGGGGGACAGAGAGAGAGGGGGACAGAGAGAGAGGGTATAGAGAGAGGGGGGGATAGAAAGAGAGGGTACCGAGAGAGAGAGGAGCAGAGAGAGAGGGGGTCAGCGAGAGAGGGGGTCAAAGAGAGAGGGGCAGAGAGAGAGGGGTACAGAGAGAGAGGGGGACAGAGAGAGAGAGGGGCAGAGAGATGGGGGGCGGGGGCGGGACACAGAGAGTGGGGGACAGAGAAAGGGGGAACAGAGAGAAGGGGGGATTGAGAGGCGGTGACAGAGAGGTGGGGCAGAGAGAGGGACACAGAGAGAGGGAGACAGAGAGAGAGAGGGGGACAGAGAGAGGGGTCGGGGGCAGAGAGAGTGGGGGCAGAGAGAGGGCAACAGAGAGGGGGTCAGAGAGCGGGGGAGAGAGAGAGAGGGGGACAGAGAGAGGGGGACAGAGAGAGAGGGGGACAGAGAGAGGGGGGACAGAGAGAGAGGCGGGTGTGAGAGAGTGGGGTTCAGAGAGACGGCGACAGAGAGTGGGGCGACAGAGAGAGGGGACAGTGAGGTGGTACAGGGAGAGGCGGGTGTGAGAGTGTGGGGTTCAGAGAGAGGGCGACAGAGAGGGGAGAGAGAGAGAGTGGGGACAGAGAGTGGGGGAGATAGAGGGGGTCAGAGAGAGGGGGGGAAGAGAGAGGGGGACAGAGAGAGGAGGACAGAGAGAGAAGGGGTCAGTGAGAGGGGGGGACAGAGAGAGAGGGGCGACAGAGAGAGGGGGGACAGAGAAATGGGGAACAGAGAGAAGGGGGAATAGAAAGACGGTGACAGAGAGGGGGGCAGAGAGAGGGAGACAGAGAGAGGGGTACAGAGAGAGGGACAGAGAGAGTGGGGGCAGAGAGAGAGGGGGCAGTGAGAGGGGGATAGAGAGAGGGGGCCAGAGAGAGGGGGACAGAGAGAGGGGGCAGAGAGAGAGGGGGAGAGAGAGAGAGGGGACAGAGTGAGGGGACAGGAGTGAGGGGGCAGAGAGAGGGGGACAGAGAGAGGGGAACAGAGAGAGGGGAACAGAGAGAGGGGTCGGAGGGGCAGAGAGAGCGGTGGTAGAGAGAGGGCAACAGAGACGGGGTCAGAGAGAGTGGGAGAGAGTGGGGACAGATAGAGAGGGGGACAGAGAGACGGCGACAGAGAGAGAGGGGTACAGAGAGAGGGGTCGGGCGGGCAGAGAGAGCGGGGGCAGAGAGAGGGCCACAGAGACGGGGTCAGAGAGCGTGGGAGAGAGAGGGGACAGATACAGGGGGACAGAGAGAGAGGGGGACAGAAAGACGGCGACAGAGAGAGGGCGACAGAGAGAGGGGGACAGAGAATGGGGGAGATAGAGGGGGTCAGAGAGAGAGGGGGTCAGAGAGAGAGAGGGGGACAGAGAGAGAAGGGGGCAGAAAGGAGACGGGGGGGCAGAGAGAGGGGGGACACAGAGAGGGGGACAAAGAGAGGGGGAACAGAGAAAGGTAGGACAGAGAGAAGGGGGGATAGAGAGACGGTGACAGATAGAGGGGGCAGAGGGAGGCAGAGAGAGGGGTACAGTGTGGGGGAGAGAGAGGGGGTCAGAGAGAGGGGGACAGAGAGTGGGGGGATGGAGAGAGTGGGGGATAGAGAGAGAGGGGGACAGAGAGAGAGGGGGACAGAGAGGGGGCAGAGAGAGGGGGGGCAGAGAGAGGGCGACTGAGAGGGGGACAGAGAGAGGGGGAGAGAGAGGGGGGGACAGAGAGATGGGGCAGAGACAGAGGGGGCAGAGAGAGGGGGACAGTGAGAGAGGGGGGCAGAGAGAGAGGGGGGCAGAGAGAGAGGGGGACAGAGAGAGAGGGGGACAGAAAGAGAGGGGTGACAGAGAGAGAGGGGGACAGTGAGGGGGTACAGAGAGAGGTGGGTGGGAGAGAGTGTGGGTCAGAGAGAGAGGGGGCAGAAAGAGACGACAGAGAGAGGGGCACAGAGTGTGGGGGAGATAGAGGGGTCAGAGAGAGGGGGACAGAGAGAGGGAGAGATAGAGGGGACAGAGAGAGGGGGACAGAGAGTGGGGGACAGAGAGGGGTACAGAGTGGGGGGGAGAAAGGGGGTCAGAGAGAGGGGGACAGAGAGTGTGGGGATGGAGAGAGTGGGGGACAGAGGGAGAGGGGGACAGAGAGGGCGGCAGAGAGAAGGGGGCAGAGAGAGGGCAACAGAGAGGGGGTCAGAGAGCGGGGGAGAGAGATAGGGGACAGAGAGAGGACAGAGAGACGGGGAGATAGAGGGGACAGAGAGAGGGGGACAAAGAGTGGGGGCAGAGAGGGGTACAGAGTGGGGGGAGAGAGGGGGACAGAGAGTGGGGGGATGGAGAGAGTGGGGGACAGAGAGAGAGGGGGGACAGAGAGAGAGGGGGACAGAGGGGGGGTGCAGAGAGAAGGGGGCAGAGAGAGGGAGACAGAGAGGGGGCCAGAGAGAAAGGGGAACAGAGAGAGGGGGACAGAGAGAGGGGGACAGAGAGAGAGGTGGACAGAGAGAGAGGGACAGAGAGAGAGGCGGGTGGGAGAGAGAGGGGGTCAGAGAGAGGCGGGGGGCAGAGAGAGGCGGACAGAGAGAGAGGGAAGAGATAGAGGGGTACAGAGAGAGAGGGGGTCAAAGAGGGGGGATAGAGAGAGGCGGGTAGGAGACAGAGGGGGACAGAGAGAGGGCGACAGAGAGAGGGGGCAGAGAGCGGGGTAGAGGGAGAGGCAGGTGGGAGAGAGACGGGGTCAGAAAGAGGGGGACAGAAAGAGGGCTACATAGAGAGGGGGCAGAGCGCGGGGGAGAGAGAGAGGCGGTTGGGAGAGAGAGGGGGTCAGAGAGAGGGTGACAGACAGTGGGGGGACAGAGAGTGGAGGACGGAGAGTGGGGTAGATAGAGGGGGCAGAGAGAGGGGGACAGAGAGTGAGTGGGACAGAGAGAGGGGGCAGAAAGAGAGTGACAGAGAGAGGGGGACAAAGGGGGGAGACAGAGAGAGAGGGAGACAGAGAGAGGGGAGACAGAGAGAGAGGGAGACAGAGAGAGAGGGAACAGAGAGAGGGGACAGAGAGAGAGAGGTATAGAGAGAGAGGGACAGAGAGAGGGGACAGAGAGAGAAGGGGGGACAGAGAGAGTGG
Source organism: Chiloscyllium plagiosum (assembly GCF_037043375.1). Taxonomy (NCBI): domain Eukaryota; kingdom Metazoa; phylum Chordata; class Chondrichthyes; order Orectolobiformes; family Hemiscylliidae; genus Chiloscyllium; species Chiloscyllium plagiosum. The sequence goes on from NW_028270159.1 coordinate 83,798,708, forward strand.
GGCAGAGAGAGTGGGGTCAGAGAGAGGGCGACAGAGAGGGGTGGAACAGAGAGAGGGGGACAGAGAGAGGGGACAGAGAGAGAGGGTACAGAGAGAGAGGGGGACAGAAAGAGAGGGTACCGAGAGAGAGAGGAGCAGAGAGAGAGGGGGTCAGCGAGAGAGGGGGTCAAAGAGAGAGGGGCAGAGAGAGAGGGGTACAGAGAGAGAGGGGGACAGAGAGAGAGAGGGGCAGAGAGAGAGGGGGGCGGGGGGGGACACAGAGAGTGGGGGACAGAGAAAAGGGGAACAGAGAGAAGGGGGGATAGAGAGGCGGTGACAGAGAGGTGGGGCAGAGAGAGGGACACAGAGAGAGGGGGACAGAGAGAGAGAGGGGGACAGAGAGAGGGGTCGGGGGCAGAGAGAGTGGGGGCAGAGAGAGGGCAACAGAGAGGGGGTCAGAGAGCGGGGGAGAGAGAGGGGGACAGAGAGAGGGGGACAGAGAGAGAGGGGGACAGAGAGAGGGGGGACAGAGAGACGGCGACAGAGAGAGGGGCGACAGCGAGAGAGGGGGACAGTGAGGTGATACAGAGAGAGAGGCGGGTGTGAGAGAGTGGGGTTCAGAGAGACGGCGACAGAGAGAGGGGCGACAGAGAGAGGGGACAGTGAGGTGGTACAGGGCGAGGCGGGTGTGAGAGAGTGGGGTTCAGAGAGAGGGCGACAGAGAGGGGAGAGAGAGAGAGTGGGGACAGAGAGTGGGTGAGATAGAGGGTGTCAGAGAGAGAGGGGAAGAGAGAGGGGGACAGAGAGAGGAGGACAGAGAGAGAAGGGGTCAGAGAGAGGGGGGGGACAGAGAGAGGGGCGACAGAGAGAGGGGGGACAGAGAAATGGGGAACAGAGAGAAGGGGGAATAGAAAGACGATGACAGAGGGGGGGGGCAGAGAGAGGGAGACAGAGAGAGGGGTACAGAGAGAGGGACAGAGAGAGTGGGGGCAGAGAGAGAGGGGGCAGTGAGAGGGGGATAGAGAGAGGGGGCCGGAGAGAGGGGGACAGAGAGAGGGGGCAGAGAGAGAGGGGGAGAGAGAGAGGGGACAGAGTGAGGGGACAGGAGTGAGGGGGCAGAGAGAGGGGGACAGAGAGAGGGGAACAGAGAGAGTGGAACAGAGAGAGGGGTCGGAGGGGCAGAGAGAGCGGTGGTAGAGAGAGGGCAACAGAGAGGGGGTCAGAGAGAGTGGGAGAGAGTGGGGACAGATAGAGAGGGGGACAGAGAGACGGCGACAGAGAGAGAGGGGTACAGAGAGAGGGGTCGGGCGGGCAGAGAGAGTGTGGGCAGAGAGAGGGCCACAGAGACGGGGTCAGAGAGCGTGGGAGAGAGAGGGGACAGATACAGGGGGACAGAGAGAGAGGGGGGCAGAAAGACGGCGACAGAGAGAGGGCGACAGAGAGAGGGGGACAGAGAATGGGGGAGATAGAGGGGGTCAGAGAGAGAGGGGGACAGAGAGAGAGAGGGGGACAGAGAGAGAAGGGGGCAGAAAGGAGAGGGGGGGCAGAGAGAGGGGGGACACAGAGAGGGGATCAAAGAGAGGGGGAACAGAGAAAGGTAGGACAGAGAGAAGGGGGGATAGAGAGACGGTGACAGATAGAGGGGGCAGAGGGAGACAGAGAGAGGGGTACAGTGTGGGGAAGAGAGAGGGGGTCAGAGAGAGGGGGACAGAGAGTGGGGGGATGGAGAGAGTGGGGGATAGAGAGAGAGGGGGACAGAGAGAGAGGAGGACAGAGAGTGGGCAGAGAGAGAGGGGCAGAGAGAGGGCGACAGAGAGGGGGTCAGAGAGCGGGGGAGAGAGACGGGACAGAGAGAGGGGGACAGAGACAGAGGGGACAGAGAGAGAGGGAGACAGAAAGACGGCGAAAGAGAGAGGGTGACAGAGAGAGAGGGGGACAGAGAATGGGGGAGATAGAGGGGGTCAGAGAGAGAGGGGGTCAGAGAGAGAGAGGGGGACAGAGAGAGAAGGGGGCAGAAATGAGACAGAGAGGGGGGACAGAGAGTGGGGGGACACAGAGAGGGGGGACAAAGAGAGGGGGAACAGAGAAAGGTAGGACAGAGAGAAGGGGGGATAGAGAGACGGTGACAGATAGAGGGGGCAGAGGGAGACAGAGAGCGGGGTACAGTGTGGGGGAGAGAGAGGGGGTCAGAGAGAGGAGACAGAGAGTGGGGGGATGGAGAGAGTGGGGGATAGAGAGAGAGAGGGGGACAGAGAGAGAGGGGGCAGAGAGAGGGGGACAGAGAGACGGCGACAGAGAGAGGGGGACAGTGAGGGGGGGACAGTGAGGTGGTACAGGGAGAGGCGTGTGTGAGAGAGGGGGGTCAGAGAGAGGGCGACAGAGAGAGGGGGACAGAGAGTGGGGGAGAGAGAGGGGGTCAGAGAGAGAGGGGGACAGTGAGAGAGGGGGGCAGAAAGAGGCGACAGAGAGAGGGGGCAGATAGGAGGACAGAGAGAGAGGGGGGCAGTGAGAGGGCGACAGAGAGAGGGGACCAGAGAGAGAGGGGGCCAAAGAGAGAGGAGGCCAGAGACAGGGGGGCAGAGAGAGGGGGGCAGAGAGAGAGGGGGAACAGAGAGTGGGGGAGATAGAGAGAGGGGCAGAGAGCGATGGGGGCAGACAGAGGGGGCCAGACAGAGGGGGACAGATTGAGGGGGGCAGAGAGAGGGTGACAGAGAGTTGAGGAGATAGAGGGGGTCAGAGAGTGGGAACAGAGAGAGGGGTACTGAGAGTGGGGGGATGGAGAGAGTGGGGGACAGAGAAAGAGAGGGGGACAGAGAGAGAGGGAGAGATAGAGGGGACAGAGAGAGGGGGACAGAGAGAGGGGGACAGAGAGAGGGGGACAGAGAGAGGGGGGCAGAGAGAGGGGGGACAGAGAGAGGGGGGACAGAGAGAAGGGGAGACAGAGAGAGAGGCGGGTGGGAGAGAGAGGGGGACAGAGATGGGGGAACAGTGAGAGCGGGACTGAGAGAGAGGGGGACTGAGAGAGAGGGGAACAGAGAGAGAGGGGGCCAAAGAGGAGGGATAGAGAGATGCGGGTGGGAGAGGGAGGGGGACAGAAGGGGACAGAGAGTGGGGAGATGGAGAGAGTGGGTGACAGAGAGAGAGAGAGAGGGGACAGAAAGAGCGGGCGACAGAGAGGGGGTCAGAGAGCGGGGAGAGAGAGAGGACACAGAGAGAGGGGGACAGAGAGAGGGGGACAGAGGGGGGGACAGAGAGAAGGGGGGACAGAGAGAGAGGGGGACAGAGAGAGCGGGCGACAGAGAGGGGGTCAGAGAGCGGGGAGAGAGAGAGAATACAGAGAGAGGGGGCAGAGAGAGTGGGACAGAAAGAGGGGGGACAGAGAGAGAGAGAGGGGCAGAGAGAGGCGGGGACAGAGAGAGGGGGACAGAGAGAGGGGGAACAGAGAGGGAGGGACAGAGAGGGGGAGAGAGAGGGGAACAGAGAGAGGAAGACAGAGAGAGGGGGACAGAGAGAGAGAGGGGGACTGAGAGAGGGGGACGGGGATCAGAGAGAGGGGGACAGAGAGAGGGGGACAGAGAGAGGGGGGGACAGGGGGGGGGGCAGAGAGATGGGGGCAGAGAGAGGGCGACAGAGAGGGGGTCAGAGAGCGGGAGAGAGAGAGAGGACAGAGAGAGGGGAACAGAGAGAGGGGTGCAAAGAGAGAGGGGGCAGAGAGAGAGGGCAGAGAGAGGGGGTGACAGAGAGGTGGTCAGAGAGCGGGAGAGAGAGGGGACTGTGGGAGGGGGATAGAGAGAGGGGGAGAGAGAGAGGGGGACAGAGAGAGGGGGCAGAGAGAGAGGGGGCAGAGAGAGAGGGCAACAGAGAGGGGGTCAAAGAGCGGGGGAGAGAGAGGGGACAGAGAGAGGGGGATAGAGCGAGGGAGACAGAGAGGGGGACAGAGAGAGGGCAACAGAGTGAGGGGGGACAGAGTGAGGGGGGACAGAGTGAGGGGGACAGAGTGAGGGGAACAGAGAGAGGGAAACAGAGAGAGGGGGACAGAGAGAGGGGGACAGAGAGAGAGGGGGACTGAGAGAGGGGGACGGGGATCAGAGAGAGAGGGGGCAGAGAGAGGGGGCAGAAAGAGAGGATGACAGAGAGGGGGTCAGAGAGCGGGAGAGAGAGAGAGGGGACAGTGAGAGGGGGATAGAGAGAGGGGAACAGAGAGAGAGGGGACAGAGAGAGAGGGCGACAGAGAGGGGGTCAAAGAGCGGGGGAGAGAGAGAGGGGACAGAGAGAGGGGGATAGAGAGAGGGAGACAGAGAGAGGGGGACAGAGAGAGGGCGACAGAGTGCGGGGGGACAGAGTGAGGGGGACAGAGAGAGGGGAACAGAGAGAGGTGAACAGAGAGAGGGGGCAGAGAGAGGGGGGGCAGAGAGAGGGGCAGAAAGAGAGGATGACAGAGAGGGGGTCAGAGAGCGGGGGAGAGAGAGGGGCGACAGCGAGAGAGGGGGGCAGTGAGGTGGTACAGGGAGAGGCAGGTGTGAGAGAGTGGGCGTCAGAGAGAGGGCGACAGAGAGAGGGGGACAGAGAGCGGGGGAGATAGAGGGGTCGGAGAGAGAGGAGGTCAGAGAGAGAGAGGGGGACAGAGAGAAAGGGGGCAGAAAGAGACGACAGAGAGAGGGGGACAGAGAGAGGGGGACAGAGAGAGTGGGTGACAGAGAGAGGGGGATAGAGTGGGAGAGAGAGGGGGCAGAGAGAGGGCAACAGAGAGAGGGGGACAGAGACCGGGGGAGAGAGAAGGGGCAGAGAGAGGGGGACAGCGAAAGAGAGGGGGACAGAGAGAGGGGAAGACAGAGATAGGGGGGAAATAGAGAGAGGGGGCAGAGAGAGAGGGGGATGGAGAGAGAGGGAGACAGAGAGGGGGGACAGAGAGAGAGGGGGACAGAGAGAGGGGGACAGAGAGAGGGGGGACAGAGAGAGGGGGGGACAGAGAGGGGGGACAGAGAGGGGGGACATAGAAAGAGGGGGACAGAGAGCGGGGGGAACAGAGAGAGTGGGGGGACAGAGACCGGGGGAGAGAGAAGGGGCAGAGAGAGGGGGACAGCGAGAGAGAGAGGGACAGAGAGAGGGGGGGACAGAGAGAGGGGGGAAATAGAGAGAGGGGGCAGAGAGAGAGGGGGATAGAGAGAGGGGGGGACAGAGAGGGGGGACATAGAAAGAGGGGGACAGAGAGCGGGGGGAACAGAGAGAGTGGGGGGATAGAGACCGGGGGGGCAGAGAGCGGGGGAGAAAGAGAGCTGGGGGACAGAGAGAGGGTGGACAGAGAGAGGGGGGGACAGAGAGGGGGGACATAGAAAGAGGGGGACAGAGAGCGGGGGGAACAGAGAGAGTGGGGGGATAGAGACCGGGGGGGCAGAGAGCGGGGGAGAAAGAGAGCTGGGGGACAGAGAGAGGGTGGACAGAGAGTGGGGGCACAGAGAGCGAGGGACAGAGAGCGCGGGACAGAGAGTGGGGGACAGAGAGCGGGGACAGAGACCGGGGGAGGTAGAGGGCGTCAGTGAGGGAGGGTCAGAGAGAGAGTGGGACAGAGAGAGGGCAACATAGAGCGCGGGACAGAGAGAGGGGGACAGAGAGTGGGGGGACAGAGAGTGGGGCACAGAGAGTGGTGGAGAGAGTGGGGGAGAGAGAGGGCTACAGAGAGAGGGGGACATAGTGGGGGAGAGAATGGGGGAGAAAGTGGGGGAGAGAGGGGGCAGAGAGAGGGGGAACAGAGAGAGAGGGGGGACAGTGAGAGGAGGGACAGAGAGGGGGGACAGAGAGAGGGGGACAGAGAGAGGGGGACAGAGAGATGGTGAAAGAGAGAGGGGGACAGAGAGAGGGGGGACAGAGAGAGGGGGACAGAGAGAGGGTGAAAGAGAGAGGGGGACAGAGAGGGGGGAGCAGAGAGAGGGGCGACAGAGAGATGGAGACAGAGAGAGGGGGACAGAGAGAAGGGGACAGAGAGAGGGGGACAGAGAGAGGGTGAAAGAGAGAGGGGGACAGAGAGAGGGGGGACAGAGAGGGGGGACATAGAAAAAGGGGGACAGAGAGCGGGGGGAACAGAGAGAGTGGGGGGACAGAGACCGGGGGAGAGAGAAGGGGCAGAGAGAGGGGGACAGCGAGAGAGAGAGGGACAGAGAGAGGGGGGGACAGAGAGAGGGGGGAAATAGAGAGAGGGGGCAGAGAGAGAGGGGGATAGAGAGAGGGGGGGACAGAGAGGGGGGACATAGAAAGAGGGGGACAGAGAGCGGGGGGAACAGAGAGAGTGGGGGGATAGAGACCGGGGGGGCAGAGAGCGGGGGAGAAAGAGAGCTGGGGGACAGAGAGAGGGTGGACAGAGAGAGGGGGGGACAGAGAGGGGGGACATAGAAAGAGGGGGACAGAGAGCGGGGGGAACAGAGAGAGTGGGGGGATAGAGACCGGGGGGGCAGAGAGCGGGGGAGAAAGAGAGCTGGGGGACAGAGAGAGGGTGGACAGAGAGTGGGGGCACAGAGAGCGAGGGACAGAGAGCGCGGGACAGAGAGTGGGGGACAGAGAGCGGGGACAGAGACCGGGGGAGGTAGAGGGCGTCAGTGAGGGAGGGTCAGAGAGAGAGTGGGACAGAGAGAGGGCAACATAGAGCGCGGGACAGAGAGAGGGGGACAGAGAGTGGGGGGACAGAGAGTGGGGCACAGAGAGTGGTGGAGAGAGTGGGGGAGAGAGAGGGCTACAGAGAGAGGGGGACATAGTGGGGGAGAGAATGGGGGAGAAAGTGGGGGAGAGAGGGGGCAGAGAGAGGGGGAACAGAGAGAGAGGGGGGACAGTGAGAGGAGGGACAGAGAGGGGGGACAGAGAGAGGGGGACAGAGAGAGGGGGACAGAGAGATGGTGAAAGAGAGAGGGGGACAGAGAGAGGGGGGACAGAGAGAGGGGGACAGAGAGAGGGTGAAAGAGAGAGGGGGACAGAGAGGGGGGAGCAGAGAGAGGGGCGACAGAGAGATGGAGACAGAGAGAGGGGGACAGAGAGAAGGGGACAGAGAGAGGGGGACAGAGAGAGGGTGAAAGAGAGAGGGGGACAGAGAGAGGGGGGACAGAGAGAGGGTGAAAGAGAGAGGGGGACAAAGATGGGGGAGCAGAGAGAGGGGGACAGAGAGAGAGGGGGACAGAGAAAGGGGGGACAGAGAGGGGAACAGAGAGAGAGGGGAAAGAGAGAGAGGGGGACAGAGAGAGGGGGACAGAGAGAGGGTGGACGTAGAGAGGCGGGGGGCAGAGAGTGGGCGACAGAGAGAGGGTCACAGAGAGTGAGGGAGTTAGAGGGGGTCAGAGAGAGGGGGACAGAGAGTGGGGGACAGAGAGTGGGGGTCAGAGAGAGAGGGACAGAGAGTGGGGGACAGAGAGTGGTGGACAGAAAGTGGAGGACAGAGAGAGGGGGACAGAGAGTGGGCAGAGAGAGAGGGGACAGAGTCGGGGGACAGAGAGTGGGCAGAGTGAGAGGGGACAGAGTGCGGGGACAGAGAGAGAGGGGGCAGAGAGAACGTACAGAGAGAGAGGGGCACAGAGAGTGTGGGTGATAGATGGGGTCAGATAGAGGGGACGGAAAGAGGGGGAGGTAGAGGGGGACGGAGAGAGCAGGACAGAGAGAGGGGGAGATAGAGGGGGTCAGAGGGAGGGGCGACAGAGAGTGGGGGACAGAGAGGGTGGGACAGTGTGGGAGAGAGAGAGGGGCAGAGAGAGGGGGACAGAGAGAGTGGGACAGAAAGAGGGGGACAGAGGGACGCGGAGACAGTGAGACGGTGACAGAGAGGGGGTAGAGAGTGTGGGGCAGAGAGGGGGGACAGAGAGAGAGATGGGGCAGAGAGAGGGGGACAGAGAGAGGAGGACAGAGAGACGGTGACAGATATGGCGACAGAGAGAGGGGGACAGAGAGGGGGTACAGAGAGAGATGGGGCAGAGAGAGGGGGGACAGAGAGAGGGGGACAACGAGGGGGGACAGAGAGAGGGGGACGGAGAGGGGGGGGACTGAGAGTGGGGCCACAGAAAGATGGGGACAGAGAGAGGGGGACAGAGACAGAGGGGCACAGAGAGAGAGGGACAGAGAGAGGGTGAAAGAGAGAGGGGGACAGAGAGAGGGGGGCAGAGAGAGGGGGACAGAGAGATGGTGAAAGAGAGAGGGGGACAGAGAGAGGGGGGACAGAGAGAGGGTTACAGAGTGGGGGAAAGAGAGGGTGTCAGAGAAAGGGGGACAGAGAGAGGGGGACAGAGAGGGGGGACAGAGAGAGGGGCGACAGAGAGATGGGGACAGAGAGAGGGGGACAGAGAGAAAGGGACAGAGAGAGGGGGACAGAGAGAGGGTGAAAGAGAGGGGGACAGAGAGAGGGGGGACAGAGAGAGGGTGAAAGAGAGAGGGGGACAGAGAGGGGGGAGCAGAGAGAGGGGGACAGAGAGAGAGGGGGACAGAGAAAGGGGGGACAGAGAGGGGGACAGAGAGAGAGGGGAAAGAGAGAGAGGGGACAGAGAGAGAGAGGGACAGAGAGAGTGGGCAGAGAGAGAGGGGGACAGAGAGAGAGGGACAGAGAGAGATGGGGACAGAGAGAGAGGGGGACAGAGAGGGACAGAGAGAGGGTGGACGTCGAGAGGCGGGGGGGCAGAGAGTGGACTACAGAGAGAGGGTCACAGAGAGTGAGGGAGTTAGAGGGGGTCAGAGAGAGGGGGACAGAGAGTGGGGGACAGAGAGTGGTGGACAGAGAGTGGGGGTCAGAGAGAGGGGGACAGAGAGTGGGCAGAGAGAGAGGGGACAGAGTGCGGGGACAGAGAGAGAGGGGCAGAGAGAACGTACAGAGAGAGAGGGGCACAGAGAGTGTGGGTGATAGATGGGGTCAGATAGAGGGGACGGAAAGAGGGGGAGGTAGAGGGGGACGGAGAGAGCAGGACAGAGAGAGGGGGAGATAGAGGGGGTCAGAGGGAGGGGCGACAGAGAGTGGGGGACAGAGAGGGTGGGACAGTGTGGGAGAGAGAGAGGGGCAGAGAGAGGGGGACAGAGAGAGTGGGACAGAAAGAGGGGGACAGAGGGACGCGGAGACAGAGAGACGGTGACAGAGAGGGGGCAGAGAGTGTGGGGCAGAGAAGGGGGACAGAGAGAGATGGGGCAGAGAGAGGGGGGACAGAGAGAGGGAGACAGAGAGAGTGGGACAGAAAGAGGGGGACAGAGGGACGCGGAGACAGAGAGACGGTGACAGAGAGGGGGCAGAGAGTGTGGGGCAGAGAGGGGGGACAGAGAGAGATGGGGCAGAGAGAGGGGGACAGAGAGGGGGGACAGAGAGAGATGGGGCAGAGAGGGGGGGACAGAGAAAGGGGGACAATGAGGGGGCACAGAGAGAGAGGGACAGAGAGAGGGTGAAAGAGAGACGGTGACAGAGAGGGGGCAGAGAGAAGAGGACAGAGAGCAGGGGGGACAGAGAAACGGGGACAGAGAGGGGGGGATAGGAGTGGGGAGAGAGAAGGAGAGGGGAGAGAGAGGGGGGAGACAGAGAGAGGGGGCAGAGAGACGGTGTCAGAGAGGGGGCATAGAGAGGACGACAATGAGAGGGGACAGTGAGGGGGGACAGAGAGAGTGGTAGAGAGGGAGGGGGCAGAGGGAGGGGGACAGCGAGAGGTGACAGAGAGGGGACAGAGAGAGGGCGACAGAGAGAGGGGGTCAGAGAGCGGGGGAGAGAGAAGGGGCAGAGAGAGTGCGAAAGAGAGAGGGGGGCAGAGAGATGCAGACAGAGGGGGGACCGAGAGACGGGGACAGAGTGAGGGGAACAGAGGGAGGGGAGACAGAGGGATGGTGACAGAGAGGGGGCAGAGAGAGGGCGACAGAGAGAGGGGAGATAGATAGCGGCGGAGAGAGGGGGGGAGAGAGGGGGGTGAGAGAGGGGAGGGTGAGAGAGGGGTGGTGAGAGACGCAGGGAGTGAGAGAGAGGTGTGAGAGAGAGGGGTGAGAGACAAGGGGTGTTTGAGAGTGAGAGAGTGGGGGAGAGGGGCTGGAGAGAAAGCGTGTCGAGAGGGAGGAGAGAGGGGGAGAGACAGGGGAGAGAGAAGGGTGGGGGGAAGAGGGGAGAGAGAGGGGAGGAGAGTGAGAGGGGAATGAGAGAGGGGTGAGAAAGAGGGGGTGAAGGAGTTGGGGTGAGAGAGAGGGTGTGTTTGAGAGAGAGTCGGTGTGAGAGAGAGGGGGTGAGAGAGAGAGGGGTGAGAGAGAGAAGGGGTGTGAGAGAGAAGGGGTGTGAGAGCGAGAAGAGGTGAGAGAGAGAGAAGGGGTGTGAGCGAGAAGGGGTGTGAGAAACAGGGGTGGAGAGGGAGAGAGACGTGGGGTGAGAGCGAGAGAGTGGGGTGAGAGAGTGAGATGGGATGGAGAGAGTGGGGGTGTGAGAGACAGAGGGAGGTGGAGGAGAGAGAGAGGGGGCAGAGAGAGGTGGAGAGAGTGGGGGATGGGGGTGAGAAGGGGTTTAGAGAGAACGGTTGATTGAGAGAGAAAAAGTGGGGGGTAAGAGAGAGAGTGGAGTGAGAAGGAGAAGGTGTGATAGAGAGATTGGGTGAGAGAGAGGGGTGAGCGAGAGGGGTGGGGGCGAGGGGTTAGAGAGAGAGCACGTGAGGTAAGAGAGAAAGGGTGTGAGAGAGGGAGGGGGTGAGAGGGAGGAGGGGTGAGAGGGGTGACAGAAAGAGGGATAAGCGAGAGGGGATGAGAGAGTGAGGGGGGTTGAGAGAGGGGGTGGTGAGAGGGGGCGGTTAGACACAGAGGGAGTGAGAGAGAGGTGAGAGAGAGAGGGTGTGAGAGACAAAGGGTGATTGAGAGAGAGAAAGTGGGGAGGGCGTAAGAGAGAGAGTGGAGTGAGAAGGAGAGGGTGTGAGAGAAAGAGTGGGTGAGAGAGACGGGTGAGAGAGAGGAGGAGAGAGAGAGGTGTTGAGAGAGGGGGGTGAGAGAGAGGAAGTGAGAGAGAGGGGGTGAGAAACAGGGGTGTGAGAGAGAAGGTGTGTGAGAGAGAAGTGATGTGAGAGAGAAGGGATGTGAGAGAGAAGGTGTGTGAGGCGGGGGGGGAGAGAGAGCGATGTGGGATAAGAGAGAGAGAGTGGGGTGAGAGAGTGAGATGGGAGTGAGAGAGAGAGAAAGGGTAGAGAGTGGGAGGCAGGAGAGAGGGTAGAGAGAAGGGGAGAGAGAAGGGAGAGAGAGAGGGGACAGAGAGAGAGGGGACAGAGAGAGAGGGTGAGAGAGACAGGGGGTGAGAGAGAGGGGGTGAGAGAGGGGATGAGAAAGAGAGAGAGTGAGTGAAAAAGAGAGCGTATAAGTGAGAAAGAGAGAGCTTGAGTGAGAAAGAGAGAGTGGGTGAAAGAGAGGGTGCGAGAGAGAGAGGTTGAGAGACAAGGGGTGATTGAGAGAGAGAAAGTGCGGAGGGGGTAAGAGAGAGAGTGGAGTTAGAAGGAGAGGGTGTGATTGAGAGAGTGGGTGAGAGAGAGTGGTGAGCGAGAGGGGTGAGAGGGGGAGGGGTTAGAGAGAGCGCGTGGGGTAAGAGAAAGGATGTGAGAGGGAGTAAGAGAGAGGTGTGAGAGAGGGGATGAGAGAGAGAGGGGTTGAGAAAGAGAGAGGGCGTGAGAGATTGAGGGTGTGAGAGAGTGAGGGGATGAGAGAGTGAGGGGGGTTGAGAAAGGGGGTGGTGAGAGTGGGGTGAGAGACACAGGGAGTTAGAGAGAGGGGTGAGAGAGAGGGGGTGAGAGACAATGGGTGATTGAGAGAGAGAAAGTGGGGAGGGGTAAGAGAGAGAGTGGAGTGAGAAGGAGAGGGTGTGATTGAGAGAGTGTGAGAGAGAGAGAGGGGTGAGAGAGTGGGGGAGGGGTTAGAGAGAGTGCGGGGTAAGAGCGAAAAGGGTGTGAGAAGGCGAGAGAGAGAGGGGTGAGAGAGGGAATGAGAGAGAGAGGGTGTGAGAGAGAGAGGGTTTGAGAAAGAGAGAGGGCATGAGAGATGGAGGGTGTGAGAGAGTGTGAGGATGAGAGAGTGAAGGGGGTTGAGAGAGGGGGTGATGAGAGACAAGGGGATGCAAGAGAGAGGAAGTGAGAGAGAGACGTGAGAGAGAGAGGGGGGCTGAGAGAGAGAGAGGGGTTGAGAGAGAGGGGTGAGAGAGAGGGGGTGAGAGAGTGAGGGTGTGAGAGAGTGAGGGGATGAGATAGTGAGGGGGTTTGAGAGAGTGGGTGGTGAGAGAGAGACGGAGTGAGAGAGAGGGAGTGTGGGAGAGAGGGGTGAGAGAGAAAGGGTTAAGAGAGAGAGAGGGGTGAGAGAGAGAGTGGGTGGGGGGATGAGAGAGAGAGGGGGTGGGGGGTGTAAGAGAGAGGGTTGAGAGAGAGGGAGGTGGGAGAGAGAGAGGGAGGTGGGAGAGAGAGGGGGTGAGAGAGAGAGGGTTGAGAGAGAGGGAGCGAGAAGAAGAGAGAGGGGATGAGAAATGGTGGGAGAGAGATGGTGGGAGAGAGGAAGGGGTGAGAGAGCAAGAGTGTGTGAGAGTGTGTGCAAGAGAGGGGGGATGTGAATGAGATTGGGGTGGGAGAGAGGGGTGACGGAGAGAGAGGGGTGAGAGAGAGGGGAGTGAGAGAGAGAGGGATTGAGAGAGAGGGGGTGAGAGACTGAGGGGGTGAGAGAGTGAGGGGATGAGAGATTGAGGGGTGTTGAGAGAGGGTGTGGTGAGAGGGGGACGGTGAGCGAGAGAGGGTGTGGTGAGAGGGGGACGGTGAGCGAGAGAGGGAGTGAGAGAGAGGGGTTGACAGAGAAAGCGAGTTCTGAGAGAGAGGGGTGAGAGAGAGTGTGTGAGAGAGAGTGGTAAGAGAGAGAGGGGTTGAGAAAGAAAGAGAGGGGTGAGAGAGAGAGGGTAACAGAGAGGGGGTGACCGAGAGGGGTGAGAGGAGAAGGGGTTAGAGAGAGAGCGCGGGGTAAGAGAGAAAGGGAGAGGGGTGAGGGGGTGAGAGAGGGAGGAGGGATGAGGAGGGGTGACAGAGCGAGGGGTGAGAGAGGGGGATGAGAGTGGGGGTGGTGAGAGAGGGGTGGTGAGAGACACAGGGAGTGAGAGAGAGGGGTGCGAGAGAGGGGGTGAGAGACAAGGGATGAGAAAGAGGGGTTCAGAGAGAGGGGGTGAGAGAGAGAGGGGGGTTGAGAAAGGGGGTGGTGAGAGTGGGGTGAGAGACACAGGGAGTTAGAGAGAGGGGTGAGAGAGAGGGGGTGAGAGACAATGGGTGATTGAGAGAGAGAAAGTGGGGAGGGGGTAAGAGAGAGAGTGGAGTGAGAAGGAGAGGGTGTGATTGAGAGAGTGTGAGAGAGAGAGAGGGGTGAGAGAGTGGGGGAGGGGTTAGAGAGAGTGCGGGGTAAGAGCGAAAAGGGTGTGAGAAGGCGAGAGAGAGAGGGGTGAGAGAGGGAATGAGAGAGAGAGGGTGTGAGAGAGAGAGGGTTTGAGAAAGAGAGAGGGCATGAGAGATGGAGGGTGTGAGAGAGTGTGAGGATGAGAGAGTGAAGGGGGTTGAGAGAGGGTGTGATGAGAGACAAGGGGATGCAAGAGAGAGGAAGTGAGAGAGAGACGTGAGAGAGAGAGGGGGGCTGAGAGAGAGAGGGGGGTTGAGAGAGAGGGGTGAGAGAGAGGGGGTGAGAGAGTGAGGGTGTGAGAGAGTGAGGGGATGAGATAGTGAGGGGGTTTGAGAGAGTGGGTGGTGAGAGAGAGACGGAGTGAGAGAGAGGGAGTGTGGGAGAGAGGGGTGAGAGAGAAAGGGTTAAGAGAGAGAGAGGGGTGAGAGAGAGAGTGGGTGGGGGGATGAGAGAGAGAGGGGGTGGGGGGTGTAAGAGAGAGGGTTGAGAGAGAGGGAGGTGGGAGAGAGAGAGGGAGGTGGGAGAGAGAGAGGGGTGAGAGAGAGAGGGTTGAGAGAGAGGGAGCGAGAAGAAGAGAGAGGGGATGAGAAATGGTGGGAGAGAGATGGTGGGAGAGAGGAAGGGGTGAGAGAGCAAGAGTGTGTGAGAGTGTGTGCAAGAGAGGGGGGATGTGAATGAGATTGGGGTGGGAGAGAGGGGTGACGGAGAGAGAGGGGTGAGAGAGAGGGGAGTGAGAGAGAGAGGGATTGAGAGAGAGGGGGTGAGAGACTGAGGGGGTGAGAGAGTGAGGGGATGAGAGATTGAGGGGTGTTGAGAGAGGGTGTGGTGAGAGGGGGACGGTGAGCGAGAGAGGGTGTGGTGAGAGGGGGACGGTGAGCGAGAGAGGGAGTGAGAGAGAGGGGTTGACAGAGAAAGCGAGTTCTGAGAGAGAGGGGTGAGAGAGAGTGTGTGAGAGAGAGTGGTAAGAGAGAGAGGGGTTGAGAAAGAAAGAGAGGGGTGAGAGAGAGAGGGTAACAGAGAGGGGGTGACCGAGAGGGGTGAGAGGAGAAGGGGTTAGAGAGAGAGCGCGGGGTAAGAGAGAAAGGGAGAGGGGTGAGGGGGTGAGAGAGGGAGGAGGGATGAGGAGGGGTGACAGAGAGAGGGGTGAGAGAGGGGGATGAGAGTGGGGGTGGTGAGAGAGGGGTGGTGAGAGACACAGGGAGTGAGAGAGAGGGGTGCGAGAGAGGGGGTGAGAGACAAGGGATGAGAAAGAGGGGTTCAGAGAGAGGGGGTGAGAGAGAGAGGGGGGTTGAGAGTGAGGGGGTGGGGGTGAGACTGAGGGGGTGAGAGAGAGGGGTGGGGGTGAGAGAGAGAGGATGAGAGAGTGAGAGGGAGGAAGAGAGGGAGTGTGGGAGAGAGAGGGGGTGAGAGAGAGAGAGCTGGGTGAGAGGGCGCTGAGAGGGAGAGGTGGGAGTGAGTGACAGAGAGGGGGTGGGAGAGACAGGGGGTGAGAGAGAGAGGGGTTGAGAGAGTGGGGGTGAGAGAGAGGGAGCAAGAAGGAGAGAGAGGGGATGAGAAAGAGGCAGAGAGATGGTGGGAGAGAGGGAGGGGGTGAGAGAGCGAGGGTGTTTGAGAGTGTGTGTGAGAGAGAGGGGGGATGTGAAAGAGATTGGGGTGGGAGAGAAAGGGGTGACAGAGAAGAGGGGAGAGGGGGATGGATGTGAGAGGGAGGGAAGGGTTGATAGAGAGGAGGGTGAGAGACTGAGGGTGTGAGAGAGTGAGGGGATGAGAGTTTGAGGGGTGTTGAGAGAGGGGTTGGCGAGAGGGGGCGTTTAGAGAGAGGGAGTGAGAGAGAGGGGTGAGAGAGAGGAAGGTGGGAGAGGGGGATGAGAGGGAGGGGTGTGTGAGAGACTGATGAGGTGAGAGAGTAAGGGGATGAGAGATTGAGGGGGGTGAGAGAGGGGTTGAAGAGAGAGGCGGTGAGAGAGAGGTGGATGTGTGAGAGAGAGAGGGGTTGAGAGAGAGGAGGTGAGAGACTGAGGGTGTGAGAGAGTGAGGGGATGAGAGATTGAGGGGTGTTGAGAGAGGGGTTGGCGAGAGGGGGCGTTTGGAGAGAGGGAGTGAGAGAGAGGGGTGAGAGAGAGAGGTTGACAGAGAAAGAGAGTGTGTGAGAGAGAGTGGTGAGAGAGAGAGAGAGGGTGAGCGAGAAAGAGAGGGGTGAGAGAGAGGAAGAGAGAGAGGGGATGAGCAAGAGGGGTGAGAGGGAGAGGGGTTCGAGAGAGCACGGGGTAAGAGAGAAAGGGAAAGGGGTGAGGGGGTGAGAGAGGGAGGAGGGTGAGAGGGGGTGACAGAGAGAGGGGATGAAAGAGTGAGGGGGGTTGAGAGAGGGGGTGTTGAGAGAGGGGTGGTGAGAGACGCAGGGAGTGAGAGAGAGGTGTGAGAGAGAGGGGTGAGAGACAAGGGGTGTTTGAGAGTGAGAAAGTGGGGAGTGGGTACGAGAGAGAATGGGGTGAGAGGGCAGTGAGAGGGAGAGGTGAGAGTGAGTGACACAGAGGGATTGGGAGAGAGAGGGGTGAGAGAGAATGGATGTGAGAGAGAGGGAGCGAGAAGGAGAGAGAGGGGAGGAGAATGAGGCAGAGAGATGGGGATGTGAAAGAGATTGGGGTGGGAGAGAAAGGGGTGACAGAGAGAGGGGGGAGAGAGAGATTGATGTGTGAGAGAGGGGTTGAGAGAGAGGGGGTGAGAGACTGAGGGGTTTAGAGAGTGAGGGGATGAGAGTTTGAGGGGTGTTGAGAGAGGGGGTGGTGAGAGAGGGGGTGAGAGAGAGAGGGGTGAGAGAGAGGGTGTGAGAGAGAGGGGTGAGAGAGAGGGGTTGAGAGAGAGGAAGGTGGGAGAAAGAGAGGGTTGAGAGAGAGGGGGGTGTGAGAGAGAGAGGGGTGAGAAGGCTGTGAGAGGGAGAGGTGGGAGTGAGTGACAGAGAGGGTGTGGGAGAGAGGGGGCGAGAGAGAGGGGGTGCGAGAGAGAGGGGGTGAGAGAGAGGGAGTGAGAAGGAGAGAGAGGGGATGAGAAAGAGGCAGAGAGATGGTGGGAGAGAGGGAGGGAGTGAGAGAGCGAGGGTGTGTGAGAGGGTGTGAGAGAGAGAGGGGATGTAAAAGAGATTGGGGTGGGAGAGAGAAGGGTGAGAGAGAGAGGGTGAGAGAGAGGGGTTGAGATAGAGGGGGTTTGAGAGAGCGAGAGAGAGCGGGTGAGAGAGAGAGAGGACGATGAGGGGGGTGAGAGAGAGAGGGAGACAGAGAGGGGGTTTAGAGAGAGGGGGTTTGAGAGAGTGGGTGAGAGAGAGAGAGGAGGATGAGGGGGTGAGAGAGAGAGGGAGAGAGAGAAGGGTTTTAGGGAGAGAGAGAGTTTGAGAGAGCGAGAGAGAGCAGGTGAGAGAGAGAAAGGAGGATGAGGGGGCTGAGAGAGAGAGGGTGAGAGAGATGGGGTTGAGAGAGAAAGGGAGTTTGAGAGAGCGATAGAGAGCGGGTAAGAGTGACAGAGGAGGATGACGGGGTGAGAGAGAGGGGTTTTAGAGAGAGAGGGGGTTTGAGAGAGCGAGAGATGAACGGGTGAGAGAGAGAGGAGGATGCGGGGGGTGAGAGAGAGAGAGGGTGAGAGAGAGTGGTTGAGAGAGAGAGGGGGTTTGAGAGAGCGAGAGAGAGCGGGTGAGAGCGAGAGAGGAGGATGACGGGGGTGAGAGAGAGAGAGTGAGAGCGAGGGGTTATAGAGCGAGACGGGGTTTGAGAGAGCGAGAGAGAGAGGAGGATGAGGGGGGTGAGAGAGAGAGGGTGAGAGAGAGGGTTTTTAGCGAGAGGCGGTGTTTGAGAGAGCGAGAGAGAGCGGGTAAGAGAGAGAGAGAGGAAGATGAGGGGGGTGAGAGAGAGAGGGTGAGAGAGAGGGGGTTTAGAGAGAGAGGGGTTTGAGAGAGCGAGAGAGAGCGGGTGAGAGAGAGAGAGGAGGAGGAGGGGGTGATAGAGAGAGGGTGAGAGAGAGGGGTTGCGAGAGAGAGGGGGTTTGAGAGAGCGAGAGAGAGCGGGTGAGGGAGAGAGAGAGGAGGATGAGGGGGGTGAGAAAGAGAAAGTGAGTGAGAGGGGCTTTGGAGAGAGAGGTGGTTTCAGAGAGTGAGAGAGAGCGGGTGAGAGAGAGAGAAGAGGATGAGGGAGGTGAGAGAGAGAGGATGAGAGAGAGGGGTTTTAGAGAGAGAAGGGTTTGAGAGAGCGAGCGAGAGCGGGTGAGAGAGAGAGAGGAGGATGAGGGGGGTGAGGGAGAGAGGGTGAGAGAGAGGGGTTTTAGAGAGAGAAGGGTCTGAGAGAGCGAGCGAGAGCGGGTGAGAGAGAGAAAGGAGGATGAGGGGGTGAGAGAGAGAGGATGAGAGAGAGGGGTTTTAGAGAGAGAGGGGGTTTGAGAGAGCGAGAGAGCGCGGGTGAGAGAGAGAGAGGAGGATGATGGGGGTTAGAGAGAGATGGTGAGAGAGAGGGGTTGAGAGAGAGAGGGGGATTGAGAGAGCGAGAGAGAGCGGGTGAGAGAGAGAGAGGAGGATGAGGGGGTGAGTGAGAGAGGGTGAGAGAGAGGGGGTTTTAGAGAGCGAGAGTGAGCGGGTGAGAGCAGGTGAGAGAGAGAGAGGAGGATGAGGGGGCTGAGAGAGAGAGGGTGAGAGAGGGGGGTTTTAGAGAGAGATGGGGGTTTGAGAGAGCGAAAGAGAGCGTGAGAGAGAGAGAGAGAGGAGGATGAGGGGGGTGAGAGAGAGGGTGAGAGAGAGGGTTTGAGAGAGAAAGGGAGTTTGAGAGCAGGTGAGAGAGAGAGGAGGATGAGGGGGGTGAGAGAGAGAGGGTGAGAGAGAGGGGTTGAGAGAGGGGGTTTGAGAGAGAGAGTGGGTTTGAGAGAGCGAGAGAGAGCGGGTGAGAGAGAGAGGAGGATGAGGGAGGTGAGAGAGAGAGGGTGAGAGAGAGGGGTTGAGAGAGGGGTTGAGAGAGAAAGGGAGTTTGAGAGCGGGTGAGAGAGAGAGGAGGATGAGGGGGGTGAGAGAGAGAGGGTGAGAGAGAGGGGTTGAGAGAGGGGGTTTGAGAGAGAGAGTGGGTTTGAGAGAGCGAGAGAGAGCGGGTGAGAGAGAGAGGAGGATGAGGGAGGTGAGAGAGAGAGGGTGAGAGAGAGGGTTGAGAGAGGGGTTTTGAGAGAGCGAGAGAGAGCGGATGAGAGAGAGAGAGGAGGATGAGAGCGGGGAGAGAGAGGGTGAGAGAGAGGGTTTCAGAGAGAGGGGGTTTGAGCGAGCGAGAGAGCGCGGGTGAGAGAGAGAGGAGGATGAGGGGGGTGAGAGAGAGAGGGTGAGAGAGAGGGGTTTTAGAGAGAGAAGGGTCTGAGAGAGCGAGCGAGAGCGGGTGAGAGAGAGAAAGGAGGATGAGGGGGTGAGAGAGAGAGGATGAGAGAGAGGGGTTTTAGAGAGAGAGGGGGTTTGAGAGAGCGAGAGAGAGCGGGTGAGAGAGAGAGAGGAGGATGATGGGGGTTAGAGAGAGATGGTGAGAGAGAGGGGTTGAGAGAGAGAGGGGGATTGAGAGAGCGAGAGAGAGCGGGTGAGAGAGAGAGAGGAGGATGAGGGGGGTGAGTGAGAGAGGGTGAGAGAGAGGGGGTTTTAGAGAGCGAGAGTGAGCGGGTGAGAGCAGGTGAGAGAGGGAGAGGAGGATGAGGGGGCTGAGAGAGAGAGGGTGAGAGAGGGAGGTTTTAGAGAGAGATGGGGGTTTGAGAGAGCGAAAGAGAGCGTGAGAGAGAGAGAGAGAGAGGAGGATGAGGGGGGTGAGAGAGAGAGGGTGAGAGAGAGGGGTTGAGAGAGAAAGGGAGTTTGAGAGCAGGTGAGAGAGAGAGGAGGATGAGGGGGGTGAGAGAGAGAGGGTGAGAGAGAGGGGTTGAGAGAGGGGGTTTGAGAGAGAGAGTGGGTTTGAGAGAGCGAGAGAGAGCGGGTGAGAGAGAGAGGAGGATGAGGGAGGTGAGAGAGAGAGGGTGAGAGAGAGGGGTTGAGAGAGGGGTTGAGAGAGAAAGGGAGTTTGAGAGCGGGTGAGAGAGAGAGGAGGATGAGGGGGGTGAGAGAGAGAGGGTGAGAGAGAGGGGTTGAGAGAGGGGGTTTGAGAGAGAGAGTGGGTTTGAGAGAGCGAGAGAGCGGGTGAGAGAGAGAGGAGGATGAGGGAGGTGAGAGAGAGAGGGTGAGAGAGAGGGTTGAGAGAGGGGTTTTGAGAGAGCGAGAGAGAGCGGATGAGAGAGAGAGAGGAGGATGAGAGCGGTGAGAGAGAGGGTGAGAGAGAGGGTTTCAGAGAGAGGGGGTTTGAGCGAGCGAGAGAGCGCGGGTGAGAGAGAGAGAGGAGGATGAGGGGGTTGAGAAAGAGAGGGTGAGCGAGAGGGGTTGAGAGAGGGGGCGTTTGAGAGAGCAAGAGAGAGCGCGTGAGAGGGAAAAAGGAGGATGAGGGGGTTGAGAGAGAGAGAGGGTGAGAGAGAGGGGTTTTAGAGAGAGAGGGTGTTTGACAGAGCGAGAGAGAGTGGGTGAGAGAGAGAGGAAGATGAGGGGGTGAGAAAGAGAGGGTGAGAGAGAGGCGTTTTAGAGAAAGAGAGGGTTTGAGAGAGCGAGAGAGAGCGGGTGAGAGAGAGAGTAGGATGAGAGGTTGAGGGAGAGAGGGTGGGAGAGAGGGGTTTAGAGAGAGAGGATGTTTGAGAGAGCGAGAGAGAGCGGGTGAGAAAGAGAGGAGGATGAGGGGGGTACGAGAGAGTGGGTGAGAGAGGGGTTGGGAGAGAGGGGGTTTGAGCGAGCGAGAGAGCGCGGGTGAGAGAGAGAGGAGGATGAGGGGGGTGAGAGAGAGAGGGTGAGAGAGAGGGGTTTTAGAGAGAGAAGGGTCTGAGAGAGCGAGCGAGAGCGGGTGAGAGAGAGAAAGGAGGATGAGGGGGTGAGAGAGAGAGGATGAGAGAGAGGGGTTTTAGAGAGAGAGGGGGTTTGAGAGAGCGAGAGAGCGCGGGTGAGAGAGAGAGAGGAGGATGATGGGGGTTAGAGAGAGATGGTGAGAGAGAGGGGTTGAGAGAGAGAGGGGGATTGAGAGAGCGAGAGAGAGCGGGTGAGAGAGAGAGAGGAGGATGAGGGGGGTGAGTGAGAGAGGGTGAGAGAGAGGGGGTTTTAGAGAGCGAGAGTGAGCGGGTGAGAGCAGGTGAGAGAGAGAGAGGAGGATGAGGGGGCTGAGAGAGAGAGGGTGAGAGAGGGAGGTTTTAGAGAGAGATGGGGGTTTGAGAGAGCGAAAGAGAGCGTGAGAGAGAGAGAGAGAGAGGAGGATGAGGGGGGTGAGAGAGAGAGGGTGAGAGAGAGGGTTTGAGAGAGAAAGGGAGTTTGAGAGCAGGTGAGAGAGAGAGGAGGATGAGGGGGGTGAGAGAGAGAGGGTGAGAGAGAGGGGTTGAGAGAGGGGGTTTGAGAGAGAGAGTGGGTTTGAGAGAGCGAGAGAGAGCGGGTGAGAGAGAGAGGAGGATGAGGGAGGTGAGAGAGAGAGGGTGAGAGAGAGGGGTTGAGAGAGGGGTTGAGAGAGAAAGGGAGTTTGAGAGCGGGTGAGAGAGAGAGGAGGATGAGGGGGGTGAGAGAGAGAGGGTGAGAGAGAGGGGTTGAGAGAGGGGGTTTGAGAGAGAGAGTGGGTTTGAGAGAGCGAGAGAGCGGGTGAGAGAGAGAGGAGGATGAGGGAGGTGAGAGAGAGAGGGTGAGAGAGAGGGTTGAGAGAGGGGTTTTGAGAGAGCGAGAGAGAGCAGATGAGAGAGAGAGAGGAGGATGAGAGCGGTGAGAGAGAGGGTGAGAGAGAGGGTTTCAGAGAGAGGGGGTTTGAGCGAGCGAGAGAGCGCGGGTGAGAGAGAGAGAGGAGGATGAGGGGGTTGAGAAAGAGAGGGTGAGCGAGAGGGGTTGAGAGAGGGGGCGTTTGAGAGAGCAAGAGAGAGCGCGTGAGAGGGAAAAAGGAGGATGAGGGGGTTGAGAGAGAGAGAGGGTGAGAGAGAGGGGTTTTAGAGAGAGAGGGTATTTGACAGAGCGAGAGAGAGTGGGTGAGAGAGAGAGGAAGATGAGGGGGTGAGAAAGAGAGGGTGAGAGAGAGGCGTTTTAGAGAAAGAGAGGGTTTGAGAGAGCGAGAGAGAGCGGGTGAGAGAGAGAGTAGGATGAGAGGTTGAGGGAGAGAGGGTGGGAGAGAGGGGTTTAGAGAGAGAGGATGTTTGAGAGAGCGAGAGAGAGCGGGTGAGAAAGAGAGGAGGATGAGGGGGGTACGAGAGAGTGGGTGAGAGAGGGGTTGGGAGAGAGGGGGTTTGAGCGAGCGAGAGAGCGCGGGTGAGAGAGAGAGGAGGATGAGGGGGGTGAGAGAGAGAGGGTGAGAGAGAGGGGTTTTAGAGAGAGAAGGGTCTGAGAGAGCGAGCGAGAGCGGGTGAGAGAGAGAAAGGAGGATGAGGGGGTGAGAGAGAGAGGATGAGAGAGAGGGGTTTTAGAGAGAGAGGGGGTTTGAGAGAGCGAGAGAGAGCGGGTGAGAGAGAGAGAGGAGGATGATGGGGGTTAGAGAGAGATGGTGAGAGAGAGGGGTTGAGAGAGAGAGGGGGATTGAGAGAGCGAGAGAGAGCGGGTGAGAGAGAGAGAGGAGGATGAGGGGGGTGAGTGAGAGAGGGTGAGAGAGAGGGGGTTTTAGAGAGCGAGAGTGAGCGGGTGAGAGCAGGTGAGAGAGGGAGAGGAGGATGAGGGGGCTGAGAGAGAGAGGGTGAGAGAGGGAGGTTTTAGAGAGAGATGGGGGTTTGAGAGAGCGAAAGAGAGCGTGAGAGAGAGAGAGAGAGGAGGATGAGGGGGGTGAGAGAGAGAGGGTGAGAGAGAGGGGTTGAGAGAGAAAGGGAGTTTGAGAGCAGGTGAGAGAGAGAGGAGGATGAGGGGGGTGAGAGAGAGAGGGTGAGAGAGAGGGGTTGAGAGAGGGGGTTTGAGAGAGAGAGTGGGTTTGAGAGAGCGAGAGAGAGCGGGTGAGAGAGAGAGGAGGATGAGGGAGGTGAGAGAGAGAGGGTGAGAGAGAGGGGTTGAGAGAGGGGTTGAGAGAGAAAGGGAATTTGAGAGCGGGTGAGAGAGAGAGGAGGATGAGGGGGGTGAGAGAGAGAGGGTGAGAGAGAGGGGTTGAGAGAGGGGGTTTGAGAGAGAGAGTGGGTTTGAGAGAGCGAGAGAGCGGGTGAGAGAGAGAGGAGGATGAGGGAGGTGAGAGAGAGAGGGTGAGAGAGAGGGGTTGAGAGAGGGGTTGAGAGAGAAAGGGAATTTGAGAGCGGGTGAGAGAGAGAGGAGGATGAGGGGGGTGAGAGAGAGAGGGTGAGAGAGAGGGGTTGAGAGAGGGGGTTTGAGAGAGAGAGTGGGTTTGAGAGAGCGAGAGAGCGGGTGAGAGAGAGAGGAGGATGAGGGAGGTGAGAGAGAGAGGGTGAGAGAGAGGGTTGAGAGAGGGGTTTTGAGAGAGCGAGAGAGAGCGGATGAGAGAGAGAGAGGAGGATGAGAGCGGTGAGAGAGAGGGTGAGAGAGAGGGTTTCAGAGAGAGGGGGTTTGAGCGAGCGAGAGAGCGCGGGTGAGAGAGAGAGAGGAGGATGAGGGGGTTGAGAAAGAGAGGGTGAGCGAGAGGGGTTGAGAGAGGGGGCGTTTGAGAGAGCAAGAGAGAGCGCGTGAGAGGGAAAAAGGAGGATGAGGGGGTTGAGAGAGAGAGAGGGTGAGAGAGAGGGGTTTTAGAGAGAGAGGGTGTTTGACAGAGCGAGAGAGAGTGGGTGAGAGAGAGAGGAAGATGAGGGGGTGAGAAAGAGAGGGTGAGAGAGAGGCGTTTTAGAGAAAGAGAGGGTTTGAGAGAGCGAGAGAGAGCGGGTGAGAGAGAGAGTAGGATGAGAGGTTGAGGGAGAGAGGGTGGGAGAGAGGGGTTTAGAGAGAGAGGATGTTTGAAAGAGCGAGAGAGAGCGGGTGAGAGAGAGAGGAGGATGAGGGGGGTACGAGAGAGTGGGTGAGAGAGGGGTTGGGAGAGAGGGGGTTTGAGAGAGCGAGACAGCGCGGGTGAGATAGAGAGAGGAGGATGAGGGGGGTGAGAGAGAGAGGGTGAGAGAGAGGGGGTATAGTGAGAGCGAGGGTTTGAGAGAGTGCGGGTGAGAGACAGAGAGGAGGATGAGGGGGGAGAGAGCGGGTGAGAGAGGGGTTTAGAGAGAGAGGGGTTTGGAGAGAGCGAGAGAGAACAGGTGAGAGAGAGAGAGGAGGATGAAGGGGTAAGAGAGAAACGGTGAGAGAGAGGAGTTGAGAGAGAGGGGGTTTGAGAAAGCGAGAGAGTGCGGGTGAGAGAGAGAGAGAGGAGGATGAGGGGGTTGAGAGAGAGAGGGTGAGAGAGAGGGGCTTTAGAGAGAGAGGGGGTTTGAGAGAGCGAGAGAGAGCGGATGAGAGAGAGAGAGCAGGATGAGGGGGTGAGAGAGAGAGAGAGAGGGTGAGAGAGAAGGGTTTTAGAGAGAGTGGGGGTTTGAGAGAGCGAGAGAGAGCGGGTGTGAGAGAGAGAGGAGGAGGAGGAGGAGGGGGGTGAGCGAGAGAGGGTGAGAGAGAGGGGTTTTAGAGAGGGAGGGGGGTTTGAGAGCGAGAGAGACCGGGTGAGAGAGAGGAGGATGAGTGGAGTGAGATAAAGAGGGTGAGAGAAAGGGGTTTTAGAGAGGGAGGAGGTTGGAGAGAGCGAGAGAGCGGGTTAGAGGGAGTGAGGAGGATGAGGGGGGTGAGAGAGAGGGTGAGAGCGAGGGGTTGAGAGAGAGGGGCTTTGAGAGGACGAGAGAGTGGGTGAGAGAGAGATAGGAGGATGAGGGGGTGAGAGAGAGAGTGTGAGAGTGAGGGGTTTTAGAGAGAGAGTGGGTTTGAGAGGGCGAGAGAGAGCGGGTGAGAGAGAGAGAGGAGGATGAGGGGAGGGTGAGAGAGGGAGGGTGAGAGAGAGGGGTTTTAGAGAGAGAGGGGGTTTGAGAGAGCGAGAGAGCGTGGGAGAAAGAGAGAGAGGAGGAGGAGGGGGTTGATAGAGAGAGGGTGAGAGAGAGAGAGGAAGATGAGGGTGGTGAGAGGGAGAGGGTGAGAGAGAGGGGTTTTGGAGAGTGAGAGGGCTTGAGAGAGCGAGAGAGCGCGGGTGTGAGAGAGAGAGAGGAGGATGAGGGGGGTGAGAGGGAGAGGGTGAGAGAGAGTGGTTGAGAGAGAGAGGAGGTTTGAGAGAGCGAGAGAGAGCTGGTGAGAGAAAGAGGAGGATGAGGGGGTGAGAGAGAGAGGTTTTAGAGAGAGAGGGGTTTTCAGAGAGAGAGAGAGAGCAGGTGAGAGAGAGAGGAGGATGAGGGGGTGAGAGAGAGAGGGGGTGAGAGAGAGGGGTTTTAGAGAGAGAGGGGGTTTGAGTGAGCGAAAGAGAGCGGGTGAGAGAGAGAGAGTGGAGAATGAGGGGGTGAGAGAGAGAGGGTGGGAGAGAGGGATTTTAGAGAGAGAGGGGTTTGAGAGAGCGAGAGGGAGCGAGTGAGAGAGAGAGGAGGATGAGGGGGTGAGATAGAGAGGGTGTGAGAGAGGGGTTGAGAGAGAGAGGTGGTTTGAGAGAGCGAGAGAGAGCGGGTGAGAGAGAGAGAGGAGGATGAGGGTGAGTGAGAGATAGGGGGAGAGAGAAAGGGTTTAGAGAGAGAGGGTGTTTGAGAGAGCGAGAGAGAACGTGTGTGAGAGAGAGAGAGGAGGATGACCTGGGTGAGAGAGAGAGGCTGAGACAGAGGGGTTGAGAGAGAGGGGGGTTTGAGAGAGCGAAAGAGAGCGGGTGAGAGAGTGAGGAGGATGAGTGGGTTGAGAGAGAGAGAGGGTGAGCGCGAGGGGTTGAGAGAAATAGGGAGTTTGAGAGTACGAGAGAGAGTTGGTGGGGGAGAGAGGAGGATGAGGGGGGTGAGAGAGAGAGAGAGGGTGAGAGAGAGGGATTTTAGAGAGAGAGGGGTTTGAGAGAGCGGGTGAGTGAGAGAGAGGAGGATGAGGGGTGTGAGAGAGAGAGGGTGAGAGAGAGGGGTTTTAGAGAGAGCGTGGGTTTGAGAGAGCGAGAGAGCGGGTGAGAGAGAGAGGAGGATGAGGGGGTGATAGAGAGAGGGTGAGAGAGAGGGGTTGAGAGAGAGAGGGGTGTTGAGAGAGCGAGAGAGCGGGTGAAAGAGAGAGAGGAGGATAAGGGGGTGAGAGCGAGCGGGTGAGAGAGGGGTTGAGAGAGAGGGGGGGTTTGAGAGAGCAAGAGAGAGCGGGTTAGAGAGTGAGAGGAGGATGACGGGGATGAGAGAGAGAGGGTGAGAGAGAGAGGAGGATAAGGGGGGTGAGAGAGTGGGTGAGAGAGAGGGGTTTTGGAGAGCGAGCTTTGAGAGAGCGAGAGAGAGTGGGTGAGAGAGAGAGAGAGAGGAGGATGAGGGGCGTGAGAGAGAGAGGGTGTGAGAGAGGGGTTGAGAGAGAGAGGGGGTTTGAGAGAGCGAGAGAGAGCGGGTGAGAGAGAGAGAGGAGGATGAGGGGGGTGTGAGAGAGAGAGGGTGAGAGAGAGGGGTTTTAGAGAGAGAGGGGTTTGAGAGAGCGAGAGAGAGCGGGTGAGAGAGAGAGAGAGAGAGGAGGATGAGGGGGGTGAGAGAGAGAGGGTGAGAGAGAGCGGTTGAGAGAGAGAGGGGGTTTGAGAGACCGAGTGAGAGCAGGTGAGAGAGAGAGGAGGATGAGGGGGGTAAGAGAAGGTGTGAGAGAAGGTGTCTGAGACAGCAAGAGAGAGCGGGTGAGAGAGAGAGGAGGAGGATGAGGGGGGGGTGAGAGAGTGAGAGGGTGAGAGAGAGGGGTTTAGAGAAAGAAAAGGTTTGAGAGAGCGCGGGTGACAGAGAGAGAGGAGGAGGGGGTTGAGAGAGAGGGTGAGAGAGAGGGGTTTTAGAGAGAGAGGGGGTTTGAGCGAGCGAGCGAGAGCGGGTGAGAGAGAGAGAGGAGGATGAGGGGGTGAGATAGAGAGGGTGAGAGAGAGGGGTTGTGAGAGAGAGGGGATTTGAGAGACCGAGAGAGAGCGGGTGAGAGAGAGAGAGGAGGATGAGGGGGGTGAGAGAGAGAGGGTGAGAGAGAGGGGTTTTAGAGAGAGAGGGAGTTTGAGAGAGCGAGAGAGCGCAGGTGAGAGACAGAGGAGGATGAGGGGGTGAGAGAAAGAGAAAGTGAGAGAGAGGGGGTTGAGAGAGAAGGGTGAGAGACAGCGAGAGAGAGCAGGTGAGGGAGAGAGAGGAGGATGAGGGGGGTGAGAGAGAGAGGGTGAGAGAGAGGGGTTTTAGAGAGAGAGGGAGTTTGAGAGAGCGAGAGAGCGCAGGTGAGAGACAGAGGAGGATGAGGGGGTGAGAGAGCGAGGGTGAGAGAGAGGGGTCAAGAGAGAGGGGGTTTGAGAGTGCGAGAGAGAGCGGGTGAGAGAGAGAGAGAGGAGGATGAGAGCAGTGAGAGAGAGAGTATGGGAGAGTGGGGTTGAGAGAGAGGGCGTTTGAGAGAGCGAGAGAGAGCGCGTGAGAGAGAAAGAGGAGGATGAGGGGGGTGAGAGAGAGAGAGAGAGGGTGAGAGAGAGGGGTTGAGAGAGAAAGGGAGTTTGGGAGCGGGTGAGAGAGAATGGAGGATGAGGGGGTGAGAGAGAGAGGGTGAGAGAGAGGGTTTGAGAGAGAGTGGGTTTGAGAGAGCGAGAGAGAGCGGGTGAGAGAGAGAGGAGGATGAGGGAGGTGAGAGAGAGAGAGGTTGAGAGAGAGAGGGGGTTTGAGTGAGCTAGAGAGAACAGGTGAGAGAGAGAGAGAGGAGGATGATGGGGGTAAGAGAGAGATGGTGAGAGAGAGGGGTTTTAGAGAGAGAGGGGTTTGAGAGAGCGACAGAGAGCGGATGAGAAAGAGAGAGGAGGATGAGGGGGTGAGAAAGAGAGGGTGAGCGAGAGGGGTTGAGAGAGTGCGGGTGAGAGAGAAAGGAGGATGAGGGGGAGAGAAAGAGGGTGAGAGAGAGGGGTTTAGAGAGAGAGGGTTTGGAGAGAGCAAGAGAGAACAGGTGAGAGAGAGGAGGATGAGGGGGTAAGAGAGACGGTGAGAGAGATGAGTTGAGAGAGAGGGGGTTTGAGAGAGCGAGAGAGTGCGGGTGAGAGAGAGAGAGGAGGATGAGGGGGGTGAGAGAGAGAGGGTGAGAGAGAGGGGTTGAGAGAGAGAGGTTTGAGAGAGCGATAGAGAGCTGGTGAGAGAGAGAGCGAGGAGGATGAGGGGGGTGAGACAGAGAGGGTAAGAGAGAGGGGCTTTAGAGAGAGGGGGGTTTGAGAGAGCGACAGAGAGCGGGTGAGAGAGAGAGAGAGGAGGATGAGGGGGTGAGAGAGAGAGTGGGTGAGAGAGAGGGGTTTCAGAGAGAGAGGGGGTTTGAGAGAGCGAGAGAGAGCGGGTGTGAGAGAGAGGAGGAGGAGGAGCGAGGTGAGCGAGAGAGGGTGAGAGAGAGGGGTTTTAGAGAGAGGGGGGGTTTGAGAGAGCGAGAGAGAGCGGGTGAGAGAGAGAGGAGGATGAGGGTAGTGAGATAAAGAGGGTGAAAGAGAGGGGTTTTAGAGAGGGAGGAGGTTGCTGAGAGCGAGAGAGCGGGTGAGAGGGAGTGAAGAGGATGAGAGGCGTGAGAGAGAGGGTGAGAGCGAGGGGTTGAGAGAGAGGGGCTTTGAGAATACGAGAGAGTGGGTGAGAGAGAGATAGGAGGATGAGGGGGTGAGAGAGAGAGGGTGAGAGTGAGGGGGTATAGTGAGAGCGAGGGTTTGAGAGAGTGCGGGTGAGAGACAGAGAGGAGGATGAGGGGGGAGAGAGCGGGTGAGAGAGGGGTTTAGAGAGAGAGGGGTTTGGAGAGAGCGAGAGAGAACAGGTGAGAGAGAGAGAGGAGGATGAAGGGGTAAGAGAGAAACGGTGAGAGAGAGGAGTTGAGAGAGAGGGGGTTTGAGAAAGCGAGAGAGTGCGGGTGAGAGAGAGAGAGAGGAGGATGAGGGGGTTGAGAGAGAGAGGGTGAGAGAGAGGGGCTTTAGAGAGAGAGGGGGTTTGAGAGAGCGAGAGAGAGCGGATGAGAGGGAGAGAGCAGGATGAGGGGGTGAGAGAGAGAGAGAGAGGGTGAGAGAGAAGGGTTTTAGAGAGAGTGGGGGTTTGAGAGAGCGAGAGAGAGCGGGTGTGAGAGAGAGAGGAGGAGGAGGAGGAGGGGGGTGAGCGAGAGAGGGTGAGAGAGAGGGGTTTTAGAGAGGGAGGGGGGTTTGAGAGCGAGAGAGACCGGGTGAGAGAGAGGAGGATGAGTGGAGTGAGATAAAGAGGGTGAGAGAAAGGGGTTTTAGAGAGGGAGGAGGTTGGAGAGAGCGAGAGAGCGGGTTAGAGGGAGTGAGGAGGATGAGGGGGGTGAGAGAGAGTGTGAGAGCGAGGGGTTGAGAGAGAGGGGCTTTGAGAGGACGAGAGAGTGGGTGAGAGAGAGATAGGAGGATGAGGGGGTGAGAGAGAGAGTGTGAGAGTGAGGGGTTTTAGAGAGAGTGTGGGTTTGAGAGGGCGAGAGAGAGCGGGTGAGAGAGAGAGAGGAGGATGAGGGGAGGGTGAGAGAGGGAGGGTGAGAGAGAGGGGTTTTAGAGAGAGAGGGGGTTTGAGAGAGCGAGAGAGCGTGGGAGAAAGAGAGAGAGGAGGAGAAGGGGGTTGATAGAGAGAGGGTGAGAGAGAGAGAGGAAGATGAGGGTGGTGAGAGGGAGAGGGTGAGAGAGAGGGGTTTTGGAGAGTGAGAGGGTTTGAGAGAGCGAGAGAGCGCGGGTGTGAGAGAGAGAGAGGAGGATGAGGGGGGTGAGAGGGAGAGGGTGAGAGAGAGTGGTTGAGAGAGAGAGGAGGTTTGAGAGAGCGAGAGAGAGCTGGTGAGAGAAAGAGGAGGATGAGGGGGTGAGAGAGAGAGGTTTTAGAGAGAGAGGGGTTTTCAGAGAGAGAGAGAGAGCAGGTGAGAGAGAGAGAGGAGGATGAGGGGGTGAGAGAGAGAGGGGGTGAGAGAGAGGGGTTTTAGAGAGAGAGGGGGTTTGAGTGAGCGAAAGAGAGCGGGTGAGAGAGAGAGAGTGGAGAATGAGGGGGTGAGAGAGAGAGGGTGGGAGAGAGGGATTTTAGAGAGAGATGGGTTTGAGAGAGCGAGAGGGAGCGAGTGAGAGAGAGAGGAGGATGAGGGGGTGAGATAGAGAGGGTGTGAGAGAGGGGTTGAGAGAGAGAGGTGGTTTGAGAGAGCGAGAGAGAGCGGGTGAGAG
Organism: Chiloscyllium plagiosum; assembly: GCF_037043375.1. Taxonomy (NCBI): domain Eukaryota; kingdom Metazoa; phylum Chordata; class Chondrichthyes; order Orectolobiformes; family Hemiscylliidae; genus Chiloscyllium; species Chiloscyllium plagiosum. The sequence goes on from NW_028270159.1 coordinate 83,828,323, forward strand.
AGAGAGAGGAGGATGAGGGTGAGTGAGAGATAGGGGGAGAGAGAAAGGGTTTAGAGAGAGAGGGTGTTTGAGAGAGCGTGAGAGAACGTGTGTGAGAGAGAGAGAGGAGGATGACCTGGGTGAGAGAGAGAGGCTGAGACAGAGGGGTTGAGAGAGAGGGGGGTTTGAGAGAGCGAGAGAGAGCGGGTGAGAGAGTGAGGAGGATGAGTGGGTTGAGAGAGAGAGAGGGTGAGCGCGAGGGGTTGAGAGAAATAGGGAGTTTGAGAGTACGAGAGAGAGTTGGTGGGGGAGAGAGGAGGATGAGGGGGGTGAGAGAGAGAGAGAGGGTGAGAGAGAGGGATTTTAGAGAGAGAGGGGTTTGAGAGAGCGGGTGAGTGAGAGAGAGGAGGATGAGGGGTGTGAGAGAGAGAGAGGGTGAGAGAGAGGGGTTTTAGAGAGAGCGTGGGTTTGAGAGAGCGAGAGAGCGGGTGAGAGAGAGAGGAGGATGAGGGGGTGATAGAGAGAGGGTGAGAGAGAGGGGTTGAGAGAGAGAGGGGTGTTGAGAGAGCCAGAGAGCGGGTGAAAGAGAGAGAGGAGGATAAGGGGGTGAGAGCGAGCGGGTGAGAGAGGGGTTGAGAGAGAGGGGGGGTTTGAGAGAGCAAGAGAGAGCGGGTTAGAGAGTGAGAGGAGGATGACGGGGATGAGAGAGAGAGGGTGAGAGAGAGAGGAGGATAAGGGGGGTGAGAGAGCGGGTGAGAGAGAGGGGTTTTGGAGAGCGAGCTTTGAGAGAGCGAGAGAGAGTGGGTGAGAGAGAGAGAGAGAGGAGGATGAGGGGCGTGAGAGAGAGAGGGTGTGAGAGAGGGGTTGAGAGAGAGAGGGGGTTTGAGAGAGCGAGAGAGAGCGGGTGAGAGAGAGAGAGGAGGATGAGGGGGGTGTGAGAGAGAGAGGGTGAGAGAGAGGGGTTTTAGAGAGAGAGGGGTTTGAGAGAGCGAGAGAGAGCGGGTGAGAGAGAGAGAGAGAGAGGAGGATGAGGGGGGTGAGAGAGAGAGGGTGAGAGAGAGCGGTTGAGAGAGAGAGGGGGTTTGAGAGACCGAGTGAGAGCAGGTGAGAGAGAGAGGAGGATGAGGGGGGTAAGAGAAGGTGTGAGAGAAGGTGTCTGAGACAGCAAGAGAGAGCGGGTGAGAGAGAGAGGAGGAGGATGAGGGGGGGTGAGAGAGTGAGAGGGTGAGAGAGAGGGGTTTAGAGAAAGAAGAGGTTTGAGAGAGCGCGGGTGACAGAGAGAGAGGAGGAGGGGGTTGAGAGAGAGGGTGAGAGAGAGGGGTTTTAGAGAGAGAGGGGGTTTGAGCGAGCGAGAGAGAGCGGGTG